>NW_027183960.1:600000-900000 GCF_041296385.1 Aphelocoma coerulescens | reverse complement strand
AGCAGGGGCTGGCTCAGGAGCCCTGGGGCTCCTGGGGCTCCGTGCTTTCCTTCCTAAGGAAAAGAACCGTCCTTCTCATCCAGGCTCCCATGGCCAAAACTGAAATTCTACCTCCCAAATTCTGTCTATCCAAGGATTGCTCCCAGACAAAAGCTGCCATGAGAGACAGGTCTGGCTGCCCTCACCCATGGTGGCCACCTCTCATCTTCTCCCAAAACACCCGGACTTTGTGCTTTTCTTTCATGTGGAAAACACCCATCCTTCTCAGCTGTTGCTATGACCCAGCCCACTGCTGGGCTGGGGCAGCGAGATGCCGATCAACCCTGACCCTCCCGTGGATCGAATTTCCCCGGGACACAGACTCGCAGGGTGTGGTCAATGGGCGGCTCAGGAGCTTAAGTCACATCCCCCCAGGGCTGCACCTGGCTCCAAACTGCCTTTCCCTGTTTGGGAGAATTCCCTCTTACTCGGTTGTTCACTGGTTCTTTGTTGTATCTCCCAGTAGTTCTTGTTGAATTGTATCCTCCCCCTGGCTTGTAACTCTTTGGTTGTTTTCCCCTTTCCCCACGGTTTCCAACCCCCCTCTAAAACTGAGGGAAAAGCCTCTCGACGGGATCCCGGATTAAGATCATTGCCATGTTCTGGTTGCTAAACTTCTGACAATAAACCTGTTGGAAGCCAGACCAGAACCCTCTCTCTCTTCCTTTATCTCCCAACTAACGTGAGCCGATAGCATCAGCTCCTGCCGTGTCTCCTCTGCACAGAAGCCAGCGAGCTCAGCCAGCAGCACTTTTCCTGATGCCAAAGTTGCTTCTGCGACGCACAGAAGTAACACAGCTGGACTCTCTCTGAGCGAGGGCACGCCAGAGCTCGTGCAGCGAGCACAGAACTGCGTTACTCGACAAGGTGCCCATGGCCAAAATTGGGGTTCCACCTCCCAAATTCCCAATATCCAAGGGCTGCTCCCAGACAAACCTGCCAGGACAGACAGATGTGGCTGGCCTTGGCCTCTGGTGGCTGTGTCTCATCTGCCCCTGAAACCCTGGGGCTCGGTGCTGCCCTTCCTCTGGAGACCACTGTGACCCCGCGTGGCCTCGTGGAACCCAGGGGCCGTTGTGACCCTGCAGGGCTGGTGGCACCAAGGGAACCATTGTGACCCTGTGGCGTTCCATGGAGCCAAGGGGCCACTGTGGCACTGCTGGGCCCCAAATAACCGAGGGGCCTTTGTGACCCTGCAGGGCCCACGGAACCAAGGGACCATGGAACAGCTCTGGCTGCCTTGGGCTCCTGGGGCCACCTGGCAGCTCCGGCTGACCTTGGCATGGCGAGAGCTGCTTCTCACCTGCCCTGGAGCGCTGGGGCTCCGTGCTTTCCTTCCTGTGTGTGTTGGTTTGGCACGCCTGGTTTTTGGTAGCGGGGGGGCCACAGAGGTGGCTTCTGTGAGAAGCTGCTGGAAGCTTCCACCATGTCCGGCAGAGCCGATCCCCGATGGCTCTGAAGATGGACATGGCACTGGCCAAGGCTGGGCCACTGAGGGAGGCTGGTAACGCCTCTGTGATAGCAGATTTCAGAAGGAAATAAAAACAAAGTGGGACACGGTGTTTTTGTAGTCAGAGAAGAGGAGGAGGGGAGAACATGTGAGGGAAACAACAGGGAGACACCAAGGGCAGTGGAGAAGGAGGGGGAGGAGGTGCTCCAGGAGCCAGAGCCGAGATTCCTCTGCAGGCTGTGGTGAGACCATGGTGGAGCAGCTGTGCCCCTGCAGCCCCTGGGGATCCATGGGGGATGCAGAGATCCACCCGCAGCCCCTGGGGATCCCTGGGGATGCAGAGATCCACCCGCAGCCCCTGGGGATCCCTGGGGATGCAGAGATCCACCAGCAGCCCCTGGGGATCCACGGGGATGCAGAGATCCACCCGCAGCCCCTGGGGATCCCTGAGGGATGCAGAGATCCACCCACAGCCCCTGGGGATCCCTGAGGGATGCAGAGATCCACCCACAGCCCCTGGGGATCCCTGAGGGATGCAGAGATCCACCCGCAGCCCCTGGGGATCCACGGGGGATGCAGAGATCCACCCGCAGCCCCTGGGGATCCCTGGGGGATGCAGAGATCCACCCGCAGCCCCTGGGGATCCACGGGGGATGCAGAGATCCACCCGCAGCCCCTGGGGAGGTGCCCACGCTGGAGCAGGTGGATGCCTGCAGGAGGCTGTGATCCAGGGGCAGAGCCGGTGCAGAGGGGCTCTGCTCCCAGGCTGGAGCAGCCTGGCCTTGAAGAACTGACCCCATGGAAGAGTGACCCACGCCGCAGCAGTTTTGGGAGGACTGCTGCTCGTCAGATTGGACCCACGTCAGAGACGCTCACGGAGAACTGTCTCCCGTGGGAAGGGACCCCACGGTCTCACAGGGGAACAACTCCTCTCCCTGAGCAGCGGGAGAAGCCACAGGAGATGAACTGACCACAATCCCCATTCCCTGTCTCCTGTGCCATCGGTGGGAAGGATGGAGGGGAGGGGAAGGTGTTTTGAAAGCTCTTCTTTCACTTCTCATTATCCTGCTCTGATTTTGTTATTAATAAATTCACTTGATACCTGTAAGTTGAGCCTGTTTTGCCTGGGACGTTGTTGGATGAGGGATCTCTCCTGGTCCTTATCTCAACCCATGAACTCTTTGTTATATTTTCTCTCTCCTGTCCAGCTGTGGACAGGAGTGAGAGAGCAGCTTTGGTGGGTGCCTGGAGTCCAGGCAGCATCAATGCACTAAAGACCTGAACAAAAACTCCCTGGGCAATGATTCCCCTGGGATCTAAAGCCCCCACCCCTCACACGACAGCCCCGTCCCACAGAAATGTCAGCCACTGAGCCTCTCGCTCTCCACGGCTTCACTGCTTTGGTGCCCAGTGGTTGCCACGGGGCCACCATGGCCCCTCTGAGCTGGGTTTGGGTGGGGTTTTGGTGGGTCTGCAGTCCCTGTTGTAATGTGGTTGTTCCAGTTCACAGACCACGATCTCTGGGCTGGCCACTCTGGGGATTTATTTTTAAGTCACGTTTAAGCTGCAGCTTTGTCCATTCTGTTATTCATGTTCAGGTTGGCAGCTCCAGGACTTGCTGTGATCCACCTGTGACTCACATGCCAGGGCCATAAAATTCTGAAAAACTTCACTGATCAGCCCAGCACTTCCAGCCACTGCTGTCTACTTTTAAATAACACAAATCTGTCAACCCCTCCTGTGCTCACAGGACAGCCACAGAGCAGGACAGCAGCGCAGCAGCCAGAGCTGAGGACTCCCCCAAGGACAGAAGGACAGCGTGGAAGGATAAACAGAGCAGCTCTGAAAGCACCGAGTGCTGCTGCTGCCTGGCCCTGCTGCTGTGCTGGGACTCAGCTTCTCTCCCCCTCTGCACACAGGCACTGCCCTGCCAGATTCAGATGAGGTTTCAAAGGAAGCATTTCTGACCAACAAGTTGCTGCAGGATCCTTTATTTTGCTAAAGTGCACAGAGGAGGTGATTCCTCATTTCCATTGTCTCTGGGTAAAATTCGAGGTGTAAGCAGTGAATTCTAAATAGGATGAATGATCCCAGTAATGGGATGGTGATGGGATAAATAAAGTTCCATTGTGCACAACATTATCACAAAATGAAAAAGGAAACCCTGCACACACACAACCACTCTGAAAAACTTGAGCAGACAGGCTGGGCCTGCACTGAGTTACACTGCAGCTGTGGAGAACAAAACCAGCACTTCATTGCTGCTGAAAAAATCCAGCCATCATTTTCCTCAGGGCATCCCTGAGCTCCTGGTTCCTCAGGCTGTAGATGAGGGGGTTCAGGGCTGGAGGCACCACCGAGTACAGAACTGACAGGGCCACATCCAGGGATGGGGAGGAGATGGAGGGGGGCTTCAGGTGGGCAAACATGGCAGTGCTGAGGAACAGAGAGAGCACGGCCAGGTGAGGGAGGCACGTGGAAAAGGCTTTGTGCCGGCCCTGCTCAGAGGGGATCCTCAGCACGGCCCTGAAGATCTGCACATAGGAGAAAACAATGAACACAAAACAGCCAAATACCAAACAGGCACTGACAGCGATGAGCCCAAGTTCCCTGAGGTAGGATTTGGAGCAGGAGAGCTTGAGGATGTGTGGGATTTCCCAGAAGAACTGGCCCAGGGCATTGCCCTGGCACAGGGGCAGGGAAAATGTATTGGCCGTGTGCATGAGAGCGTAGAGAAAGGCACTGGCCCAGGCAGCTGCTGCCATGTGGGCACAAGCTCTGCTGCCCAGGAGGGCCCCGTAGTGCAGGGCTCTGCAGATGGACACGTAGCAGTCGTAGCACATGATGAGGAGGAGGGAATACTCTGCTGAGATGAAGAACAGAAAGAAAAACACCTGAGCAGCACATGCTGAGTAGGAGATGTGCCTGGTGCCCCAGAGGGAATTGTGCATGGCCTTGGGGACAGTGGTGCAGATGGAGCCCAGGTCGCTGAGGGCCAGGCTGAGCAGGAAGAAGAACATGGGGCTGTGCAGGTGCTGGCCGCAGGCTCCGGCGCTGATGATGAGGCCGTTGCCCAGGAGGGCAGCCAGGGAGATGCCCAGGAAGAGGCAGAAGTGCAGGAGCTGCAGCTGCCGCGTGTCTGCCAATGGCAGCAGGAGGAAGTGCCTGATGGAGCTGCTGTTGGACATTTCTTCCCTCTGGGCATTGTGAACTCTTGGAAGAAGGCATTGACAAGCTGGGACAGATTCCCCTGAATCGATTCTATTCTATTTTCTTACGAATTCCCGCAAAACCACTTCTCCTCCTGTGAGGGAACTTGGCTAAGCTTTTTGATTTCTGAGCTCAGGTTTGTGCTGCTGCCTCATCCTCAGCGTTGCTCTCAGCCGGAACACTGGGGGCCCTGAGGGAAAACAGGGCTCCCTGTGCCCCAGTGCAGTCGGACCTGCTGGTCCCCACACAGGTGCCCTTTGCTCATTTCACCTCCCTCTATTTCCTGGTGATTGTACTTAAAATGGGCTTGAAAAATAAAGTGACTTTTTGAAGGCCCCAATTTCAAAACCATTGCTCTAAACCCTTCTCCCTTTCCCTGTGCAGCTGTGGTTGCTCTGGCTCTCTGCTGCCTGCAGTTGTGCCTCCTGGCAGCTGTTTCTCTGGGTCCAAGGCTTGTCCCTGCCAGTGCTGCCAGAGCCCAGCCCAGCCCTGGGGGCTCAGCTCTGCCCTGCAGAGCCCTCCCAGCACAGGGCACTGCCCAGGGGCATCTCCCTGGCAGCAGGGCCTGAAGGGCAGCTCAGACAAAGGGAGATGCTGCAAGCCAAGGTGCTGCTGGTGCTGTCTGCAGGCAGAGGAGTGTGAGGAGGCACTTCCTGAGGGAGATCTGAGGCAGAGCTGCTGATCCCCAGGGCGGCAGTGCAGGAGTCTCAGTGACACAGACAAACCTGAGAGCCCCTTTCCCTTCCCTTGAAGAGAAAGCTGAGAGCAGCTCTGGCCATGCAGCACCACCTCCCCAGCAGGAGGAGTCTGCCCTGAGGGGGGTTGCTCCTTCCACCTCCAACTCCTCCCCACAGCCCATGGGGAGCTCCAAGGCAGGCTGAGAGCTGCCCCTGGCAGGTGGCAGATGCCCTGACCTGGCAAAGAGCCCTCAGGGCTGCAGGAGCTGCTCTGCAGGACAGCCCTGAGCACCCCTGGCTGCTGCCCAGCTTCAGAGCCTGCAGCCGGCCCGGGCAGCAGGAGCCATCCTGCCCTGTCCCTCTGACAGTGCCCAGGGCAGCCCCGCTCTGCAGACCATCCTCCCCCAAGGCAGGAACGGCAGCACAGCCATCCTCATAGCCATGGCAGCCGTGTCATGGGCCAGAACGACATCGGGGAGCAGAATTCTCGGAGTCTTTCCACTGAATTCTCTGTGCCTGTCCTTTCCCTGGGTGTCTGTTGCAGATGGAAGCTGCTGGTGCCATTGTCAGCTTGAAGCCCTCTTTTGATGCAAGCAGATGTTGCCAGGTGTGTTCAGCAGCTGTTGCTCAATGCTTATGCCAAGCTATTGTGTTCCTCATGGAACCAAGGAGCCATTGTGACACTGCAGGGGCTGATGGCATCAAGGAGGCAATTGTGACAGTACAGAACCTCCTAGAAACAAGGCTCCATTGTGACACCGTGGGGAATCATGGAATCAAGGAGCCCATTGTGACACGGCCAGGCCGCACGGAACCAATGGTCCATGGTTCCACTGCGGATTCAAGAAGAGCACGGTGACACCACGCAACATCACGGAACCATGCGTCCATTGTGACACAGCGGGGCCTCATGGAAACAAGGGGACCATTGTGGCAAAGCAGGGCCTAATGGAAGCATGGAGAGCATTGGGACAATGTGGGGAATCATGGAAGCATGGAGAGCATTGTGACACTAAGGAAACTCCTGGAACCAAGATGAGCACTGGCACATAATGGAACCTCATGGCACCAAGCCTCCATGATGACTTTGGAGGGCCTCAGGGACCACAGGACCCATTGTGACACAGCAGGACCTGGTGGAACCAAGGAGCCTTTGTGATACTCCAGATCCACATGGAAGCCAGGGTGCACTGAGACACAGCGGGGCCTTGTTGGAACCAAAGACACCTCTGCAAAAAGCAGGCTAGCTCATAGAAGCAAGGAGTCCATTGTTACAACGTAAAATCTATGGAACCAAGGGACCATTGTGACACTGCGGGGCCTCATGGAACCAATTGTCCATGATGATAATGCGGATCAAAGGAGACCATGGTGACACTGCGGAACCCGATGGAACCAAGGAGCCATTGTGACACAGTGGGGCCTCATGGAATCAAGGAGACCATTGTGACCCAGGTGTTCCATGTAAAGGCAAGGAGCCATTGTGACACTTTGGGCTTCTTCCCTTGAGCTCTGCAGCTGGCTGTCCCAGCCCAGCGCACCATGTGCCACCTGCTCTCCTCAGGGCTCTGCCTGCACACAGCCCCAGGAGAAGTTTTCCTGTTTGCAAGGAAAGAATGGAAAAGCCTGAGCAGGTTTCCTAAACAACAAACCCCACTCAGGAGCCACATGCTCAGTACTGGCTGCCTGGAACGAGGTCCCCTTTCTACAAGGGTCAGTGTGAGCAGGAATGATCTCTGGGAGCAGAATTCTCAGAGTCTTTCCACTGAATTCTCTGTCCCTGTGTCTTGGGGTGACTTTATCATGTGTATCCCCTATTGCTGCTCTATGCCCAGAAGTGAACTTTGTGCATTTCTGTGCCTTTCAACTGAGCCTGAGAGGGGGGAGAGGAAAAAAAACCGGACAAACTTCTCAGACCATTTGTTCAAGGACACTCACACACTCCTCTGCATCCTGCTTGCAGCAAGAGCAGAGGAAGCAACCTTGTTTCTTTTGAGCCAGTTTTCAGCTCCTTTTCTCTGGAGGGAGATGGAGAGTTGAACTTTGTTTTCCTGGGACTTTGGGGTTTTTTTTCCCTTCTTCTCTTCTTGACTGTTTCAACATCAGACCACATTGGGAGAATTTTCTACCGAGGTGGGGGCCCTGAATGTGGGCCCATGAGCCAGCTCCAAGGAGGAGGAGAGAGACTACACCTACGGAAGTGTTGGGGTTCCTCCCCCCTGCCATGAGGTCATGGGAGAGGGGACCCTGGGGTAGAGGCATGGCCTGGGCACGGGGGTCTCCCTGCTCCCTGCTGACATGTGCCCTAATCCTGTTCAGCACTGGTTATTTTGTGTTGCCCTGTGCCAGGAGGGCCCTGGTTGTGCCGTGATTGCTCAGTTCTTTGGCAGTGCCCCGCCCATGTGGCTGGAGAAGAAAGAGCTCTGAAACTTCTCTCAAGAATCGCTCCCTGTTTCTTTGCACGGGCCTCGCTGTCTATGGATGTTTCAGGAGACCCCATCGAAACACGGAAGGACTCTCAAATTATCCCAGGTTTCTCTCCACAGGGAGAGGTTTTAATATTTAGCATTGTTCTCCTTTTCCTGTCTGTTTGTTAAAAAAATAGATTATATCTCTTTCACTTTCTTCCCAGGAAAATTCTTTTTTCCCGAAGCTGGTGGGGGAGGGCTGGGTGTAACCTGCCTTCTATCAGAGGATATTTTCCTCCACATTTGTCCAAACCGGCACAGCCTGTCCTTTCCCTGGGTGTCTGTTGCAGATGGAAGCTGCTGGTGCCATTGTCAGCTTGAAGCCCTCTTTTGATGCAAGCAGATGTTGCCAGGTGTGTTCAGCAGCTGTTGCTCAATGCTTATGCCAAGCTATTGTGTTCCTCATGGAACCAAGGAGCCATTGTGACACTGCAGGGGCTGATGGCATCAAGGAGCCAATTGTGACAGTACAGAACCTCCTAGAAACAAGGCTCCATTGTGACACCGCGGGGAATCATGGAATCAAGGAGCCCATTGTGACACGGCCAGGCCGCACGGAACCAATGGTCCATGGTTCCACTGCGGATTCAAGAAGAGCACGGTGACACCACGCAACATCACGGAACCATGCGTCCATTGTGACACAGCGGGGCCTCATGGAAACAAGGGGACCATTGTGGCAAAGCAGGGCCTAATGGAAGCATGGAGAGCATTGGGACATTGTGGGGAATCATGGAAGCATGGAGAGCATTGTGACACTAAGGAAACTCCTGGAACCAAGATGAGCACTGGCACATAATGGAACCTCATGGAAGCAAGCCTCCATGATGACTTTGGGGCGCCTCAGGGACCACAGGACCCATTGTGACACAGCAGGACCTGGTGGAACCAAGGAGCCTTTGTGATACTCCAGATCCACATGGAAGCCAGGGTGCACTGAGACACAGCGGGGCCTTGTTGGAACCAAAGACACCTCTGCAAAAAGCAGGCTAGCTCATAGAAGCAAGGAGTCCATTGTTACAACATCAAACCTATGGAACCAAGGGACCATTGTGACACTGCGGGGCCTCATGGAACCAATTGTCCATGATGACAGTGCGGATCAAAGGAGACCATGGTGACACTGCGGAACCGCATGGAACCAAGGAGCCATTGTGACACAGTGGGGCCTCATGGAATCAAGGAGACCATTGTGACCCAGGTGTTGCATGTGAAGGCAAGGAGCCATTGTGACACTTTGGGCTTCTTCCCTTGAGCTCTGCAGCTGGCTGTCCCAGCCCAGCGCACCATGTGCCACCTGCTCTCCTCAGGGCTCTGCCTGCACACAGCCCCAGGAGAAGTTTTCCTGTTTGGAAGGAAAGAATGGAAAAGCCTGAGCAGGTTTCCTAAACAACAAACCCCACTCAGGAGCCACATGCTCAGTACTGGCTGCCTGGAACGAGGTCCCCTTTCTACAAGGGTCAGGGTGAGCAGGAATGATCTCTGGGAGCAGAATTCTCGGAGTCTTTCCACTGAATTCTCTGTCCCTGTGTCTTGGGGTGACTTTATCATGTGTATCCCCTATCGCTGCTCTATGCCCAGAAGTGAACTTTGTGCATTTCTGTGCCTTTCAACTGAGCCTGAGAGGGGGAAGAGGGAAAAAAAACCGGACAACCTTCTCAGAGCGTTTGTTCAAGGACACACATACACACTCCTCTGCATCCTGCTTGCAGCAAGAGCAGAGGAAGCAACCTTGTTTCTTTTGAGCCAGTTTTCAGCTCCTTTTCTCTGGAGGGAGATGGAGAGTTGAACTTTGTTTTCCTGGGACTTTGGGGGTTTTTATCCGTTCTTCTCTTCTTGACTGTTTCAACATCAGACCACATTGGGAGAATTTTCTCCCGAGGTGGGGGCCCTGAATGTGGGCCCATGAGCCAGCTCCAAGGAGGAGGAGAGAGACTGCGCCTACGGAAGTGTTGGGGTTCCTCCCCCCTGCCATGAGGTCATGGGAGAGGGGACCCTGGGGTAGAGGCATGGCCTGGGCATGGGGTCTCCCTGCTCCCTGCTGACATGTGCCCTAATCCTGTTCAGCACTGGTTATTTTGTGTTGCCCTGTGCCAGGAGGGCCCTGCTTGTGCCGTGATTGCTCAGTTCTTTGGCAGTGCCCCGCCCATGTGGCTGGAGAAGAAAGAGCTCTGAAACTTCTCTCAAGAATGGCTCCCTATTTCTTTGCACGGGCCTCGCTGTCTATGGATGTTTCAGGAGACCCCACCGAAACACGGAAGGACTCTCAAATTATCCCAGCTTTCTCTCCACAGCGAGAGGTTTTAACATTTAGCATTGTTCTCCTTTTCCTGTCTGTTTGTTAAAAAAATAGTTTTTATCTCTTTCACTTTCTTCCCAGGAAAATTCTTTTTTCCCGAAGCTGGTGGGGGAGGGCTGGGTGTAACCTGCCTTCTATCAGAGGATATTTTCCTCCACATTTGTCCAAACCGGCACAGCCTGTCCTTTCCCTGGGTGTTTGTTGCAGATGGAAGCTGCTGGTGCCATTCTCAGCTTGAAGCCCTCTTTTGATGCAAGCAGATGTTGCCAGGTGTGTTCAGCAGCTGTTGCTCAATGCTTATGCCAAGCTATTGTGTTCCTCATGGAACCAAGGAGCCATTGTGACACTGCAGGGGCTGATGGCATCAAGGAGACAATTGTGACAGTACAGAACCTCCTAGAAACAAGGCTCCATTGTGACACCGTGGGGAATCATGGAATCAAGGAGCCCATTGTGACACGGCCAGGCCGCACGGAACCAATGGTCCATGGTTCCACTGCGGATTCAAGAAGAGCACGGTGACACCACGCAACATCACGGAACCATGCGTCCATTGTGACACAGCGGGGCCTCATGGAAACAAGGGGACCATTGTGGCAAAGCAGGGCCTAATGGAAGCATGGAGAGCATTGGGACATTGTGGGGAATCATGGAAGCATGGAGAGCATTGTGACACTAAGGGAACTCCTGGAACCAAGATGAGCACTGGCACATAATGGAACCTCATGGAAGCAAGCCTCCATGGTGACTTTGGAGGGCCTCAGGGACCACAGGACCCATTGTGACACAGCAGGACCTGGTGGAACCAAGGAGCCTTTGTGATACTCCAGATCCACATGGAAGCCAGGGTGCACTGAGACACAGCGGGGCCTTGTTGGAACCAAAGACACCTCTGCAAAAAGCAGGCTAGCTCATAGAAGCAAGGAGTCCATTGTTACAACATCAAACCTATGGAAGCAAGGGACCATTGTGACACTGCGGGGCCTCATGGAACCAATTGTCCATGATGATAATGCGGATCAAAGGAGACCATGGTGACACTGCGGAACCCGATGGAACCAAGGAGCCATTGTGACACAGTGGGGCCTCATGGAATCAAGGAGACCATTGTGACCCAGGTGTTCCATGTAAAGGCAAGGAGCCATTGTGACACTTTGGGCTTCTTCCCTTGAGCTCTGCAGCGGGCTGTCCCAGCCCAGCGCACCATGTGCCACCTGCTCTCCTCAGGGCTCTGCCTGCACACAGCCCCAGGAGAAGTTTTCCTGTTTGGAAGGAAAGAATGGAAAAGCCTGAGCAGGTTTCCTAAACAACAAACCCCACTCAGGAGCCACATGCTCAGTACAGGCTGCCTGGAACGAGGTCCCCTTTCTACAAGGGTCAGTGTGAGCAGGAATGATCTCTGGGAGCAGAATTCTCAGAGTCTTTCCACTGAATTCTCTGTCCCTGTGTCTTGGGGTGACTTTATCATGTGTATCCCCTATAGCTGCTCTATGCCCAGAAGTGAACTTTGTGCATTTCTGTGCCTTTCAACTGAGCCTGAGAGGGGGGAGAGGAAAAAAAACCGGACAAACTTCTCAGACCATTTGTTCAAGGACACTCACACACTCCTCTGCATCCTGCTTGCAGCAAGAGCAGAGGAAGCAACCTTGTTTCTTTTGAGCCAGTTTTCAGCTCCTTTTCTCTGGAGGGAGATGGAGAGTTGAACTTTGTTTTCCTGGGACTTTGGGGTTTTTTTCCCTTCTTCTCTTCTTGACTGTTTCAACATCAGACCACATTGGGAGAATTTTCTCCCGAGGTGGGGGCCCTGAATGTGGGCCCATGAGCCAGCTGCAAGGAGGAGGAGAGAGACTACACCTACGGAAGTGTTGGGGTTCCTCCCCCCTGCCATGAGGTCGTGGGAGAGGGGACCCTGGGGTAGAGGCATGGCCTGGGCACGGGGGTCTCCCTGCTCCCTGCTGACATGTGCCCTAATCCTGTTCAGCACTGGTTATTTTGTGTTGCCCTGTGCCAGGAGGGCCCTGCTTGTGCCGTGATTGCTCAGTTCTTTGGCAGTGCCCCGCCCATGTGGCTGGAGAAGAAAGAGCTCTGAAACTTCTCTCAAGAATGGCTCCCTATTTCTTTGCACGGGCCTCGCTGTCTATGGATGTTTCAGGAGACCCCACCGAAACACGGAAGGACTCTCAAATTATCCCAGCTTTCTCTCCACAGCGAGAGGTTTTAACATTTAGCATTGTTCTCCTTTTCCTGTCTGTTTGTTAAAAAAATAGTTTTTATCTCTTTCACTTTCTTCCCAGGAAAATTCTTTTTTCCCGAAGCTGGTGGGGGAGGGCTGGGTGTAACCTGCCTTCTATCAGAGGATATTTTCCTCCACATTTGTCCAAACCGGCACAGCCTGTCCTTTCCCTGGGTGTTTGTTGCAGATGGAAGCTGCTGGTGCCATTCTCAGCTTGAAGCCCTCTTTTGATGCAAGCAGATGTTGCCAGGTGTGTTCAGCAGCTGTTGCTCAATGCTTATGCCAAGCTATTGTGTTCCTCATGGAACCAAGGAGCCATTGTGACACTGCAGGGGCTGATGGCATCAAGGAGACAATTGTGACAGTACAGAACCTCCTAGAAACAAGGCTCCATTGTGACACCGTGGGGAATCATGGAATCAAGGAGCCCATTGTGACACAGCCAGGCCGCACGGAACCAATGGTCCATGGTTCCACTGCGGATTCAAGAAGAGCACGGTGACACCACGCAACATCACGGAACCATGCGTCCATTGTGACACAGCGGGGCCTCATGGAAACAAGGGGACCATTGTGGCAAAGCAGGGCCTACTGGAAGCATGGAGAGCATTGGGACATTGTGGGGAATCATGGAAGCATGGAGAGCATTGTGACACTAAGGGAACTCCTGGAACCAAGATGAGCACTGGCACATAATGGAACCTCATGGAAGCAAGCCTCCATGATGACTTTGGGGCGCCTCAGGGACCACAGGACCCATTGTGACACAGCAGGACCTGGTGGAACCAAGGAGCCTTTGTGATACTCCAGATCCACATGGAAGCCAGGGTGCACTGAGACACAGCGGGGCCTTGTTGGAACCAAAGACACCTCTGCAAAAAGCAGGCTAGCTCATAGAAGCAAGGAGTCCATTGTTACAACATCAAACCTATGGAACCAAGGGACCATTGTGACACTGCGGGGCCTCATGGAACCAATTGTCCATGATGACAGTGCGGATCAAAGGAGACCATGGTGACACTGCGGAACCTGATGGAACCAAGGAGCCATTGTGACACAGTGGGGCCTCATGGAATCAAGGAGACCATTGTGACCCAGGTGTTGCATGTGAAGGCAAGGAGCCATTGTGACACTTTGGGCTTCTTCCCTTGAGCTCTGCAGCTGGCTGTCCCAGCCCAGCGCACCATGTGCCACCTGCTCTCCTCAGGGCTCTGCCTGCACACAGCCCCAGGAGAAGTTTTCCTGTTTGCAAGGAAAGAATGGAAAAGCCTGAGCAGGTTTCCTAAACAACAAACCCCACTCAGGAGCCACATGCTCAGTACAGGCTGCCTGGAACGAGGTCCCCTTTCTACAAGGGTCAGTGTGAGCAGGAATGATCTCTGGGAGCAGAATTCTCGGAGTCTTTCCACTGAATTCTCTGTCCCTGTGTCTTGGGGTGACTTTATCATGTGTATCCCCTATCGCTGCTCTATGCCCAGAAGTGAACTTTGTGCATTTCTGTGCCTTTCAACTGAGCCTGAGAGGGGGAAGAGGGAAAAAAAACCGGACAACCTTCTCAGACCATTTGTTCAAGGACACACATACACACTCCTCTGCATCCTGCTTGCAGCAAGAGCAGAGGAAGCAACCTTGTTTCTTTTGAGCCAGTTTTCAGCTCCTTTTCTCTGGAGGGAGATGGAGAGTTGAACTTTGTTTTCCTGGGACTTTGGGGGTTTTTATCCGTTCTTCTCTTCTTGACTGTTTCAACATCAGAGCACATTGGGAGAATTTTCTCCCGAGGTGGGGGCCCTGAATGTGGGCCCATGAGCCAGCTCCAAGGAGGAGGAGAGAGACTGCGCCTACGGAAGTGTTGGGGTTCCTCCCCCCTGCCATGAGGTCATGGGAGAGGGGACCCTGGGGTAGAGGCATGGCCTGGGCACGGGGGTCTCCCTGCTCCCTGCTGACATGTGCCCTAATCCTGTTCAGCACTGGTTATTTTGTGTTGCCCTGTGCCAGGAGGGCCCTGCTTGTGCCGTGATTGCTCAGTTCTTTGGCAGTGCCCCGCCCATGTGGCTGGAGAAGAAAGAGCTCTGAAACTTCTCTCAAGAATGGCTCCCTATTTCTTTGCACGGGCCTCGCTGTCTATGGATGTTTCAGGAGACCCCATCGAAACACGGAAGGACTCTCAAATTATCCCAGGTTTCTCTCCACCGGGAGAGGTTTTAATATTTAGCATTGTTCTCCTTTTCCTGTCTGTTTGTTAAAAAAATAGATTATATCTCTTTCACTTTCTTCCCAGGAAAATTCTTTTTTCCCGAACCTGGTGGGGGAGGGCTGGGTGTAACCTGCCTTCTATCAGAGGATATTTTCCTCCACATTTGTCCAAACCGGCACAGCCTGTCCTTTCCCTGGGTGTCTGTTGCAGATGGAAGCTGCTGGTGCCATTCTCAGCTTGAAGCCCTCTTTTGATGCAAGCAGATGTTGCCAGGTGTGTTCAGCAGCTGTTGCTCAATGCTTATGCCAAGCTATTGTGTTCCTCATGGAACCAAGGAGCCATTGTGACACTGCAGGGGCTGATGGCATCAAGGAGACAATTGTGACAGTACAGAACCTCCTAGAAACAAGGCTCCATTGTGACACCGCGGGGAATCATGGAATCAAGGAGCCCATTGTGACACGGCCAGGCCGCACGGAACCAATGGTCCATGGTTCCACTGCGGATTCAAGAAGAGCACGGTGACACCACGCAACATCACGGAACCATGCGTCCATTGTGACACAGCGGGGCCTCATGGAAACAAGGGGACCATTGTGGCAAAGCAGGGCCTAATGGAAGCATGGAGAGCATTGGGACATTGTGGGGAATCATGGAAGCATGGAGAGCATTGTGACACTAAGGGAACTCCTGGAACCAAGATGAGCACTGGCACATAATGGAACCTCATGGAAGCAAGCCTCCATGATGACTTTGGGGCGCCTCAGGGACCACAGGACCCATTGTGACACAGCAGGACCTGGTGGAACCAAGGAGCCTTTGTGATACTCCAGATCCACATGGAAGCCAGGGTGCACTGAGACACAGCGGGGCCTTGTTGGAACCAAAGACACCTCTGCAAAAAGCAGGCTAGCTCATAGAAGCAAGGAGTCCATTGTTACAACATCAAACCTATGGAACCAAGGGACCATTGTGACACTGCGGGGCCTCATGGAACCAATTGTCCATGATGACAGTGCGGATCAAAGGAGACCATGGTGACACTGCGGAACCTGATGGAACCAAGGAGCCATTGTGACACAGTGGGGCCTCATGGAATCAAGGAGACCATTGTGACCCAGGTGTTGCATGTGAAGGCAAGGAGCCATTGTGACACTTTGGGCTTCTTCCCTTGAGCTCTGCAGCTGGCTGTCCCAGCCCAGCGCACCATGTGCCACCTGCTCTCCTCAGGGCTCTGCCTGCACACAGCCCCAGGAGAAGTTTTCCTGTTTGCAAGGAAAGAATGGAAAAGCCTGAGCAGGTTTCCTAAACAACAAACCCCACTCAGGAGCCACATGCTCAGTACTGGCTGCCTGGAACGAGGTCCCCTTTCTCCAAGGGTCAGGGTGAGCAGGAATGATCTCTGGGAGCAGAATTCTCGGAGTCTTTCCACTGAATTCTCTGTCCCTGTGTCTTGGGGTGACTTTATCATGTGTATCCTCTATCGCTGCTCTATGCCCAGAAGTGAACTTTGTGCATTTCTGTGCCTTTCAACTGAGCCTGAGAGGGGGAAGAGGGAAAAAAAACCGGACAACCTTCTCAGAGCGTTTGTTCAAGGACACACATACACACTCCTCTGCATCCTGCTTGCAGCAAGAGCCGAGGAAGCAACCTTGTTTCTTTTGAGCCAGTTTTCAGCTCCTTTTCTCTGGAGGGAGATGGAGAGTTGAACTTTGTTTTCCTGGGACTTTGGGGGTTTTTATCCGTTCTTCTCTTCTTGACTGTTTCAACATCAGAGCACATTGGGAGAATTTTCTCCCGAGGTGGGGGCCCTGAATGTGGGCCCATGAGCCAGCTGCAAGGAGGAGGAGAGAGACTGCGCCTACGGAAGTGTTGGGGTTCCTCCCCCCTGCCATGAGGTCATGGGAGAGGGGACCCTGGGGTAGAGGCATGGCCTGGGCATGGGGTCTCCCTGCTCCCTGCTGACATGTGCCCTAATCCTGTTCAGCACTGGTTATTTTGTGTTGCCCTGTGCCAGGAGGGCCCTGCTTGTGCCGTGATTGCTCAGTTCTTTGGCAGTGCCCCGCCCATGTGGCTGGAGAAGAAAGAGCTCTGAAACTTCTCTCAAGAATGGCTCCCTATTTCTTTGCACGGGCCTCGCTGTCTATGGATGTTTCAGGAGACCCCACCGAAACACGGAAGGACTCTCAAATTATCCCAGCTTTCTCTCCACAGCGAGAGGTTTTAACATTTAGCATTGTTCTCCTTTTCCTGTCTGTTTGTTAAAAAAATAGTTTTTATCTCTTTCACTTTCTTCCCAGGAAAATTCTTTTTTCCCGAAGCTGGTGGGGGAGGGCTGGGTGTAACCTGCCTTCTATCAGAGGATATTTTCCTCCACATTTGTCCAAACCGGCACAGCCTGTCCTTTCCCTGGGTGTTTGTTGCAGATGGAAGCTGCTGGTGCCATTGTCAGCTTGAAGCCCTCTTTTGATGCAAGCAGATGTTGCCAGGTGTGTTCAGCAGCTGTTGCTCAATGCTTATGCCAAGCTATTGTGTTCCTCATGGAACCAAGGAGCCATTGTGACACTGCAGGGGCTGATGGCATCAAGGAGACAATTGTGACAGTACAGAACCTCCTAGAAACAAGGCTCCATTGTGACACCGTGGGGAATCATGGAATCAAGGAGCCCATTGTGACACGGCCAGGCCGCACGGAACCAATGGTCCATGGTTCCACTGCGGATTCAAGAAGAGCACGGTGACACCACGCAACATCACGGAACCATGCGTCCATTGTGACACAGCGGGGCCTCATGGAAACAAGGGGACCATTGTGGCAAAGCAGGGCCTAATGGAAGCATGGAGAGCATTGGGACATTGTGGGGAATCATGGAAGCATGGAGAGCATTGTGACACTAAGGGAACTCCTGGAACCAAGATGAGCACTGGCACATAATGGAACCTCATGGAAGCAAGCCTCCATGATGACTTTGGGGCGCCTCAGGGACCACAGGACCCATTGTGACACAGCAGGACCTGGTGGAACCAAGGAGCCTTTGTGATACTCCAGATCCACATGGAAGCCAGGGTGCACTGAGACACAGCGGGGCCTTGTTGGAACCAAAGACACCTCTGCAAAAAGCAGGCTAGCTCATAGAAGCAAGGAGTCCATTGTTACAACATCAAACCTATGGAACCAAGGGACCATTGTGACACTGCGGGGCCTCATGGAACCAATTGTCCATGATGACAGTGCGGATCAAAGGAGACCATGGTGACACTGCGGAACCTGATGGAACCAAGGAGCCATTGTGACACAGTGGGGCCTCATGGAATCAAGGAGACCATTGTGACCCAGGTGTTGCATGTGAAGGCAAGGAGCCATTGTGACACTTTGGGCTTCTTCCCTTGAGCTCTGCAGCTGGCTGTCCCAGCCCAGCGCACCATGTGCCACCTGCTCTCCTCAGGGCTCTGCCTGCACACAGCCCCAGGAGAAGTTTTCCTGTTTGGAAGGAAAGAATGGAAAAGCCGGAGCAGGTTTCCTAAACAACAAACCCCACTCAGGAGCCACATGCTCAGTACTGGCTGCCTGGAACGAGGTCCCCTTTCTACAAGGGTCAGTGTGAGCAGGAATTATCTCTGGGAGCAGAATTCTCGGAGTCTTTCCACTGAATTCTCTGTCCCTGTGTCTTGGGGTGACTTTATCATGTGTATCCCCTATCGCTGCTCTATGCCCAGAAGTGAACTTTGTGCATTTCTGTGCCTTTCAACTGAGCCTGAGAGGGGGAAGAGGGAAAAAAAACCGGACAACCTTCTCAGACCATTTGTTCAAGGACACACATACACACTCCTCTGCATCCTGCTTGCAGCAAGAGCAGAGGAAGCAACCTTGTTTCTTTTGAGCCAGTTTTCAGCTCCTTTTCTCTGGAGGGAGATGGAGAGTTGAACTTTGTTTTCCTGGGACTTTGGGGGTTTTTATCCGTTCTTCTCTTCTTGACTGTTTCAACATCAGAGCACATTGGGAGAATTTTCTCCCGAGGTGGGGGCCCTGAATGTGGGCCCATGAGCCAGCTCCAAGGAGGAGGAGAGAGACTGCGCCTACGGAAGTGTTGGGGTTCCTCCCCCCTGCCATGAGGTCATGGGAGAGGGGACCCTGGGGTAGAGGCATGGCCTGGGCACGGGGTCTCCCTGCTCCCTGCTGACATGTGCCCTAATCCTGTTCAGCACTGGTTATTTTGTGTTGCCCTGTGCCAGGAGGGCCCTGGTTGTGCCGTGATTGCTCAGTTCTTTGGCAGTGCCCCGCCCATGTGGCTGGAGAAGAAAGAGCTCTGAAACTTCTCTCAAGAATCGCTCCCTGTTTCTTTGCACGGGCCTCGCTGTCTATGGATGTTTCAGGAGACCCCACCGAAACACGGAAGGACTCTCAAATTATCCCAGGTTTCTCTCCACAGCGAGAGGTTTTAATATTTAGCATTGTTATCCTTTTCCTGGGTGTTTGTTAAAAAAATAGTTTTTATCTCTTTCACTTTCTTCCCAGGAAAATTCTTTTTTCCCGAAGCTGGTGGGGGAGGGCTGGGTGTAACCTGCCTTCTATCAGAGGATATTTTCCTCCACATTTGTCCAAACCGGCACAGCCTGTCCGTTCCCGGGGTGTCTGTTGCAGATGGAAGCTGCTGGTGCCATTCTCAGCTTGAAGCCCTCTTTTGATGCAAGCAGATGTTGCCAGGTGTATTCAGCAGCTGTTGCTCAATGCTTATGCCAAGCTATTGTGTTCCTCATGGAACCAAGGAGCCATTGTGACACTGCAGGGGCTGATGGCATCAAGGAGACAATTGTGACAGTACAGAACCTCCTAGAAACAAGGCTCCATTGTGACACCGTGGGGAATCATGAAATCAAGGAGCCCATTGTGACACGGCCAGGCCGCACGGAACCAATGGTCCATGGTTACACGGCGGATTCAAGAAGAGCACGGTGACACCACGCAACATCACGGAACCATGCGTCCATTGTGACACAGCTGGGCCTCATGGAAACAAGGGGACCATTGTGGCAAAGCAGGGCCTAATGGAAGCCTGGAGAGCATTGGGACATTGTGGGGAATCATGGAAGCATGGAGAGCATTGGGACACTAAGGAAACTCCTGGAACCAAGATGAGCACTGGCACATAATGGAACCTCATGGAAGCAAGCCTCCATGGTGACTTTGGTGGGCCTCAGGGACCACAGGACCCATTGTGACACAGCAGGACCTGGTGGAACCAAGGAGCCTTTGTGATACTCCAGATCCACATGGAAGCCAGGGTGCACTGAGACACAGCGGGGCCTTGTTGGAACCAAAGACACCTCTGCAAAAAGCAGGCTAGCTCATAGAAGCAAGGAGTCCATTGTTACAACGTAAAATCTATGGAACCAAGGGACCATTGTGACACTGCGGGGCCTCATGGAACCAATTGTCCATGATGATAATGCGGATCAAAGGAGACCATGGTGACACTGCGGAACCCGATGGAACCAAGGAGCCATTGTGACACAGTGGGGCCTCATGGAATCAAGGAGACCATTGTGACCCAGGTGTTCCATGTAAAGGCAAGGAGCCATTGTGACACTTTGGGCTTCTTCCCTTGAGCTCTGCAGCGGGCTGTCCCAGCCCAGCGCACCATGTGCCACCTGCTCTCCTCAGGGCTCTGCCTGCACACAGCCCCAGGAGAAGTTTTCCTGTTTGGAAGGAAAGAATGGAAAAGCCTGAGCAGGTTTCCTAAACAACAAACCCCACTCAGGAGCCACATGCTCAGTACTGGCTGCCTGGAACGAGGTCCCCTTTCTACAAGGGTCAGTGTGAGCAGGAATGATCTCTGGGAGCAGAATTCTCAGAGTCTTTCCACTGAATTCTCTGTCCCTGTGTCTTGGGGTGACTTTATCATGTGTATCCCCTATTGCTGCTCTATGCCCAGAAGTGAACTTTGTGCATTTCTGTGCCTTTCAACTGAGCCTGAGAGGGGGGAGAGGAAAAAAAACCGGACAAACTTCTCAGACCATTTGTTCAAGGACACTCACACACTCCTCTGCATCCTGCTTGCAGCAAGAGCAGAGGAAGCAACCTTGTTTCTTTTGAGCCAGTTTTCAGCTCCTTTTCTCTGGAGGGAGATGGAGAGTTGAACTTTGTTTTCCTGGGACTTTGGGGTTTTTTTCCCTTCTTCTCTTCTTGACTGTTTCAACATCAGACCACATTGGGAGAATTTTCTCCCGAGGTGGGGGCCCTGAATGTGGGCCCATGAGCCAGCTCCAAGGAGGAGGAGAGAGACTACACCTACGGAAGTGTTGGGGTTCCTCCCCCCTGCCATGAGGTCGTGGGAGAGGGGACCCTGGGGTAGAGGCATGGCCTGGGCACGGGGGTCTCCCTGCTCCCTGCTGACATGTGCCCTAATCCTGTTCAGCACTGGTTATTTTGTGTTGCCCTGTGCCAGGAGGGCCCTGGTTGTGCCGTGATTGCTCAGTTCTTTGGCAGTGCCCCGCCCATGTGGCTGGAGAAGAAAGAGCTCTGAAACTTCTCTCAAGAATGGCTCCCTATTTCTTTGCACGGGCCTCGCTGTCTATGGATGTTTCAGGAGACCCCACCGAAACACGGAAGGACTCTCAAATTATCCCAGCTTTCTCTCCACAGCGAGAGGTTTTAACATTTAGCATTGTTCTCCTTTTCCTGTGTGTTTGTTAAAAAAATAGTTTTTATCTCTTTCACTTTCTTCCCAGGAAAATTCTTTTTTCCCGAAGCTGGTGGGGGAGGGCTGGGTGTAACCTGCCTTCTATCAGAGGATATTTTCCTCCACATTTGTCCAAACCGGCACAGCCTGTCCTTTCCCTGGGTGTTTGTTGCAGATGGAAGCTGCTGGTGCCATTCTCAGCTTGAAGCCCTCTTTTGATGCAAGCAGATGTTGCCAGGTGTGTTCAGCAGCTGTTGCTCAATGCTTATGCCAAGCTATTGTGTTCCTCATGGAACCAAGGAGCCATTGTGACACTGCAGGGGCTGATGGCATCAAGGAGACAATTGTGACAGTACAGAACCTCCTAGAAACAAGGCTCCATTGTGACACCGTGGGGAATCATGGAATCAAGGAGCCCATTGTGACACGGCCAGGCCGCACGGAACCAATGGTCCATGGTTCCACTGCGGATTCAAGAAGAGCACGGTGACACCACGCAACATCACGGAACCATGCGTCCATTGTGACACAGCGGGGCCTCATGGAAACAAGGGGACCATTGTGGCAAAGCAGGGCCTAATGGAAGCATGGAGAGCATTGGGACATTGTGGGGAATCATGGAAGCATGGAGAGCATTGTGACACTAAGGGAACTCCTGGAACCAAGATGAGCACTGGCACATAATGGAACCTCATGGAAGCAAGCCTCCATGATGACTTTGGGGCGCCTCAGGGACCACAGGACCCATTGTGACACAGCAGGACCTGGTGGAACCAAGGAGCCTTTGTGATACTCCAGATCCACATGGAAGCCAGGGTGCACTGAGACACAGCGGGGCCTTGTTGGAACCAAAGACACCTCTGCAAAAAGCAGGCTAGCTCATAGAAGCAAGGAGTCCATTGTTACAACATCAAACCTATGGAACCAAGGGACCATTGTGACACTGCGGGGCCTCATGGAACCAATTGTCCATGATGACAGTGCGGATCAAAGGAGACCATGGTGACACTGCGGAACCTGATGGAACCAAGGAGCCATTGTGACACAGTGGGGCCTCATGGAATCAAGGAGACCATTGTGACCCAGGTGTTGCATGTGAAGGCAAGGAGCCATTGTGACACTTTGGGCTTCTTCCCTTGAGCTCTGCAGCTGGCTGTCCCAGCCCAGCGCACCATGTGCCACCTGCTCTCCTCAGGGCTCTGCCTGCACACAGCCCCAGGAGAAGTTTTCCTGTTTGGAAGGAAAGAATGGAAAAGCCTGAGCAGGTTTCCTAAACAACAAACCCCACTCAGGAGCCACATGCTCAGTACAGGCTGCCTGGAACGAGGTCCCCTTTCTACAAGGGTCAGTGTGAGCAGGAATGATCTCTGGGAGCAGAATTCTCGGAGTCTTTCCACTGAATTCTCTGTCCCTGTGTCTTGGGGTGACTTTATCATGTGTATCCCCTATCGCTGCTCTATGCCCAGAAGTGAACTTTGTGCATTTCTGTGCCTTTCAACTGAGCCTGAGAGGGGGAAGAGGGAAAAAAAACCGGACAACCTTCTCAGACCATTTGTTCAAGGACACACATACACACTCCTCTGCATCCTGCTTGCAGCAAGAGCAGAGGAAGCAACCTTGTTTCTTTTGAGCCAGTTTTCAGCTCCTTTTCTCTGGAGGGAGATGGAGAGTTGAACTTTGTTTTCCTGGGACTTTGGGGGTTTTTATCCGTTCTTCTCTTCTTGACTGTTTCAACATCAGAGCACATTGGGAGAATTTTCTCCCGAGGTGGGGGCCCTGAATGTGGGCCCATGAGCCAGCTCCAAGGAGGAGGAGAGAGACTGCGCCTACGGAAGTGTTGGGGTTCCTCCCCCCTGCCATGAGGTCATGGGAGAGGGGACCCTGGGGTAGAGGCATGGCCTGGGCACGGGGGTCTCCCTGCTCCCTGCTGACATGTGCCCTAATCCTGTTCAGCACTGGTTATTTTGTGTTGCCCTGTGCCAGGAGGGCCCTGCTTGTGCCGTGATTGCTCAGTTCTTTGGCAGTGCCCCGCCCATGTGGCTGGAGAAGAAAGAGCTCTGAAACTTCTCTCAAGAATCGCTCCCTGTTTCTTTGCACGGGCCTCGCTGTCTATGGATGTTTCAGGAGACCCCATCGAAACACGGAAGGACTCTCAAATTATCCCAGGTTTCTCTCCACAGGGAGAGGTTTTAATATTTAGCATTGTTCTCCTTTTCCTGTCTGTTTGTTAAAAAAATAGATTATATCTCTTTCACTTTCTTCCCAGGAAAATTCTTTTTTCCCGAACCTGGTGGGGGAGGGCTGGGTGTAACCTGCCTTCTATCAGAGGATATTTTCCTCCACATTTGTCCAAACCGGCACAGCCTGTCCTTTCCCTGGGTGTCTGTTGCAGATGGAAGCTGCTGGTGCCATTCTCAGCTTGAAGCCCTCTTTTGATGCAAGCAGATGTTGCCAGGTGTGTTCAGCAGCTGTTGCTCAATGCTTATGCCAAGCTATTGTGTTCCTCATGGAACCAAGGAGCCATTGTGACACTGCAGGGGCTGATGGCATCAAGGAGACAATTGTGACAGTACAGAACCTCCTAGAAACAAGGCTCCATTGTGACACCGCGGGGAATCATGGAATCAAGGAGCCCATTGTGACACGGCCAGGCCGCACGGAACCAATGGTCCATGGTTCCACTGCGGATTCAAGAAGAGCACGGTGACACCACGCAACATCACGGAACCATGCGTCCATTGTGACACAGCGGGGCCTCATGGAAACAAGGGGACCATTGTGGCAAAGCAGGGCCTAATGGAAGCATGGAGAGCATTGGGACATTGTGGGGAATCATGGAAGCATGGAGAGCATTGTGACACTAAGGGAACTCCTGGAACCAAGATGAGCACTGGCACATAATGGAACCTCATGGAAGCAAGCCTCCATGATGACTTTGGGGCGCCTCAGGGACCACAGGACCCATTGTGACACAGCAGGACCTGGTGGAACCAAGGAGCCTTTGTGATACTCCAGATCCACATGGAAGCCAGGGTGCACTGAGACACAGCGGGGCCTTGTTGGAACCAAAGACACCTCTGCAAAAAGCAGGCTAGCTCATAGAAGCAAGGAGTCCATTGTTACAACATCAAACCTATGGAACCAAGGGACCATTGTGACACTGCGGGGCCTCATGGAACCAATTGTCCATGATGACAGTGCGGATCAAAGGAGACCATGGTGACACTGCGGAACCTGATGGAACCAAGGAGCCATTGTGACACAGTGGGGCCTCATGGAATCAAGGAGACCATTGTGACCCAGGTGTTGCATGTGAAGGCAAGGAGCCATTGTGACACTTTGGGCTTCTTCCCTTGAGCTCTGCAGCTGGCTGTCCCAGCCCAGCGCACCATGTGCCACCTGCTCTCCTCAGGGCTCTGCCTGCACACAGCCCCAGGAGAAGTTTTCCTGTTTGCAAGGAAAGAATGGAAAAGCCTGAGCAGGTTTCCTAAACAACAAACCCCACTCAGGAGCCACATGCTCAGTACAGGCTGCCTGGAACGAGGTCCCCTTTCTACAAGGGTCAGTGTGAGCAGGAATGATCTCTGGGAGCAGAATTCTCGGAGTCTTTCCACTGAATTCTCTGTCCCTGTGTCTTGGGGTGACTTTATCATGTGTATCCCCTATTGCTGCTCTATGCCCAGAAGTGAACTTTGTGCATTTCTGTGCCTTTCAACTGAGCCTGAGAGGGGGAAGAGGGAA
Source organism: Aphelocoma coerulescens (assembly GCF_041296385.1). Lineage (NCBI taxonomy): Eukaryota > Metazoa > Chordata > Aves > Passeriformes > Corvidae > Aphelocoma > Aphelocoma coerulescens. The sequence goes on along the minus strand of NW_027183960.1, from coordinate 875,009 downwards.
AAAAAACCGGACAACCTTCTCAGACCATTTGTTCAAGGACACACATACACACTCCTCTGCATCCTGCTTGCAGCAAGAGCAGAGGAAGCAACCTTGTTTCTTTTGAGCCAGTTTTCAGCTCCTTTTCTCTGGAGGGAGATGGAGAGTTGAACTTTGTTTTCCTGGGACTTTGGGGGTTTTTATCCGTTCTTCTCTTCTTGACTGTTTCAACATCAGAGCACATTGGGAGAATTTTCTCCCGAGGTGGGGGCCCTGAATGTGGGCCCATGAGCCAGCTCCAAGGAGGAGGAGAGAGACTGCGCCTACGGAAGTGTTGGGGTTCCTCCCCCCTGCCATGAGGTCATGGGAGAGGGGACCCTGGGGTAGAGGCATGGCCTGGGCACGGGGTCTCCCTGCTCCCTGCTGACATGTGCCCTAATCCTGTTCAGCACTGGTTATTTTGTGTTGCCCTGTGCCAGGAGGGCCCTGGTTGTGCCGTGATTGCTCAGTTCTTTGGCAGTGCCCCGCCCATGTGGCTGGAGAAGAAAGAGCTCTGAAACTTCTCTCAAGAATCGCTCCCTGTTTCTTTGCACGGGCCTCGCTGTCTATGGATGTTTCAGGAGACCCCACCGAAACACGGAAGGACTCTCAAATTATCCCAGGTTTCTCTCCACAGCGAGAGGTTTTAATATTTAGCATTGTTCTCCTTTTCCTGGGTGTTTGTTAAAAAAATAGTTTTTATCTCTTTCACTTTCTTCCCAGGAAAATTCTTTTTTCCCGAAGCTGGTGGGGGAGGGCTGGGTGTAACCTGCCTTCTATCAGAGGATATTTTCCTCCACATTTGTCCAAACCGGCACAGCCTGTCCGTTCCCGGGGTGTCTGTTGCAGATGGAAGCTGCTGGTGCCATTCTCAGCTTGAAGCCCTCTTTTGATGCAAGCAGATGTTGCCAGGTGTATTCAGCAGCTGTTGCTCAATGCTTATGCCAAGCTATTGTGTTCCTCATGGAACCAAGGAGCCATTGTGACACTGCAGGGGCTGATGGCATCAAGGAGACAATTGTGACAGTACAGAACCTCCTAGAAACAAGGCTCCATTGTGACACCGTGGGGAATCATGAAATCAAGGAGCCCATTGTGACACGGCCAGGCCGCACGGAACCAATGGTCCATGGTTACACGGCGGATTCAAGAAGAGCACGGTGACACCACGCAACATCACGGAACCATGCGTCCATTGTGACACAGCTGGGCCTCATGGAAACAAGGGGACCATTGTGGCAAAGCAGGGCCTAATGGAAGCCTGGAGAGCATTGGGACATTGTGGGGAATCATGGAAGCATGGAGAGCATTGGGACACTAAGGAAACTCCTGGAACCAAGATGAGCACTGGCACATAATGGAACCTCATGGAAGCAAGCCTCCATGATGACTTTGGAGGGCCTCAGGGACCACAGGACCCATTGTGACACAGCAGGACCTGGTGGAACCAAGGAGCCTTTGTGATACTCCAGATCCACATGGAAGCCAGGGTGCACTGAGACACAGCGGGGCCTTGTTGGAACCAAAGACACCTCTGCAAAAAGCAGGCTAGCTCATAGAAGCAAGGAGTCCATTGTTACAACGTAAAATCTATGGAACCAAGGGACCATTGTGACACTGCGGGGCCTCATGGAACCAATTGTCCATGATGATAATGCGGATCAAAGGAGACCATGGTGACACTGCGGAACCCGATGGAACCAAGGAGCCATTGTGACACAGTGGGGCCTCATGGAATCAAGGAGACCATTGTGACCCAGGTGTTGCATGTGAAGGCAAGGAGCCATTGTGACACTTTGGGCTTCTTCCCTTGAGCTCTGCAGCGGGCTGTCCCAGCCCAGCGCACCATGTGCCACCTGCTCTCCTCAGGGCTCTGCCTGCACACAGCCCCAGGAGAAGTTTTCCTGTTTGGAAGGAAAGAATGGAAAAGCCTGAGCAGGTTTCCTAAACAACAAACCCCACTCAGGAGCCACATGCTCAGTACTGGCTGCCTGGAACGAGGTCCCCTTTCTACAAGGGTCAGTGTGAGCAGGAATGATCTCTGGGAGCAGAATTCTCAGAGTCTTTCCACTGAATTCTCTGTCCCTGTGTCTTGGGGTGACTTTATCATGTGTATCCCCTATTGCTGCTCTATGCCCAGAAGTGAACTTTGTGCATTTCTGTGCCTTTCAACTGAGCCTGAGAGGGGGGAGAGGAAAAAAAACCGGACAAACTTCTCAGACCATTTGTTCAAGGACACTCACACACTCCTCTGCATCCTGCTTGCAGCAAGAGCAGAGGAAGCAACCTTGTTTCTTTTGAGCCAGTTTTCAGCTCCTTTTCTCTGGAGGGAGATGGAGAGTTGAACTTTGTTTTCCTGGGACTTTGGGGTTTTTTTCCCTTCTTCTCTTCTTGACTGTTTCAACATCAGAGCACATTGGGAGAATTTTCTCCCGAGGTGGGGGCCCTGAATGTGGGCCCATGAGCCAGCTGCAAGGAGGAGGAGAGAGACTACACCTACGGAAGTGTTGGGGTTCCTCCCCCCTGCCATGAGGTCGTGGGAGAGGGGACCCTGGGGTAGAGGCATGGCCTGGGCACGGGGGTCTCCCTGCTCCCTGCTGACATGTGCCCTAATCCTGTTCAGCACTGGTTATTTTGTGTTGCCCTGTGCCAGGAGGGCCCTGCTTGTGCCGTGATTGCTCAGTTCTTTGGCAGTGCCCCGCCCATGTGGCTGGAGAAGAAAGAGCTCTGAAACTTCTCTCAAGAATGGCTCCCTATTTCTTTGCACGGGCCTCGCTGTCTATGGATGTTTCAGGAGACCCCACCGAAACACGGAAGGACTCTCAAATTATCCCAGCTTTCTCTCCACAGCGAGAGGTTTTAACATTTAGCATTGTTCTCCTTTTCCTGTCTGTTTGTTAAAAAAATAGTTTTTATCTCTTTCACTTTCTTCCCAGGAAAATTCTTTTTTCCCGAAGCTGGTGGGGGAGGGCTGGGTGTAACCTGCCTTCTATCAGAGGATATTTTCCTCCACATTTGTCCAAACCGGCACAGCCTGTCCTTTCCCTGGGTGTTTGTTGCAGATGGAAGCTGCTGGTGCCATTCTCAGCTTGAAGCCCTCTTTTGATGCAAGCAGATGTTGCCAGGTGTGTTCAGCAGCTGTTGCTCAATGCTTATGCCAAGCTATTGTGTTCCTCATGGAACCAAGGAGCCATTGTGACACTGCAGGGGCTGATGGCATCAAGGAGACAATTGTGACAGTACAGAACCTCCTAGAAACAAGGCTCCATTGTGACACCGTGGGGAATCATGGAATCAAGGAGCCCATTGTGACACGGCCAGGCCGCACGGAACCAATGGTCCATGGTTCCACTGCGGATTCAAGAAGAGCACGGTGACACCACGCAACATCACGGAACCATGCGTCCATTGTGACACAGCGGGGCCTCATGGAAACAAGGGGACCATTGTGGCAAAGCAGGGCCTAATGGAAGCATGGAGAGCATTGGGACATTGTGGGGAATCATGGAAGCATGGAGAGCATTGTGACACTAAGGGAACTCCTGGAACCAAGATGACCACTGGCACATAATGGAACCTCATGGAAGCAAGCCTCCATGATGACTTTGGGGCGCCTCAGGGACCACAGGACCCATTGTGACACAGCAGGACCTGGTGGAACCAAGGAGCCTTTGTGATACTCCAGATCCACATGGAAGCCAGGGTGCACTGAGACACAGCGGGGCCTTGTTGGAACCAAAGACACCTCTGCAAAAAGCAGGCTAGCTCATAGAAGCAAGGAGTCCATTGTTACAACATCAAACCTATGGAACCAAGGGACCATTGTGACACTGCGGGGCCTCATGGAACCAATTGTCCATGATGACAGTGCGGATCAAAGGAGACCATGGTGACACTGCGGAACCTGATGGAACCAAGGAGCCATTGTGACACAGTGGGGCCTCATGGAATCAAGGAGACCATTGTGACCCAGGTGTTGCATGTGAAGGCAAGGAGCCATTGTGACACTTTGGGCTTCTTCCCTTGAGCTCTGCAGCTGGCTGTCCCAGCCCAGCGCACCATGTGCCACCTGCTCTCCTCAGGGCTCTGCCTGCACACAGCCCCAGGAGAAGTTTTCCTGTTTGGAAGGAAAGAATGGAAAAGCCTGAGCAGGTTTCCTAAACAACAAACCCCACTCAGGAGCCACATGCTCAGTACAGGCTGCCTGGAACGAGGTCCCCTTTCTACAAGGGTCAGTGTGAGCAGGAATGATCTCTGGGAGCAGAATTCTCGGAGTCTTTCCACTGAATTCTCTGTCCCTGTGTCTTGGGGTGACTTTATCATGTGTATCCCCTATCGCTGCTCTATGCCCAGAAGTGAACTTTGTGCATTTCTGTGCCTTTCAACTGAGCCTGAGAGGGGGAAGAGGGAAAAAAAACCGGACAACCTTCTCAGACCATTTGTTCAAGGACACACATACACACTCCTCTGCATCCTGCTTGCAGCAAGAGCAGAGGAAGCAACCTTGTTTCTTTTGAGCCAGTTTTCAGCTCCTTTTCTCTGGAGGGAGATGGAGAGTTGAACTTTGTTTTCCTGGGACTTTGGGGGTTTTTATCCGTTCTTCTCTTCTTGACTGTTTCAACATCAGAGCACATTGGGAGAATTTTCTCCCGAGGTGGGGGCCCTGAATGTGGGCCCATGAGCCAGCTCCAAGGAGGAGGAGAGAGACTGCGCCTACGGAAGTGTTGGGGTTCCTCCCCCCTGCCATGAGGTCATGGGAGAGGGGACCCTGGGGTAGAGGCATGGCCTGGGCACGGGGGTCTCCCTGCTCCCTGCTGACATGTGCCCTAATCCTGTTCAGCACTGGTTATTTTGTGTTGCCCTGTGCCAGGAGGGCCCTGCTTGTGCCGTGATTGCTCAGTTCTTTGGCAGTGCCCCGCCCATGTGGCTGGAGAAGAAAGAGCTCTGAAACTTCTCTCAAGAATCGCTCCCTGTTTCTTTGCACGGGCCTCGCTGTCTATGGATGTTTCAGGAGACCCCATCGAAACACGGAAGGACTCTCAAATTATCCCAGGTTTCTCTCCACAGGGAGAGGTTTTAATATTTAGCATTGTTCTCCTTTTCCTGTCTGTTTGTTAAAAAAATAGATTATATCTCTTTCACTTTCTTCCCAGGAAAATTCTTTTTTCCCGAACCTGGTGGGGGAGGGCTGGGTGTAACCTGCCTTCTATCAGAGGATATTTTCCTCCACATTTGTCCAAACCGGCACAGCCTGTCCTTTCCCTGGGTGTCTGTTGCAGATGGAAGCTGCTGGTGCCATTCTCAGCTTGAAGCCCTCTTTTGATGCAAGCAGATGTTGCCAGGTGTGTTCAGCAGCTGTTGCTCAATGCTTATGCCAAGCTATTGTGTTCCTCATGGAACCAAGGAGCCATTGTGACACTGCAGGGGCTGATGGCATCAAGGAGACAATTGTGACAGTACAGAACCTCCTAGAAACAAGGCTCCATTGTGACACCGCGGGGAATCATGGAATCAAGGAGCCCATTGTGACACGGCCAGGCCGCACGGAACCAATGGTCCATGGTTCCACTGCGGATTCAAGAAGAGCACGGTGACACCACGCAACATCACGGAACCATGCGTCCATTGTGACACAGCGGGGCCTCATGGAAACAAGGGGACCATTGTGGCAAAGCAGGGCCTAATGGAAGCATGGAGAGCATTGGGACATTGTGGGGAATCATGGAAGCATGGAGAGCATTGTGACACTAAGGGAACTCCTGGAACCAAGATGAGCACTGGCACATAATGGAACCTCATGGAAGCAAGCCTCCATGATGACTTTGGGGCGCCTCAGGGACCACAGGACCCATTGTGACACAGCAGGACCTGGTGGAACCAAGGAGCCTTTGTGATACTCCAGATCCACATGGAAGCCAGGGTGCACTGAGACACAGCGGGGCCTTGTTGGAACCAAAGACACCTCTGCAAAAAGCAGGCTAGCTCATAGAAGCAAGGAGTCCATTGTTACAACATCAAACCTATGGAACCAAGGGACCATTGTGACACTGCGGGGCCTCATGGAACCAATTGTCCATGATGACAGTGCGGATCAAAGGAGACCATGGTGACACTGCGGAACCTGATGGAACCAAGGAGCCATTGTGACACAGTGGGGCCTCATGGAATCAAGGAGACCATTGTGACCCAGGTGTTGCATGTGAAGGCAAGGAGCCATTGTGACACTTTGGGCTTCTTCCCTTGAGCTCTGCAGCTGGCTGTCCCAGCCCAGCGCACCATGTGCCACCTGCTCTCCTCAGGGCTCTGCCTGCACACAGCCCCAGGAGAAGTTTTCCTGTTTGCAAGGAAAGAATGGAAAAGCCTGAGCAGGTTTCCTAAACAACAAACCCCACTCAGGAGCCACATGCTCAGTACTGGCTGCCTGGAACGAGGTCCCCTTTCTACAAGGGTCAGGGTGAGCAGGAATGATCTCTGGGAGCAGAATTCTCGGAGTCTTTCCACTGAATTCTCTGTCCCTGTGTCTTGGGGTGACTTTATCATGTGTATCCTCTATCGCTGCTCTATGCCCGGAAGTGAACTTTGTGCATTTCTGTGCCTTTCAACTGAGCCTGAGAGGGGGGAGAGGAAAAAAAACCGGACAAACTTCTCAGAGCGTTTGTTCAAGGACACACATACACACTCCTCTGCATCCTGCTTGCAGCAAGAGCCGAGGAAGCAACCTTGTTTCTTTTGAGCCAGTTTTCAGCTCCTTTTCTCTGGAGGGAGATGGAGAGTTGAACTTTGTTTTCCTGGGACTTTGGGGGTTTTTATCCGTTCTTCTCTTCTTGACTGTTTCAACATCAGACCACATTGGGAGAATTTTCTCCCGAGGTGGGGGCCCTGAATGTGGGCCCATGAGCCAGCTGCAAGGAGGAGGAGAGAGACTGCGCCTACGGAAGTGTTGGGGTTCCTCCCCCCTGCCATGAGGTCATGGGAGAGGGGACCCTGGGGTAGAGGCATGGCCTGGGCATGGGGTCTCCCTGCTCCCTGCTGACATGTGCCCTAATCCTGTTCAGCACTGGTTATTTTGTGTTGCCCTGTGCCAGGAGGGCCCTGCTTGTGCCGTGATTGCTCAGTTCTTTGGCAGTGCCCCGCCCATGTGGCTGGAGAAGAAAGAGCTCTGAAACTTCTCTCAAGAATGGCTCCCTATTTCTTTGCACGGGCCTCGCTGTCTATGGATGTTTCAGGAGACCCCACCGAAACACGGAAGGACTCTCAAATTATCCCAGCTTTCTCTCCACAGCGAGAGGTTTTAACATTTAGCATTGTTCTCCTTTTCCTGTCTGTTTGTTAAAAAAATAGTTTTTATCTCTTTCACTTTCTTCCCAGGAAAATTCTTTTTTCCCGAAGCTGGTGGGGGAGGGCTGGGTGTAACCTGCCTTCTATCAGAGGATATTTTCCTCCACATTTGTCCAAACCGGCACAGCCTGTCCTTTCCCTGGGTGTTTGTTGCAGATGGAAGCTGCTGGTGCCATTCTCAGCTTGAAGCCCTCTTTTGATGCAAGCAGATGTTGCCAGGTGTGTTCAGCAGCTGTTGCTCAATGCTTATGCCAAGCTATTGTGTTCCTCATGGAACCAAGGAGCCATTGTGACACTGCAGGGGCTGATGGCATCAAGGAGACAATTGTGACAGTACAGAACCTCCTAGAAACAAGGCTCCATTGTGACACCGTGGGGAATCATGGAATCAAGGAGCCCATTGTGACACGGCCAGGCCGCACGGAACCAATGGTCCATGGTTACACGGCGGATTCAAGAAGAGCACGGTGACACCACGCAACATCACGGAACCATGCGTCCATTGTGACACAGCGGGGCCTCATGGAAACAAGGGGACCATTGTGGCAAAGCAGGGCCTAATGGAAGCATGGAGAGCATTGGGACATTGTGGGGAATCATGGAAGCATGGAGAGCATTGTGACACTAAGGGAACTCCTGGAACCAAGATGAGCACTGGCACATAATGGAACCTCATGGAAGCAAGCCTCCATGATGACTTTGGGGCGCCTCAGGGACCACAGGACCCATTGTGACACAGCAGGACCTGGTGGAACCAAGGAGCCTTTGTGATACTCCAGATCCACATGGAAGCCAGGGTGCACTGAGACACAGCGGGGCCTTGTTGGAACCAAAGACACCTCTGCAAAAAGCAGGCTAGCTCATAGAAGCAAGGAGTCCATTGTTACAACATCAAACCTATGGAACCAAGGGACCATTGTGACACTGCGGGGCCTCATGGAACCAATTGTCCATGATGACAGTGCGGATCAAAGGAGACCATGGTGACACTGCGGAACCTGATGGAACCAAGGAGCCATTGTGACACAGTGGGGCCTCATGGAATCAAGGAGACCATTGTGACCCAGGTGTTGCATGTGAAGGCAAGGAGCCATTGTGACACTTTGGGCTTCTTCCCTTGAGCTCTGCAGCTGGCTGTCCCAGCCCAGCGCACCATGTGCCACCTGCTCTCCTCAGGGCTCTGCCTGCACACAGCCCCAGGAGAAGTTTTCCTGTTTGGAAGGAAAGAATGGAAAAGCCTGAGCAGGTTTCCTAAACAACAAACCCCACTCAGGAGCCACATGCTCAGTACAGGCTGCCTGGAACGAGGTCCCCTTTCTACAAGGGTCAGTGTGAGCAGGAATGATCTCTGGGAGCAGAATTCTCAGAGTCTTTCCACTGAATTCTCTGTCCCTGTGTCTTGGGGTGACTTTATCATGTGTATCCCCTATTGCTGCTCTATGCCCAGAAGTGAACTTTGTGCATTTCTGATCCTTTCAACTGAGCCTGAGAGGGGGGAGAGGAAAAAAAACCGGCCAACTTCTCAGACCATTTGTTCAAGGACACTCACACACTCCTCTGCATCCTGCTTGCAGCAAGAGCAGAGGAAGCAACCTTGTTTCTTTTGAGCCAGTTTTCAGCTCCTTTTCTCTGGAGGGAGATGGAGAGTTGAACTTTGTTTTCCTGGGACTTTGGGGTTTTTTTTCCCTTCTTCTCTTCTTGACTGTTTCAACATCAGACCACATTGGGAGAATTTTCTACCGAGGTGGGGGCCCTGAATGTGGGCCCATGAGCCAGCTCCAAGGAGGAGGAGAGAGACTACACCTACGGAAGTGTTGGGGTTCCTCCCCCCTGCCATGAGGTCATGGGAGAGGGGACCCTGGGGTAGAGGCATGGCCTGGGCACGGGGGTCTCCCTGCTCCCTGCTGACATGTGCCCTAATCCTGTTCAGCACTGGTTATTTTGTGTTGCCCTGTGCCAGGAGGGCCCTGGTTGTGCCGTGATTGCTCAGTTCTTTTGCAGTGCCCCGCCCATGTGGCTGGAGAAGAAAGAGCTCTGAAACTTCTCTCAAGAATCGCTCCCTGTTTCTTTGCACGGGCCTCGCTGTCTATGGATGTTTCAGGAGACCCCATCGAAACACGGAAGGACTCTCAAATTATCCCAGGTTTCTCTCCACAGCGAGAGGTTTTAATATTTAGCATTGTTCTCCTTTTCCTGTCTGTTTGTTAAAAAAATAGATTATATCTCTTTCACTTTCTTCCCAGGAAAATTCTTTTTTCCCGAACCTGGTGGGGGAGGGCTGGGTGTAACCTGCCTTCTATCAGAGGATATTTTCCTCCACATTTGTCCAAACCGGCACAGCCTGTCCTTTCCCTGGGTGTCTGTTGCAGATGGAAGCTGCTGGTGCCATTGTCAGCTTGAAGCCCTCTTTTGATGCAAGCAGATGTTGCCAGGTGTGTTCAGCAGCTGTTGCTCAATGCTTATGCCAAGCTATTGTGTTCCTCATGGAACCAAGGAGCCATTGTGACACTGCAGGGGCTGATGGCATCAAGGAGACAATTGTGACAGTACAGAACCTCCTAGAAACAAGGCTCCATTGTGACACCGCGGGGAATCATGGAATCAAGGAGCCCATTGTGACACGGCCAGGCCGCACGGAACCAATGGTCCATGGTTCCACTGCGGATTCAAGAAGAGCACGGTGACACCACGCAACATCACGGAACCATGCGTCCATTGTGACACAGCGGGGCCTCATGGAAACAAGGGGACCATTGTGGCAAAGCAGGGCCTAATGGAAGCATGGAGAGCATTGGGACATTGTGGGGAATCATGGAAGCATGGAGAGCATTGTGACACTAAGGGAACTCCTGGAACCAAGATGAGCACTGGCACATAATGGAACCTCATGGAAGCAAGCCTCCATGATGACTTTGGGGCGCCTCAGGGACCACAGGACCCATTGTGACACAGCAGGACCTGGTGGAACCAAGGAGCCTTTGTGATACTCCAGATCCACATGGAAGCCAGGGTGCACTGAGACACAGCGGGGCCTTGTTGGAACCAAAGACACCTCTGCAAAAAGCAGGCTAGCTCATAGAAGCAAGGAGTCCATTGTTACAACATCAAACCTATGGAACCAAGGGACCATTGTGACACTGCGGGGCCTCATGGAACCAATTGTCCATGATGACAGTGCGGATCAAAGGAGACCATGGTGACACTGCGGAACCTGATGGAACCAAGGAGCCATTGTGACACAGTGGGGCCTCATGGAATCAAGGAGACCATTGTGACCCAGGTGTTGCATGTGAAGGCAAGGAGCCATTGTGACACTTTGGGCTTCTTCCCTTGAGCTCTGCAGCTGGCTGTCCCAGCCCAGCGCACCATGTGCCACCTGCTCTCCTCAGGGCTCTGCCTGCACACAGCCCCAGGAGAAGTTTTCCTGTTTGCAAGGAAAGAATGGAAAAGCCTGAGCAGGTTTCCTAAACAACAAACCCCACTCAGGAGCCACATGCTCAGTACTGGCTGCCTGGAACGAGGTCCCCTTTCTACAAGGGTCAGGGTGAGCAGGAATGATCTCTGGGAGCAGAATTCTCGGAGTCTTTCCACTGAATTCTCTGTCCCTGTGTCTTGGGGTGACTTTATCATGTGTATCCTCTATCGCTGCTCTATGCCCGGAAGTGAACTTTGTGCATTTCTGTGCCTTTCAACTGAGCCTGAGAGGGGGGAGAGGAAAAAAAACCGGACAAACTTCTCAGAGCGTTTGTTCAAGGACACACATACACACTCCTCTGCATCCTGCTTGCAGCAAGAGCCGAGGAAGCAACCTTGTTTCTTTTGAGCCAGTTTTCAGCTCCTTTTCTCTGGAGGGAGATGGAGAGTTGAACTTTGTTTTCCTGGGACTTTGGGGGTTTTTATCCGTTCTTCTCTTCTTGACTGTTTCAACATCAGACCACATTGGGAGAATTTTCTCCCGAGGTGGGGGCCCTGAATGTGGGCCCATGAGCCAGCTGCAAGGAGGAGGAGAGAGACTGCGCCTACGGAAGTGTTGGGGTTCCTCCCCCCTGCCATGAGGTCATGGGAGAGGGGACCCTGGGGTAGAGGCATGGCCTGGGCATGGGGTCTCCCTGCTCCCTGCTGACATGTGCCCTAATCCTGTTCAGCACTGGTTATTTTGTGTTGCCCTGTGCCAGGAGGGCCCTGCTTGTGCCGTGATTGCTCAGTTCTTTGGCAGTGCCCCGCCCATGTGGCTGGAGAAGAAAGAGCTCTGAAACTTCTCTCAAGAATGGCTCCCTATTTCTTTGCACGGGCCTCGCTGTCTATGGATGTTTCAGGAGACCCCACCGAAACACGGAAGGACTCTCAAATTATCCCAGCTTTCTCTCCACAGCGAGAGGTTTTAACATTTAGCATTGTTCTCCTTTTCCTGTCTGTTTGTTAAAAAAATAGTTTTTATCTCTTTCACTTTCTTCCCAGGAAAATTCTTTTTTCCCGAAGCTGGTGGGGGAGGGCTGGGTGTAACCTGCCTTCTATCAGAGGATATTTTCCTCCACATTTGTCCAAACCGGCACAGCCTGTCCTTTCCCTGGGTGTTTGTTGCAGATGGAAGCTGCTGGTGCCATTCTCAGCTTGAAGCCCTCTTTTGATGCAAGCAGATGTTGCCAGGTGTGTTCAGCAGCTGTTGCTCAATGCTTATGCCAAGCTATTGTGTTCCTCATGGAACCAAGGAGCCATTGTGACACTGCAGGGGCTGATGGCATCAAGGAGACAATTGTGACAGTACAGAACCTCCTAGAAACAAGGCTCCATTGTGACACCGTGGGGAATCATGGAATCAAGGAGCCCATTGTGACACGGCCAGGCCGCACGGAACCAATGGTCCATGGTTACACGGCGGATTCAAGAAGAGCACGGTGACACCACGCAACATCACGGAACCATGCGTCCATTGTGACACAGCGGGGCCTCATGGAAACAAGGGGACCATTGTGGCAAAGCAGGGCCTAATGGAAGCATGGAGAGCATTGGGACATTGTGGGGAATCATGGAAGCATGGAGAGCATTGTGACACTAAGGGAACTCCTGGAACCAAGATGAGCACTGGCACATAATGGAACCTCATGGAAGCAAGCCTCCATGATGACTTTGGGGCGCCTCAGGGACCACAGGACCCATTGTGACACAGCAGGACCTGGTGGAACCAAGGAGCCTTTGTGATACTCCAGATCCACATGGAAGCCAGGGTGCACTGAGACACAGCGGGGCCTTGTTGGAACCAAAGACACCTCTGCAAAAAGCAGGCTAGCTCATAGAAGCAAGGAGTCCATTGTTACAACATCAAACCTATGGAACCAAGGGACCATTGTGACACTGCGGGGCCTCATGGAACCAATTGTCCATGATGACAGTGCGGATCAAAGGAGACCATGGTGACACTGCGGAACCTGATGGAACCAAGGAGCCATTGTGACACAGTGGGGCCTCATGGAATCAAGGAGACCATTGTGACCCAGGTGTTGCATGTGAAGGCAAGGAGCCATTGTGACACTTTGGGCTTCTTCCCTTGAGCTCTGCAGCTGGCTGTCCCAGCCCAGCGCACCATGTGCCACCTGCTCTCCTCAGGGCTCTGCCTGCACACAGCCCCAGGAGAAGTTTTCCTGTTTGGAAGGAAAGAATGGAAAAGCCTGAGCAGGTTTCCTAAACAACAAACCCCACTCAGGAGCCACATGCTCAGTACAGGCTGCCTGGAACGAGGTCCCCTTTCTACAAGGGTCAGTGTGAGCAGGAATGATCTCTGGGAGCAGAATTCTCAGAGTCTTTCCACTGAATTCTCTGTCCCTGTGTCTTGGGGTGACTTTATCATGTGTATCCCCTATTGCTGCTCTATGCCCAGAAGTGAACTTTGTGCATTTCTGATCCTTTCAACTGAGCCTGAGAGGGGGGAGAGGAAAAAAAACCGGCCAACTTCTCAGACCATTTGTTCAAGGACACTCACACACTCCTCTGCATCCTGCTTGCAGCAAGAGCAGAGGAAGCAACCTTGTTTCTTTTGAGCCAGTTTTCAGCTCCTTTTCTCTGGAGGGAGATGGAGAGTTGAACTTTGTTTTCCTGGGACTTTGGGGTTTTTTTTCCCTTCTTCTCTTCTTGACTGTTTCAACATCAGACCACATTGGGAGAATTTTCTACCGAGGTGGGGGCCCTGAATGTGGGCCCATGAGCCAGCTGCAAGGAGGAGGAGAGAGACTGCGCCTACGGAAGTGTTGGGGTTCCTCCCTCCTGCCATGAGGTCATGGGAGAGGGGACCCTGGGGTAGAGGCATGGCCTGGGCATGGGGTCTCCCTGCTCCCTGCTGACATGTGCCCTAATCCTGTTCAGCACTGGTTATTTTGTGTTGCCCTGTGCCAGGAGGGCCCTGGTTGTGCCGTGATTGCTCAGTTCTTTGGCAGTGCCCCGCCCATGTGGCTGGAGAAGAAAGAGCTCTGAAACTTCTCTCAAGAATGGCTCCCTATTTCTTTGCACGGGCCTCGCTGTCTATGGATGTTTCAGGAGACCCCACCGAAACACGGAAGGACTCTCAAATTATCCCAGCTTTCTCTCCACAGCGAGAGGTTTTAACATTTAGCATTGTTCTCCTTTTCCTGTCTGTTTGTTAAAAAAATAGTTTTTATCTCTTTCACTTTCTTCCCAGGAAAATTCTTTTTTCCCGAAGCTGGTGGGGGAGGGCTGGGTGTAACCTGCCTTCTATCAGAGGATATTTTCCTCCACATTTGTCCAAACCGGCACAGCCTGTCCTTTCCCTGGGTGTTTGTTGCAGATGGAAGCTGCTGGTGCCATTCTCAGCTTGAAGCCCTCTTTTGATGCAAGCAGATGTTGCCAGGTGTGTTCAGCAGCTGTTGCTCAATGCTTATGCCAAGCTATTGTGTTCCTCATGGAACCAAGGAGCCATTGTGACACTGCAGGGGCTGATGGCATCAAGGAGACAATTGTGACAGTACAGAACCTCCTAGAAACAAGGCTCCATTGTGACACCGTGGGGAATCATGGAATCAAGGAGCCCATTGTGACACGGCCAGGCCGCACGGAACCAATGGTCCATGGTTCCACTGCGGATTCAAGAAGAGCACGGTGACACCACGCAACATCACGGAACCATGCGTCCATTGTGACACAGCGGGGCCTCATGGAAACAAGGGGACCATTGTGGCAAAGCAGGGCCTAATGGAAGCATGGAGAGCATTGGGACATTGTGGGGAATCATGGAAGCATGGAGAGCATTGTGACACTAAGGGAACTCCTGGAACCAAGATGAGCACTGGCACATAATGGAACCTCATGGAAGCAAGCCTCCATGATGACTTTGGGGCGCCTCAGGGACCACAGGACCCATTGTGACACAGCAGGACCTGGTGGAACCAAGGAGCCTTTGTGATACTCCAGATCCACATGGAAGCCAGGGTGCACTGAGACACAGCGGGGCCTTGTTGGAACCAAAGACACCTCTGCAAAAAGCAGGCTAGCTCATAGAAGCAAGGAGTCCATTGTTACAACATCAAACCTATGGAACCAAGGGACCATTGTGACACTGCGGGGCCTCATGGAACCAATTGTCCATGATGACAGTGCGGATCAAAGGAGACCATGGTGACACTGCGGAACCTGATGGAACCAAGGAGCCATTGTGACACAGTGGGGCCTCATGGAATCAAGGAGACCATTGTGACCCAGGTGTTGCATGTGAAGGCAAGGAGCCATTGTGACACTTTGGGCTTCTTCCCTTGAGCTCTGCAGCTGGCTGTCCCAGCCCAGCGCACCATGTGCCACCTGCTCTCCTCAGGGCTCTGCCTGCACACAGCCCCAGGAGAAGTTTTCCTGTTTGGAAGGAAAGAATGGAAAAGCCGGAGCAGGTTTCCTAAACAACAAACCCCACTCAGGAGCCACATGCTCAGTACTGGCTGCCTGGAACGAGGTCCCCTTTCTACAAGGGTCAGTGTGAGCAGGAATTATCTCTGGGAGCAGAATTCTCGGAGTCTTTCCACTGAATTCTCTGTCCCTGTGTCTTGGGGTGACTTTATCATGTGTATCCCCTATCGCTGCTCTATGCCCAGAAGTGAACTTTGTGCATTTCTGTGCCTTTCAACTGAGCCTGAGAGGGGGAAGAGGGAAAAAAAACCGGACAACCTTCTCAGACCATTTGTTCAAGGACACACATACACACTCCTCTGCATCCTGCTTGCAGCAAGAGCAGAGGAAGCAACCTTGTTTCTTTTGAGCCAGTTTTCAGCTCCTTTTCTCTGGAGGGAGATGGAGAGTTGAACTTTGTTTTCCTGGGACTTTGGGGGTTTTTATCCGTTCTTCTCTTCTTGACTGTTTCAACATCAGAGCACATTGGGAGAATTTTCTCCCGAGGTGGGGGCCCTGAATGTGGGCCCATGAGCCAGCTCCAAGGAGGAGGAGAGAGACTGCGCCTACGGAAGTGTTGGGGTTCCTCCCCCCTGCCATGAGGTCATGGGAGAGGGGACCCTGGGGTAGAGGCATGGCCTGGGCACGGGGTCTCCCTGCTCCCTGCTGACATGTGCCCTAATCCTGTTCAGCACTGGTTATTTTGTGTTGCCCTGTGCCAGGAGGGCCCTGGTTGTGCCGTGATTGCTCAGTTCTTTGGCAGTGCCCCGCCCATGTGGCTGGAGAAGAAAGAGCTCTGAAACTTCTCTCAAGAATCGCTCCCTGTTTCTTTGCACGGGCCTCGCTGTCTATGGATGTTTCAGGAGACCCCACCGAAACACGGAAGGACTCTCAAATTATCCCAGGTTTCTCTCCACAGCGAGAGGTTTTAATATTTAGCATTGTTATCCTTTTCCTGTCTGTTTGTTAAAAAAATAGTTTTTATCTCTTTCACTTTCTTCCCAGGAAAATTCTTTTTTCCCGAAGCTGGTGGGGGAGGGCTGGGTGTAACCTGCCTTCTATCAGAGGATATTTTCCTCCACATTTGTCCAAACCGGCACAGCCTGTCCGTTCCCGGGGTGTCTGTTGCAGATGGAAGCTGCTGGTGCCATTCTCAGCTTGAAGCCCTCTTTTGATGCAAGCAGATGTTGCCAGGTGTATTCAGCAGCTGTTGCTCAATGCTTATGCCAAGCTATTGTGTTCCTCATGGAACCAAGGAGCCATTGTGACACTGCAGGGGCTGATGGCATCAAGGAGACAATTGTGACAGTACAGAACCTCCTAGAAACAAGGCTCCATTGTGACACCGTGGGGAATCATGAAATCAAGGAGCCCATTGTGACACGGCCAGGCCGCACGGAACCAATGGTCCATGGTTACACGGCGGATTCAAGAAGAGCACGGTGACACCACGCAACATCACGGAACCATGCGTCCATTGTGACACAGCTGGGCCTCATGGAAACAAGGGGACCATTGTGGCAAAGCAGGGCCTAATGGAAGCCTGGAGAGCATTGGGACATTGTGGGGAATCATGGAAGCATGGAGAGCATTGGGACACTAAGGAAACTCCTGGAACCAAGATGAGCACTGGCACATAATGGAACCTCATGGAAGCAAGCCTCCATGGTGACTTTGGAGGGCCTCAGGGACCACAGGACCCATTGTGACACAGCAGGACCTGGTGGAACCAAGGAGCCTTTGTGATACTCCAGATCCACATGGAAGCCAGGGTGCACTGAGACACAGCGGGGCCTTGTTGGAACCAAAGACACCTCTGCAAAAAGCAGGCTAGCTCATAGAAGCAAGGAGTCCATTGTTACAACGTAAAATCTATGGAACCAAGGGACCATTGTGACACTGCGGGGCCTCATGGAACCAATTGTCCATGATGATAATGCGGATCAAAGGAGACCATGGTGACACTGCGGAACCCGATGGAACCAAGGAGCCATTGTGACACAGTGGGGCCTCATGGAATCAAGGAGACCATTGTGACCCAGGTGTTCCATGTAAAGGCAAGGAGCCATTGTGACACTTTGGGCTTCTTCCCTTGAGCTCTGCAGCGGGCTGTCCCAGCCCAGCGCACCATGTGCCACCTGCTCTCCTCAGGGCTCTGCCTGCACACAGCCCCAGGAGAAGTTTTCCTGTTTGGAAGGAAAGAA
Source organism: Aphelocoma coerulescens (assembly GCF_041296385.1). Lineage (NCBI taxonomy): Eukaryota > Metazoa > Chordata > Aves > Passeriformes > Corvidae > Aphelocoma > Aphelocoma coerulescens. The sequence continues at coordinate 857,568 of NW_027183960.1, read as the reverse complement.
TGGAAAAGCCTGAGCAGGTTTCCTAAACAACAAACCCCACTCAGGAGCCACATGCTCAGTACTGGCTGCCTGGAACGAGGTCCCCTTTCTACAAGGGTCAGTGTGAGCAGGAATGATCTCTGGGAGCAGAATTCTCAGAGTCTTTCCACTGAATTCTCTGTCCCTGTGTCTTGGGGTGACTTTATCATGTGTATCCCCTATTGCTGCTCTATGCCCAGAAGTGAACTTTGTGCATTTCTGTGCCTTTCAACTGAGCCTGAGAGGGGGGAGAGGAAAAAAAACCGGACAAACTTCTCAGACCATTTGTTCAAGGACACTCACACACTCCTCTGCATCCTGCTTGCAGCAAGAGCAGAGGAAGCAACCTTGTTTCTTTTGAGCCAGTTTTCAGCTCCTTTTCTCTGGAGGGAGATGGAGAGTTGAACTTTGTTTTCCTGGGACTTTGGGGTTTTTTTCCCTTCTTCTCTTCTTGACTGTTTCAACATCAGAGCACATTGGGAGAATTTTCTCCCGAGGTGGGGGCCCTGAATGTGGGCCCATGAGCCAGCTCCAAGGAGGAGGAGAGAGACTACACCTACGGAAGTGTTGGGGTTCCTCCCCCCTGCCATGAGGTCGTGGGAGAGGGGACCCTGGGGTAGAGGCATGGCCTGGGCACGGGGGTCTCCCTGCTCCCTGCTGACATGTGCCCTAATCCTGTTCAGCACTGGTTATTTTGTGTTGCCCTGTGCCAGGAGGGCCCTGCTTGTGCCGTGATTGCTCAGTTCTTTGGCAGTGCCCCGCCCATGTGGCTGGAGAAGAAAGAGCTCTGAAACTTCTCTCAAGAATGGCTCCCTATTTCTTTGCACGGGCCTCGCTGTCTATGGATGTTTCAGGAGACCCCACCGAAACACGGAAGGACTCTCAAATTATCCCAGCTTTCTCTCCACAGCGAGAGGTTTTAACATTTAGCATTGTTCTCCTTTTCCTGTGTGTTTGTTAAAAAAATAGTTTTTATCTCTTTCACTTTCTTCCCAGGAAAATTCTTTTTTCCCGAAGCTGGTGGGGGAGGGCTGGGTGTAACCTGCCTTCTATCAGAGGATATTTTCCTCCACATTTGTCCAAACCGGCACAGCCTGTCCTTTCCCTGGGTGTTTGTTGCAGATGGAAGCTGCTGGTGCCATTCTCAGCTTGAAGCCCTCTTTTGATGCAAGCAGATGTTGCCAGGTGTGTTCAGCAGCTGTTGCTCAATGCTTATGCCAAGCTATTGTGTTCCTCATGGAACCAAGGAGCCATTGTGACACTGCAGGGGCTGATGGCATCAAGGAGACAATTGTGACAGTACAGAACCTCCTAGAAACAAGGCTCCATTGTGACACCGTGGGGAATCATGGAATCAAGGAGCCCATTGTGACACGGCCAGGCCGCACGGAACCAATGGTCCATGGTTACACGGCGGATTCAAGAAGAGCACGGTGACACCACGCAACATCACGGAACCATGCGTCCATTGTGACACAGCGGGGCCTCATGGAAACAAGGGGACCATTGTGGCAAAGCAGGGCCTAATGGAAGCATGGAGAGCATTGGGACATTGTGGGGAATCATGGAAGCATGGAGAGCATTGTGACACTAAGGGAACTCCTGGAACCAAGATGACCACTGGCACATAATGGAACCTCATGGAAGCAAGCCTCCATGATGACTTTGGGGCGCCTCAGGGACCACAGGACCCATTGTGACACAGCAGGACCTGGTGGAACCAAGGAGCCTTTGTGATACTCCAGATCCACATGGAAGCCAGGGTGCACTGAGACACAGCGGGGCCTTGTTGGAACCAAAGACACCTCTGCAAAAAGCAGGCTAGCTCATAGAAGCAAGGAGTCCATTGTTACAACATCAAACCTATGGAAGCAAGGGACCATTGTGACACTGCGGGGCCTCATGGAACCAATTGTCCATGATGACAGTGCGGATCAAAGGAGACCATGGTGACACTGCGGAACCTGATGGAACCAAGGAGCCATTGTGACACAGTGGGGCCTCATGGAATCAAGGAGACCATTGTGACCCAGGTGTTGCATGTGAAGGCAAGGAGCCATTGTGACACTTTGGGCTTCTTCCCTTGAGCTCTGCAGCTGGCTGTCCCAGCCCAGCGCACCATGTGCCACCTGCTCTCCTCAGGGCTCTGCCTGCACACAGCCCCAGGAGAAGTTTTCCTGTTTGCAAGGAAAGAATGGAAAAGCCTGAGCAGGTTTCCTAAACAACAAACCCCACTCAGGAGCCACATGCTCAGTACAGGCTGCCTGGAACGAGGTCCCCTTTCTACAAGGGTCAGTGTGAGCAGGAATGATCTCTGGGAGCAGAATTCTCGGAGTCTTTCCACTGAATTCTCTGTCCCTGTGTCTTGGGGTGACTTTATCATGTGTATCCCCTATCGCTGCTCTATGCCCAGAAGTGAACTTTGTGCATTTCTGTGCCTTTCAACTGAGCCTGAGAGGGGGAAGAGGGAAAAAAAACCGGACAACCTTCTCAGACCATTTGTTCAAGGACACACATACACACTCCTCTGCATCCTGCTTGCAGCAAGAGCAGAGGAAGCAACCTTGTTTCTTTTGAGCCAGTTTTCAGCTCCTTTTCTCTGGAGGGAGATGGAGAGTTGAACTTTGTTTTCCTGGGACTTTGGGGGTTTTTATCCGTTCTTCTCTTCTTGACTGTTTCAACATCAGAGCACATTGGGAGAATTTTCTCCCGAGGTGGGGGCCCTGAATGTGGGCCCATGAGCCAGCTCCAAGGAGGAGGAGAGAGACTGCGCCTACGGAAGTGTTGGGGTTCCTCCCCCCTGCCATGAGGTCATGGGAGAGGGGACCCTGGGGTAGAGGCATGGCCTGGGCACGGGGGTCTCCCTGCTCCCTGCTGACATGTGCCCTAATCCTGTTCAGCACTGGTTATTTTGTGTTGCCCTGTGCCAGGAGGGCCCTGCTTGTGCCGTGATTGCTCAGTTCTTTGGCAGTGCCCCGCCCATGTGGCTGGAGAAGAAAGAGCTCTGAAACTTCTCTCAAGAATCGCTCCCTGTTTCTTTGCACGGGCCTCGCTGTCTATGGATGTTTCAGGAGACCCCATCGAAACACGGAAGGACTCTCAAATTATCCCAGGTTTCTCTCCACAGGGAGAGGTTTTAATATTTAGCATTGTTCTCCTTTTCCTGTCTGTTTGTTAAAAAAATAGATTATATCTCTTTCACTTTCTTCCCAGGAAAATTCTTTTTTCCCGAACCTGGTGGGGGAGGGCTGGGTGTAACCTGCCTTCTATCAGAGGATATTTTCCTCCACATTTGTCCAAACCGGCACAGCCTGTCCTTTCCCTGGGTGTCTGTTGCAGATGGAAGCTGCTGGTGCCATTCTCAGCTTGAAGCCCTCTTTTGATGCAAGCAGATGTTGCCAGGTGTGTTCAGCAGCTGTTGCTCAATGCTTATGCCAAGCTATTGTGTTCCTCATGGAACCAAGGAGCCATTGTGACACTGCAGGGGCTGATGGCATCAAGGAGACAATTGTGACAGTACAGAACCTCCTAGAAACAAGGCTCCATTGTGACACCGCGGGGAATCATGGAATCAAGGAGCCCATTGTGACACGGCCAGGCCGCACGGAACCAATGGTCCATGGTTCCACTGCGGATTCAAGAAGAGCACGGTGACACCACGCAACATCACGGAACCATGCGTCCATTGTGACACAGCGGGGCCTCATGGAAACAAGGGGACCATTGTGGCAAAGCAGGGCCTAATGGAAGCATGGAGAGCATTGGGACATTGTGGGGAATCATGGAAGCATGGAGAGCATTGTGACACTAAGGGAACTCCTGGAACCAAGATGACCACTGGCACATAATGGAACCTCATGGAAGCAAGCCTCCATGATGACTTTGGGGCGCCTCAGGGACCACAGGACCCATTGTGACACAGCAGGACCTGGTGGAACCAAGGAGCCTTTGTGATACTCCAGATCCACATGGAAGCCAGGGTGCACTGAGAAGCAGCGGGGCCTTGTTGGAACCAAAGACACCTCTGCAAAAAGCAGGCTAGCTCATAGAAGCAAGGAGTCCATTGTTACAACATCAAACCTATGGAACCAAGGGACCATTGTGACACTGCGGGGCCTCATGGAACCAATTGTCCATGATGACAGTGCGGATCAAAGGAGACCATGGTGACACTGCGGAACCTGATGGAACCAAGGAGCCATTGTGACACAGTGGGGCCTCATGGAATCAAGGAGACCATTGTGACCCAGGTGTTGCATGTGAAGGCAAGGAGCCATTGTGACACTTTGGGCTTCTTCCCTTGAGCTCTGCAGCTGGCTGTCCCAGCCCAGCGCACCATGTGCCACCTGCTCTCCTCAGGGCTCTGCCTGCACACAGCCCCAGGAGAAGTTTTCCTGTTTGCAAGGAAAGAATGGAAAAGCCTGAGCAGGTTTCCTAAACAACAAACCCCACTCAGGAGCCACATGCTCAGTACTGGCTGCCTGGAACGAGGTCCCCTTTCTACAAGGGTCAGGGTGAGCAGGAATGATCTCTGGGAGCAGAATTCTCGGAGTCTTTCCACTGAATTCTCTGTCCCTGTGTCTTGGGGTGACTTTATCATGTGTATCCTCTATCGCTGCTCTATGCCCGGAAGTGAACTTTGTGCATTTCTGTGCCTTTCAACTGAGCCTGAGAGGGGGAAGAGGGAAAAAAAACCGGACAACCTTCTCAGAGCGTTTGTTCAAGGACACACATACACACTCCTCTGCATCCTGCTTGCAGCAAGAGCCGAGGAAGCAACCTTGTTTCTTTTGAGCCAGTTTTCAGCTCCTTTTCTCTGGAGGGAGATGGAGAGTTGAACTTTGTTTTCCTGGGACTTTGGGGGTTTTTATCCGTTCTTCTCTTCTTGACTGTTTCAACATCAGACCACATTGGGAGAATTTTCTCCCGAGGTGGGGGCCCTGAATGTGGGCCCATGAGCCAGCTGCAAGGAGGAGGAGAGAGACTGCGCCTACGGAAGTGTTGGGGTTCCTCCCCCCTGCCATGAGGTCATGGGAGAGGGGACCCTGGGGTAGAGGCATGGCCTGGGCATGGGGTCTCCCTGCTCCCTGCTGACATGTGCCCTAATCCTGTTCAGCACTGGTTATTTTGTGTTGCCCTGTGCCAGGAGGGCCCTGCTTGTGCCGTGATTGCTCAGTTCTTTGGCAGTGCCCCGCCCATGTGGCTGGAGAAGAAAGAGCTCTGAAACTTCTCTCAAGAATGGCTCCCTATTTCTTTGCACGGGCCTCGCTGTCTATGGATGTTTCAGGAGACCCCACCGAAACACGGAAGGACTCTCAAATTATCCCAGCTTTCTCTCCACAGCGAGAGGTTTTAACATTTAGCATTGTTCTCCTTTTCCTGTCTGTTTGTTAAAAAAATAGTTTTTATCTCTTTCACTTTCTTCCCAGGAAAATTCTTTTTTCCCGAAGCTGGTGGGGGAGGGCTGGGTGTAACCTGCCTTCTATCAGAGGATATTTTCCTCCACATTTGTCCAAACCGGCACAGCCTGTCCTTTCCCTGGGTGTTTGTTGCAGATGGAAGCTGCTGGTGCCATTCTCAGCTTGAAGCCCTCTTTTGATGCAAGCAGATGTTGCCAGGTGTGTTCAGCAGCTGTTGCTCAATGCTTATGCCAAGCTATTGTGTTCCTCATGGAACCAAGGAGCCATTGTGACACTGCAGGGGCTGATGGCATCAAGGAGACAATTGTGACAGTACAGAACCTCCTAGAAACAAGGCTCCATTGTGACACCGTGGGGAATCATGGAATCAAGGAGCCCATTGTGACACGGCCAGGCCGCACGGAACCAATGGTCCATGGTTCCACTGCGGATTCAAGAAGAGCACGGTGACACCACGCAACATCACGGAACCATGCGTCCATTGTGACACAGCGGGGCCTCATGGAAACAAGGGGACCATTGTGGCAAAGCAGGGCCTAATGGAAGCATGGAGAGCATTGGGACATTGTGGGGAATCATGGAAGCATGGAGAGCATTGTGACACTAAGGGAACTCCTGGAACCAAGATGAGCACTGGCACATAATGGAACCTCATGGAAGCAAGCCTCCATGATGACTTTGGGGCGCCTCAGGGACCACAGGACCCATTGTGACACAGCAGGACCTGGTGGAACCAAGGAGCCTTTGTGATACTCCAGATCCACATGGAAGCCAGGGTGCACTGAGACACAGCGGGGCCTTGTTGGAACCAAAGACACCTCTGCAAAAAGCAGGCTAGCTCATAGAAGCAAGGAGTCCATTGTTACAACATCAAACCTATGGAACCAAGGGACCATTGTGACACTGCGGGGCCTCATGGAACCAATTGTCCATGATGACAGTGCGGATCAAAGGAGACCATGGTGACACTGCGGAACCTGATGGAACCAAGGAGCCATTGTGACACAGTGGGGCCTCATGGAATCAAGGAGACCATTGTGACCCAGGTGTTGCATGTGAAGGCAAGGAGCCATTGTGACACTTTGGGCTTCTTCCCTTGAGCTCTGCAGCTGGCTGTCCCAGCCCAGCGCACCATGTGCCACCTGCTCTCCTCAGGGCTCTGCCTGCACACAGCCCCAGGAGAAGTTTTCCTGTTTGGAAGGAAAGAATGGAAAAGCCTGAGCAGGTTTCCTAAACAACAAACCCCACTCAGGAGCCACATGCTCAGTACAGGCTGCCTGGAACGAGGTCCCCTTTCTACAAGGGTCAGTGTGAGCAGGAATGATCTCTGGGAGCAGAATTCTCAGAGTCTTTCCACTGAATTCTCTGTCCCTGTGTCTTGGGGTGACTTTATCATGTGTATCCCCTATCGCTGCTCTATGCCCAGAAGTGAACTTTGTGCATTTCTGATCCTTTCAACTGAGCCTGAGAGGGGGGAGAGGAAAAAAAACCGGACAAACTTCTCAGACCATTTGTTCAAGGACACTCACACACTCCTCTGCATCCTGCTTGCAGCAAGAGCAGAGGAAGCAACCTTGTTTCTTTTGAGCCAGTTTTCAGCTCCTTTTCTCTGGAGGGAGATGGAGAGTTGAACTTTGTTTTCCTGGGACTTTGGGGTTTTTTTTCCCTTCTTCTCTTCTTGACTGTTTCAACATCAGAGCACATTGGGAGAATTTTCTCCCGAGGTGGGGGCCCTGAATGTGGGCCCATGAGCCAGCTCCAAGGAGGAGGAGAGAGACTGCGCCTACGGAAGTGTTGGGGTTCCTCCCCCCTGCCATGAGGTCATGGGAGAGGGGACCCTGGGGTAGAGGCATGGCCTGGGCATGGGGTCTCCCTGCTCCCTGCTGACATGTGCCCTAATCCTGTTCAGCACTGGTTATTTTGTGTTGCCCTGTGCCAGGAGGGCCCTGCTTGTGCCGTGATTGCTCAGTTCTTTGGCAGTGCCCCGCCCATGTGGCTGGAGAAGAAAGAGCTCTGAAACTTCTCTCAAGAATGGCTCCCTATTTCTTTGCACGGGCCTCGCTGTCTATGGATGTTTCAGGAGACCCCACCGAAACACGGAAGGACTCTCAAATTATCCCAGCTTTCTCTCCACAGCGAGAGGTTTTAACATTTAGCATTGTTCTCCTTTTCCTGTCTGTTTGTTAAAAAAATAGTTTTTATCTCTTTCACTTTCTTCCCAGGAAAATTCTTTTTTCCCGAAGCTGGTGGGGGAGGGCTGGGTGTAACCTGCCTTCTATCAGAGGATATTTTCCTCCACATTTGTCCAAACCGGCACAGCCTGTCCTTTCCCTGGGTGTTTGTTGCAGATGGAAGCTGCTGGTGCCATTGTCAGCTTGAAGCCCTCTTTTGATGCAAGCAGATGTTGCCAGGTGTGTTCAGCAGCTGTTGCTCAATGCTTATGCCAAGCTATTGTGTTCCTCATGGAACCAAGGAGCCATTGTGACACTGCAGGGGCTGATGGCATCAAGGAGACAATTGTGACAGTACAGAACCTCCTAGAAACAAGGCTCCATTGTGACACCGTGGGGAATCATGGAATCAAGGAGCCCATTGTGACACGGCCAGGCCGCACGGAACCAATGGTCCATGGTTCCACTGCGGATTCAAGAAGAGCACGGTGACACCACGCAACATCACGGAACCATGCGTCCATTGTGACACAGCGGGGCCTCATGGAAACAAGGGGACCATTGTGGCAAAGCAGGGCCTAATGGAAGCATGGAGAGCATTGGGACATTGTGGGGAATCATGGAAGCATGGAGAGCATTGTGACACTAAGGGAACTCCTGGAACCAAGATGAGCACTGGCACATAATGGAACCTCATGGAAGCAAGCCTCCATGATGACTTTGGGGCGCCTCAGGGACCACAGGACCCATTGTGACACAGCAGGACCTGGTGGAACCAAGGAGCCTTTGTGATACTCCAGATCCACATGGAAGCCAGGGTGCACTGAGACACAGCGGGGCCTTGTTGGAACCAAAGACACCTCTGCAAAAAGCAGGCTAGCTCATAGAAGCAAGGAGTCCATTGTTACAACATCAAACCTATGGAACCAAGGGACCATTGTGACACTGCGGGGCCTCATGGAACCAATTGTCCATGATGACAGTGCGGATCAAAGGAGACCATGGTGACACTGCGGAACCTGATGGAACCAAGGAGCCATTGTGACACAGTGGGGCCTCATGGAATCAAGGAGACCATTGTGACCCAGGTGTTGCATGTGAAGGCAAGGAGCCATTGTGACACTTTGGGCTTCTTCCCTTGAGCTCTGCAGCTGGCTGTCCCAGCCCAGCGCACCATGTGCCACCTGCTCTCCTCAGGGCTCTGCCTGCACACAGCCCCAGGAGAAGTTTTCCTGTTTGGAAGGAAAGAATGGAAAAGCCTGAGCAGGTTTCCTAAACAACAAACCCCACTCAGGAGCCACATGCTCAGTACAGGCTGCCTGGAACGAGGTCCCCTTTCTACAAGGGTCAGTGTGAGCAGGAATGATCTCTGGGAGCAGAATTCTCAGAGTCTTTCCACTGAATTCTCTGTCCCTGTGTCTTGGGGTGACTTTATCATGTGTATCCCCTATTGCTGCTCTATGCCCAGAAGTGAACTTTGTGCATTTCTGATCCTTTCAACTGAGCCTGAGAGGGGGGAGAGGAAAAAAAACCGGACAAACTTCTCAGACCATTTGTTCAAGGACACTCACACACTCCTCTGCATCCTGCTTGCAGCAAGAGCAGAGGAAGCAACCTTGTTTCTTTTGAGCCAGTTTTCAGCTCCTTTTCTCTGGAGGGAGATGGAGAGTTGAACTTTGTTTTCCTGGGACTTTGGGGTTTTTTTTCCCTTCTTCTCTTCTTGACTGTTTCAACATCAGAGCACATTGGGAGAATTTTCTCCCGAGGTGGGGGCCCTGAATGTGGGCCCATGAGCCAGCTCCAAGGAGGAGGAGAGAGACTGCGCCTACGGAAGTGTTGGGGTTCCTCCCCCCTGCCATGAGGTCATGGGAGAGGGGACCCTGGGGTAGAGGCATGGCCTGGGCATGGGGTCTCCCTGCTCCCTGCTGACATGTGCCCTAATCCTGTTCAGCACTGGTTATTTTGTGTTGCCCTGTGCCAGGAGGGCCCTGCTTGTGCCGTGATTGCTCAGTTCTTTGGCAGTGCCCCGCCCATGTGGCTGGAGAAGAAAGAGCTCTGAAACTTCTCTCAAGAATGGCTCCCTATTTCTTTGCACGGGCCTCGCTGTCTATGGATGTTTCAGGAGACCCCACCGAAACACGGAAGGACTCTCAAATTATCCCAGGTTTCTCTCCACAGCGAGAGGTTTTAACATTTAGCATTGTTCTCCTTTTCCTGTCTGTTTGTTAAAAAAATAGTTTTTATCTCTTTCACTTTCTTCCCAGGAAAATTCTTTTTTCCCGAAGCTGGTGGGGGAGGGCTGGGTGTAACCTGCCTTCTATCAGAGGATATTTTCCTCCACATTTGTCCAAACCGGCACAGCCTGTCCTTTCCCTGGGTGTTTGTTGCAGATGGAAGCTGCTGGTGCCATTCTCAGCTTGAAGCCCTCTTTTGATGCAAGCAGATGTTGCCAGGTGTGTTCAGCAGCTGTTGCTCAATGCTTATGCCAAGCTATTGTGTTCCTCATGGAACCAAGGAGCCATTGTGACACTGCAGGGGCTGATGGCATCAAGGAGACAATTGTGACAGTACAGAACCTCCTAGAAACAAGGCTCCATTGTGACACCGTGGGGAATCATGGAATCAAGGAGCCCATTGTGACACGGCCAGGCCGCACGGAACCAATGGTCCATGGTTCCACTGCGGATTCAAGAAGAGCACGGTGACACCACGCAACATCACGGAACCATGCGTCCATTGTGACACAGCGGGGCCTCATGGAAACAAGGGGACCATTGTGGCAAAGCAGGGCCTAATGGAAGCATGGAGAGCATTGGGACATTGTGGGGAATCATGGAAGCATGGAGAGCATTGTGACACTAAGGGAACTCCTGGAACCAAGATGAGCACTGGCACATAATGGAACCTCATGGAAGCAAGCCTCCATGATGACTTTGGGGCGCCTCAGGGACCACAGGACCCATTGTGACACAGCAGGACCTGGTGGAACCAAGGAGCCTTTGTGATACTCCAGATCCACATGGAAGCCAGGGTGCACTGAGACACAGCGGGGCCTTGTTGGAACCAAAGACACCTCTGCAAAAAGCAGGCTAGCTCATAGAAGCAAGGAGTCCATTGTTACAACATCAAACCTATGGAACCAAGGGACCATTGTGACACTGCAGGGCCTCATGGAACCAATTGTCCATGATGACAGTGCGGATCAAAGGAGACCATGGTGACACTGCGGAACCTGATGGAACCAAGGAGCCATTGTGACACAGTGGGGCCTCATGGAATCAAGGAGACCATTGTGACCCAGGTGTTGCATGTGAAGGCAAGGAGCCATTGTGACACTTTGGGCTTCTTCCCTTGAGCTCTGCAGCTGGCTGTCCCAGCCCAGCGCACCATGTGCCACCTGCTCTCCTCAGGGCTCTGCCTGCACACAGCCCCAGGAGAAGTTTTCCTGTTTGGAAGGAAAGAATGGAAAAGCCTGAGCAGGTTTCCTAAACAACAAACCCCACTCAGGAGCCACATGCTCAGTACAGGCTGCCTGGAACGAGGTCCCCTTTCTACAAGGGTCAGTGTGAGCAGGAATTATCTCTGGGAGCAGAATTCTCGGAGTCTTTCCACTGAATTCTCTGTCCCTGTGTCTTGGGGTGACTTTATCATGTGTATCCCCTATCGCTGCTCTATGCCCAGAAGTGAACTTTGTGCATTTCTGTGCCTTTCAACTGAGCCTGAGAGGGGGAAGAGGGAAAAAAAACCGGACAACCTTCTCAGACCATTTGTTCAAGGACACACATACACACTCCTCTGCATCCTGCTTGCAGCAAGAGCAGAGGAAGCAACCTTGTTTCTTTTGAGCCAGTTTTCAGCTCCTTTTCTCTGGAGGGAGATGGAGAGTTGAACTTTGTTTTCCTGGGACTTTGGGGGTTTTTCTCTGTTTTTCTCTTCTTGACTGTTTCAACATCAGACCACATTGGGAGAATTTTCTCCCGAGGTGGGGGCCCTGAATGTGGGCCCATGAGCCAGCTGCAAGGAGGAGGAGAGAGACTACACCTCCGGAAGTGTTGGGGTTCCTCCCCCCTGCCATAAGGTCATGGGAGAGGGGACCCTGGGGTAGAGGCATGGCCTGGGCACGGGGGTCTCCCTGCTCCCTGCTGACATGTGCCCTAATCCTGTTCAGCACTGGTTATTTTGTGTTGCCCTGTGCCAGGAGGGCCCTGGTTGTGCCGTGATTGCTCAGTTCTTTGGCAGTGCCCCGCCCATGTGGCTGGAGAAGAAAGAGCTCTGAAACTTCTCTCAAGAATGGCTCCCTATTTCTTTGCACGGGCCTCGCTGTCTATGGATGTTTCAGGAGACCCCACCGAAACACGGAAGGACTCTCAAATTATCCCAGGTTTCTCTGCACAGCGAGAGGTTTTAATATTTAGCATTGTTCTCCTTTTCCTGTCTGTTTGTTAAAAAAATAGTTTTTATCTCTTTCACTTTCTTCCCAGGAAAATTCTTTTTTCCCGAAGCTGGTGGGGGAGGGCTGGGTGTAACCTGCCTTCTATCAGAGGATATTTTCCTCCACATTTGTCCAAACTGGCACAGCCTGTCCTTTCCCTGGGTGTCTGTTGCAGATGGAAGCTGCTGGTGCCATTCTCAGCTTGAAGCCCTCTTTTGATGCAAGCAGATGTTGCCAGGTGTGTTCAGCAGCTGTTGCTCAATGCTTATGCCAAGCTATTGTGTTCCTCATGGAACCAAGGAGCCATTGTGACACTGCAGGGGCTGATGGCATCAAGGAGACAATTGTGACAGTACAGAACCTCCTAGAAACAAGGCTCCATTGTGACACCGTGGGGAATCATGGAATCAAGGAGCCCATTGTGACACGGCCAGGCCGCACGGAACCAATGGTCCATGGTTCCACTGCGGATTCAAGAAGAGCACGGTGACACCACGCAACATCACGGAACCATGCGTCCATTGTGACACAGCTGGGCCTCATGGAAACAAGGGGACCATTGTGGCAAAGCAGGGCCTAATGGAAGCCTGGAGAGCATTGGGACAATGTGGGGAATCATGGAAGCATGGAGAGCATTGTGACACTAAGGAAACTCCTGGAACCAAGATGAGCACTGGCACATAATGGAACCTCATGGCACCAAGCCTCCATGATGACTTTGGAGGGCCTCAGGGACCACAGGACCCATTGTGACACAGCAGGACCTGGTGGAACCAAGGAGCCTTTGTGATACTCCAGATCCACATGGAAGCCAGGGTGCACTGAGACACAGCGGGGCCTTGTTGGAACCAAAGACACCTCTGCAAAAAGCAGGCTAGCTCATAGAAGCAAGGAGTCCATTGTTACAACATCAAACCTATGGAAGCAAGGGACCATTGTGACACTGCGGGGCCTCATGGAACCAATTGTCCATGATGACAGTGCGGATCAAAGGAGACCATGGTGACACTGCGGAACCTGATGGAACCAAGGAGCCATTGTGACACAGTGGGGCCTCATGGAATCAAGGAGACCATTGTGACCCAGGTGTTGCATGTGAAGGCAAGGAGCCATTGTGACACTTTGGGCTTCTTCCCTTGAGCTCTGCAGCTGGCTGTCCCAGCCCAGCGCACCATGTGCCACCTGCTCTCCTCAGGGCTCTGCCTGCACACAGCCCCAGGAGAAGTTTTCCTGTTTGGAAGGAAAGAATGGAAAAGCCTGAGCAGGTTTCCTAAACAACAAACCCCACTCAGGAGCCACATGCTCAGTACAGGCTGCCTGGAACGAGGTCCCCTTTCTACAAGGGTCAGTGTGAGCAGGAATTATCTCTGGGAGCAGAATTCTCAGAGTCTTTCCACTGAATTCTCTGTCCCTGTGTCTTGGGGTGACTTTATCATGTGTATCCCCTATCGCTGCTCTATGCCCAGAAGTGAACTTTGTGCATTTCTGTGCCTTTCAACTGAGCCTGAGAGGGGGAAGAGGGAAAAAAAACCGGACAACCTTCTCAGACCATTTGTTCAAGGACACACATACACACTCCTCTGCATCCTGCTTGCAGCAAGAGCAGAGGAAGCAACCTTGTTTCTTTTGAGCCAGTTTTCAGCTCCTTTTCTCTGGAGGGAGATGGAGAGTTGAACTTTGTTTTCCTGGGACTTTGGGGGTTTTTATCCGTTCTTCTCTTCTTGACTGTTTCAACATCAGAGCACATTGGGAGAATTTTCTCCCGAGGTGGGGGCCCTGAATGTGGGCCCATGAGCCAGCTCCAAGGAGGAGGAGAGAGACTGCGCCTACGGAAGTGTTGGGGTTCCTCCCCCCTGCCATGAGGTCATGGGAGAGGGGACCCTGGGGTAGAGGCATGGCCTGGGCACGGGGTCTCCCTGCTCCCTGCTGACATGTGCCCTAATCCTGTTCAGCACTGGTTATTTTGTGTTGCCCTGTGCCAGGAGGGCCCTGCTTGTGCCGTGATTGCTCAGTTCTTTGGCAGTGCCCCGCCCATGTGGCTGGAGAAGAAAGAGCTCTGAAACTTCTCTCAAGAATCGCTCCCTGTTTCTTTGCACGGGCCTCGCTGTCTATGGATGTTTCAGGAGACCCCACCGAAACACGGAAGGACTCTCAAATTATCCCAGGTTTCTCTCCACAGCGAGAGGTTTTAATATTTAGCATTGTTATCCTTTTCCTGTCTGTTTGTTAAAAAAATAGTTTTTATCTCTTTCACTTTCTTCCCAGGAAAATTCTTTTTTCCCGAAGCTGGTGGGGGAGGGCTGGGTGTAACCTGCCTTCTATCAGAGGATATTTTCCTCCACATTTGTCCAAACCGGCACAGCCTGTCCTTTCCCTGGGTGTCTGTTGCAGATGGAAGCTGCTGGTGCCATTGTCAGCTTGAAGCCCTCTTTTGATGCAAGCAGATGTTGCCAGGTGTGTTCAGCAGCTGTTGCTCAATGCTTATGCCAAGCTATTGTGTTCCTCATGGAACCAAGGAGCCATTGTGACACTGCAGGGGCTGATGGCATCAAGGAGACAATTGTGACAGTACAGAACCTCCTAGAAACAAGGCTCCATTGTGACACCGTGGGGAATCATGGAATCACGGAGCCCATTGTGACACGGCCAGGCCGCATGGAACCAATGGTCCATGGTTCCACTGCGGATTCAAGAAGAGCACGGTGACACCACGCAACATCACGGAACCATGCGTCCATTGTGACACAGCGGGGCCTCATGGAAACAAGGGGACCATTGTGGCAAAGCAGGGCCTAATGGAAGCATGGAGAGCATTGGGACATTGTGGGGAATCATGGAAGCATGGAGAGCATTGTGACACTAAGGGAACTCCTGGAACCAAGATGAGCACTGGCACATAATGGAACCTCATGGAAGCAAGCCTCCATGATGACTTTGGAGGGCCTCGGGGACCACAGGACCCATTGTGACACAGCAGGACCTGGTGGAACCAAGGAGCCTTTGTGATACTCCAGATCCACATGGAAGCCAGGGTGCACTGAGACACAGCGGGGCCTTGTTGGAACCAAAGACACCTCTGCAAAAAGCAGGCTAGCTCATAGAAGCAAGGAGTCCATTGTTACAACATCAAACCTATGGAAGCAAGGGACCATTGTGACACTGCGGGGCCTCATGGAACCAATTGTCCATGATCACAGTGCGGATCAAAAGAGACCATGGTGACACTGCGGAACCGCATGGAACCAAGGAGCCATTGTGACACAGTGGGGCCTCATGGAATCAAGGAGACCATTGTGACCCAGGTGTTGCATGTGAAGGCAAGGAGCCATTGTGACACTTTGGGCTTCTTCCCTTGAGCTCTGCAGCTGGCTGTCCCAGCCCAGCGCACCATGTGCCACCTGCTCTCCTCAGGGCTCTGCCTGCACACAGCCCCAGGAGAAGTTTTCCTGTTTGGAAGGAAAGAATGGAAAAGCCTGAGCAGGTTTCCTAAACAACAAACCCCACTCAGGAGCCACATGCTCAGTACAGGCTGCCTGGAACGAGGTCCCCTTTCTACAAGGGTCAGTGTGAGCAGGAATGATCTCTGGGAGCAGAATTCTCGGAGTCTTTCCACTGAATTCTCTGTCCCTGTGTCTTGGGGTGACTTTATCATGTGTATCCCCTATCGCTGCTCTATGCCCAGAAGTGAACTTTGTGCATTTCTGTGCCTTTCAACTGAGCCTGAGAGGGGGAAGAGGGAAAAAAAACCGGACAACCTTCTCAGACCATTTGTTCAAGGACACACATACACACTCCTCTGCATCCTGCTTGCAGCAAGAGCAGAGGAAGCAACCTTGTTTCTTTTGAGCCAGTTTTCAGCTCCTTTTCTCTGGAGGGAGATGGAGAGTTGAACTTTGTTTTCCTGGGACTTTGGGGGTTTTTATCCGTTCTTCTCTTCTTGACTGTTTCAACATCAGAGCACATTGGGAGAATTTTCTCCCGAGGTGGGGGCCCTGAATGTGGGCCCATGAGCCAGCTCCAAGGAGGAGGAGAGAGACTGCGCCTACGGAAGTGTTGGGGT
The DNA here is from genome assembly GCF_041296385.1 of Aphelocoma coerulescens. NCBI lineage: Eukaryota > Metazoa > Chordata > Aves > Passeriformes > Corvidae > Aphelocoma > Aphelocoma coerulescens. The sequence continues at coordinate 841,467 of NW_027183960.1, read as the reverse complement.
TCCTCCCCCCTGCCATGAGGTCATGGGAGAGGGGACCCTGGGGTAGAGGCATGGCCTGGGCACGGGGTCTCCCTGCTCCCTGCTGACATGTGCCCTAATCCTGTTCAGCACTGGTTATTTTGTGTTGCCCTGTGCCAGGAGGGCCCTGCTTGTGCCGTGATTGCTCAGTTCTTTGGCAGTGCCCCGCCCATGTGGCTGGAGAAGAAAGAGCTCTGAAACTTCTCTCAAGAATCGCTCCCTGTTTCTTTGCACGGGCCTCGCTGTCTATGGATGTTTCAGGAGACCCCACCGAAACACGGAAGGACTCTCAAATTATCCCAGGTTTCTCTCCACAGCGAGAGGTTTTAATATTTAGCATTGTTATCCTTTTCCTGGGTGTTTGTTAAAAAAATAGTTTTTATCTCTTTCACTTTCTTCCCAGGAAAATTCTTTTTTCCCGAAGCTGGTGGGGGAGGGCTGGGTGTAACCTGCCTTCTATCAGAGGATATTTTCCTCCACATTTGTCCAAACCGGCACAGCCTGTCCTTTCCCTGGGTGTCTGTTGCAGATGGAAGCTGCTGGTGCCATTCTCAGCTTGAAGCCCTCTTTTGATGCAAGCAGATGTTGCCAGGTGTGTTCAGCAGCTGTTGCTCAATGCTTATGCCAAGCTATTGTGTTCCTCATGGAACCAAGGAGCCATTGTGACACTGCAGGGGCTGATGGCATCAAGGAGACAATTGTGACAGTACAGAACCTCCTAGAAACAAGGCTCCATTGTGACACCGTGGGGAATCATGGAATCACGGAGCCCATTGTGACACGGCCAGGCCGCATGGAACCAATGGTCCATGGTTCCACTGCGGATTCAAGAAGAGCACGGTGACACCACGCAACATCACGGAACCATGCGTCCATTGTGACACAGCGGGGCCTCATGGAAACAAGGGGACCATTGTGGCAAAGCAGGGCCTAATGGAAGCATGGAGAGCATTGGGACATTGTGGGGAATCATGGAAGCATGGAGAGCATTGTGACACTAAGGGAACTCCTGGAACCAAGATGAGCACTGGCACATAATGGAACCTCATGGAAGCAAGCCTCCATGATGACTTTGGAGGGCCTCGGGGACCACAGGACCCATTGTGACACAGCAGGACCTGGTGGAACCAAGGAGCCTTTGTGATACTCCAGATCCACATGGAAGCCAGGGTGCACTGAGACACAGCGGGGCCTTGTTGGAACCAAAGACACCTCTGCAAAAAGCAGGCTAGCTCATAGAAGCAAGGAGTCCATTGTTACAACATCAAACCTATGGAACCAAGGGACCATTGTGACACTGCGGGGCCTCATGGAACCAATTGTCCATGATGACAGTGCGGATCAAAGGAGACCATGGTGACACTGCGGAACCTGATGGAACCAAGGAGCCATTGTGACACAGTGGGGCCTCATGGAATCAAGGAGACCATTGTGACCCAGGTGTTGCATGTGAAGGCAAGGAGCCATTGTGACACTTTGGGCTTCTTCCCTTGAGCTCTGCAGCTGGCTGTCCCAGCCCAGCGCACCATGTGCCACCTGCTCTCCTCAGGGCTCTGCCTGCACACAGCCCCAGGAGAAGTTTTCCTGTTTGGAAGGAAAGAATGGAAAAGCCTGAGCAGGTTTCCTAAACAACAAACCCCACTCAGGAGCCACATGCTCAGTACAGGCTGCCTGGAACGAGGTCCCCTTTCTACAAGGGTCAGTGTGAGCAGGAATTATCTCTGGGAGCAGAATTCTCAGAGTCTTTCCACTGAATTCTCTGTCCCTGTGTCTTGGGGTGACTTTATCATGTGTATCCCCTATCGCTGCTCTATGCCCAGAAGTGAACTTTGTGCATTTCTGTGCCTTTCAACTGAGCCTGAGAGGGGGAAGAGGGAAAAAAAACCGGACAACCTTCTCAGACCATTTGTTCAAGGACACACATACACACTCCTCTGCATCCTGCTTGCAGCAAGAGCAGAGGAAGCAACCTTGTTTCTTTTGAGCCAGTTTTCAGCTCCTTTTCTCTGGAGGGAGATGGAGAGTTGAACTTTGTTTTCCTGGGACTTTGGGGGTTTTTATCCGTTCTTCTCTTCTTGACTGTTTCAACATCAGAGCACATTGGGAGAATTTTCTCCCGAGGTGGGGGCCCTGAATGTGGGCCCATGAGCCAGCTCCAAGGAGGAGGAGAGAGACTGCGCCTACGGAAGTGTTGGGGTTCCTCCCCCCTGCCATGAGGTCATGGGAGAGGGGACCCTGGGGTAGAGGCATGGCCTGGGCACGGGGTCTCCCTGCTCCCTGCTGACATGTGCCCTAATCCTGTTCAGCACTGGTTATTTTGTGTTGCCCTGTGCCAGGAGGGCCCTGCTTGTGCCGTGATTGCTCAGTTCTTTGGCAGTGCCCCGCCCATGTGGCTGGAGAAGAAAGAGCTCTGAAACTTCTCTCAAGAATCGCTCCCTGTTTCTTTGCACGGGCCTCGCTGTCTATGGATGTTTCAGGAGACCCCACCGAAACACGGAAGGACTCTCAAATTATCCCAGGTTTCTCTCCACAGCGAGAGGTTTTAATATTTAGCATTGTTATCCTTTTCCTGTCTGTTTGTTAAAAAAATAGTTTTTATCTCTTTCACTTTCTTCCCAGGAAAATTCTTTTTTCCCGAAGCTGGTGGGGGAGGGCTGGGTGTAACCTGCCTTCTATCAGAGGATATTTTCCTCCACATTTGTCCAAACCGGCACAGCCTGTCCTTTCCCTGGGTGTCTGTTGCAGATGGAAGCTGCTGGTGCCATTGTCAGCTTGAAGCCCTCTTTTGATGCAAGCAGATGTTGCCAGGTGTGTTCAGCAGCTGTTGCTCAATGCTTATGCCAAGCTATTGTGTTCCTCATGGAACCAAGGAGCCATTGTGACACTGCAGGGGCTGATGGCATCAAGGAGACAATTGTGACAGTACAGAACCTCCTAGAAACAAGGCTCCATTGTGACACCGTGGGGAATCATGGAATCACGGAGCCCATTGTGACACGGCCAGGCCGCATGGAACCAATGGTCCATGGTTCCACTGCGGATTCAAGAAGAGCACGGTGACACCACGCAACATCACGGAACCATGCGTCCATTGTGACACAGCGGGGCCTCATGGAAACAAGGGGACCATTGTGGCAAAGCAGGGCCTAATGGAAGCATGGAGAGCATTGGGACATTGTGGGGAATCATGGAAGCATGGAGAGCATTGTGACACTAAGGGAACTCCTGGAACCAAGATGAGCACTGGCACATAATGGAACCTCATGGAAGCAAGCCTCCATGATGACTTTGGAGGGCCTCGGGGACCACAGGACCCATTGTGACACAGCAGGACCTGGTGGAACCAAGGAGCCTTTGTGATACTCCAGATCCACATGGAAGCCAGGGTGCACTGAGACACAGCGGGGCCTTGTTGGAACCAAAGACACCTCTGCAAAAAGCAGGCTAGCTCATAGAAGCAAGGAGTCCATTGTTACAACATCAAACCTATGGAAGCAAGGGACCATTGTGACACTGCGGGGCCTCATGGAACCAATTGTCCATGATCACAGTGCGGATCAAAAGAGACCATGGTGACACTGCGGAACCGCATGGAACCAAGGAGCCATTGTGACACAGTGGGGCCTCATGGAATCAAGGAGACCATTGTGACCCAGGTGTTGCATGTGAAGGCAAGGAGCCATTGTGACACTTTGGGCTTCTTCCCTTGAGCTCTGCAGCTGGCTGTCCCAGCCCAGCGCACCATGTGCCACCTGCTCTCCTCAGGGCTCTGCCTGCACACAGCCCCAGGAGAAGTTTTCCTGTTTGGAAGGAAAGAATGGAAAAGCCTGAGCAGGTTTCCTAAACAACAAACCCCACTCAGGAGCCACATGCTCAGTACAGGCTGCCTGGAACGAGGTCCCCTTTCTACAAGGGTCAGTGTGAGCAGGAATGATCTCTGGGAGCAGAATTCTCGGAGTCTTTCCACTGAATTCTCTGTCCCTGTGTCTTGGGGTGACTTTATCATGTGTATCCCCTATCGCTGCTCTATGCCCAGAAGTGAACTTTGTGCATTTCTGTGCCTTTCAACTGAGCCTGAGAGGGGGAAGAGGGAAAAAAAACCGGACAACCTTCTCAGACCATTTGTTCAAGGACACACATACACACTCCTCTGCATCCTGCTTGCAGCAAGAGCAGAGGAAGCAACCTTGTTTCTTTTGAGCCAGTTTTCAGCTCCTTTTCTCTGGAGGGAGATGGAGAGTTGAACTTTGTTTTCCTGGGACTTTGGGGGTTTTTATCCGTTCTTCTCTTCTTGACTGTTTCAACATCAGAGCACATTGGGAGAATTTTCTCCCGAGGTGGGGGCCCTGAATGTGGGCCCATGAGCCAGCTGCAAGGAGGAGGAGAGAGACTGCGCCTACGGAAGTGTTGGGGTTCCTCCCCCCTGCCATGAGGTCATGGGAGAGGGGACCCTGGGGTAGAGGCATGGCCTGGGCACGGGGTCTCCCTGCTCCCTGCTGACATGTGCCCTAATCCTGTTCAGCACTGGTTATTTTGTGTTGCCCTGTGCCAGGAGGGCCCTGGTTGTGCCGTGATTGCTCAGTTCTTTGGCAGTGCCCCGCCCATGTGGCTGGAGAAGAAAGAGCTCTGAAACTTCTCTCAAGAATCGCTCCCTGTTTCTTTGCACGGGCCTCGCTGTCTATGGATGTTTCAGGAGACCCCACCGAAACACGGAAGGACTCTCAAATTATCCCAGGTTTCTCTCCACAGCGAGAGGTTTTAATATTTAGCATTGTTATCCTTTTCCTGGGTGTTTGTTAAAAAAATAGTTTTTATCTCTTTCACTTTCTTCCCAGGAAAATTCTTTTTTCCCGAAGCTGGTGGGGGAGGGCTGGGTGTAACCTGCCTTCTATCAGAGGATATTTTCCTCCACATTTGTCCAAACCGGCACAGCCTGTCCTTTCCCTGGGTGTCTGTTGCAGATGGAAGCTGCTGGTGCCATTCTCAGCTTGAAGCCCTCTTTTGATGCAAGCAGATGTTGCCAGGTGTGTTCAGCAGCTGTTGCTCAATGCTTATGCCAAGCTATTGTGTTCCTCATGGAACCAAGGAGCCATTGTGACACTGCAGGGGCTGATGGCATCAAGGAGACAATTGTGACAGTACAGAACCTCCTAGAAACAAGGCTCCATTGTGACACCGTGGGGAATCATGGAATCACGGAGCCCATTGTGACACGGCCAGGCCGCATGGAACCAATGGTCCATGGTTCCACTGCGGATTCAAGAAGAGCACGGTGACACCACGCAACATCACGGAACCATGCGTCCATTGTGACACAGCGGGGCCTCATGGAAACAAGGGGACCATTGTGGCAAAGCAGGGCCTAATGGAAGCATGGAGAGCATTGGGACATTGTGGGGAATCATGGAAGCATGGAGAGCATTGTGACACTAAGGGAACTCCTGGAACCAAGATGAGCACTGGCACATAATGGAACCTCATGGAAGCAAGCCTCCATGATGACTTTGGAGGGCCTCGGGGACCACAGGACCCATTGTGACACAGCAGGACCTGGTGGAACCAAGGAGCCTTTGTGATACTCCAGATCCACATGGAAGCCAGGGTGCACTGAGACACAGCGGGGCCTTGTTGGAACCAAAGACACCTCTGCAAAAAGCAGGCTAGCTCATAGAAGCAAGGAGTCCATTGTTACAACATCAAACCTATGGAAGCAAGGGACCATTGTGACACTGCGGGGCCTCATGGAACCAATTGTCCATGATCACAGTGCGGATCAAAAGAGACCATGGTGACACTGCGGAACCGCATGGAACCAAGGAGCCATTGTGACACAGTGGGGCCTCATGGAATCAAGGAGACCATTGTGACCCAGGTGTTGCATGTGAAGGCAAGGAGCCATTGTGACACTTTGGGCTTCTTCCCTTGAGCTCTGCAGCTGGCTGTCCCAGCCCAGCGCACCATGTGCCACCTGCTCTCCTCAGGGCTCTGCCTGCACACAGCCCCAGGAGAAGTTTTCCTGTTTGCAAGGAAAGAATGGAAAAGCCTGAGCAGGTTTCCCAAACAACAAACCCCACTCAGGAGCCACATGCTCAGTACAGGCTGCCGGGAACGATGTCCCCTTTCTACAAGGGTCAGGGTGAGCAGAATTCTCTGGGAGCAGAATTCTCGGAGTCTTTCCACTGAATTCTCTGTCCCCGTGTCTTGGGGTGACTTTATCATGTGTATCCCCTATCGCTGCTCTATGCCCAGAAGTGAACTTTGTGCATTTCTGTGCCTTTCAACTGAGCCTGAGAGGGGGAAGAGGGAAAAAAAACCGGACAACCTTCTCAGACCATTGGTTCAAGGACACACATACACACTCCTCTGCATCCTGCTTGCAGCAAGAGCAGAGGAAGCAACCTTGTTTCTTTTGAGCCAGTTTTCAGCTCCTTTTCTCTGGAGGGAGATGGAGAGTTGAACTTTGTTTTCCTGGGACTTTGGGGGTTTTTATCCGTTCTTCTCTTCTTGACTGTTTCAACATCAGAGCACATTGGGAGAATTTTCTCCCGAGGTGGGGGCCCTGAATGTGGGCCCATGAGCCAGCTCCAAGGAGGAGGAGAGAGACTGCGCCTACGGAAGTGTTGGGGTTCCTCCCCCCTGCCATGAGGTCATGGGAGAGGGGACCCTGGGGTAGAGGCATGGCCTGGGCACGGGGTCTCCCTGCTCCCTGCTGACATGTGCCCTAATCCTGTTCAGCACTGGTTATTTTGTGTTGCCCTGTGCCAGGAGGGCCCTGGTTGTGCCGTGATTGCTCAGTTCTTTGGCAGTGCCCCGCCCATGTGGCTGGAGAAGAAAGAGCTCTGAAACTTCTCTCAAGAATCGCTCCCTGTTTCTTTGCACGGGCCTCGCTGTCTATGGATGTTTCAGGAGACCCCACCGAAACACGGAAGGACTCTCAAATTATCCCAGGTTTCTCTCCACAGCGAGAGGTTTTAATATTTAGCATTGTTATCCTTTTCCTGTCTGTTTGTTAAAAAAATAGTTTTTATCTCTTTCACTTTCTTCCCAGGAAAATTCTTTTTTCCCGAAGCTGGTGGGGGAGGGCTGGGTGTAACCTGCCTTCTATCAGAGGATATTTTCCTCCACATTTGTCCAAACCGGCACAGCCTGTCCTTTCCCTGGGTGTCTGTTGCAGATGGAAGCTGCTGGTGCCATTGTCAGCTTGAAGCCCTCTTTTGATGCAAGCAGATGTTGCCAGGTGTGTTCAGCAGCTGTTGCTCAATGCTTATGCCAAGCTATTGTGTTCCTCATGGAACCAAGGAGCCATTGTGACACTGCAGGGGCTGATGGCATCAAGGAGACAATTGTGACAGTACAGAACCTCCTAGAAACAAGGCTCCATTGTGACACCGTGGGGAATCATGGAATCACGGAGCCCATTGTGACACGGCCAGGCCGCATGGAACCAATGGTCCATGGTTCCACTGCGGATTCAAGAAGAGCACGGTGACACCACGCAACATCACGGAACCATGCGTCCATTGTGACACAGCGGGGCCTCATGGAAACAAGGGGACCATTGTGGCAAAGCAGGGCCTAATGGAAGCATGGAGAGCATTGGGACATTGTGGGGAATCATGGAAGCATGGAGAGCATTGTGACACTAAGGAAACTCCTGGAACCAAGATGACCACTGGCACATAATGGAACCTCATGGAAGCAAGCCTCCATGATGACTTTGGAGGGCCTCGGGGACCACAGGACCCATTGTGACACAGCAGGACCTGGTGGAACCAAGGAGCCTTTGTGATACTCCAGATCCACATGGAAGCCAGGGTGCACTGAGACACAGCGGGGCCTTGTTGGAACCAAAGACACCTCTGCAAAAAGCAGGCTAGCTCATAGAAGCAAGGAGTCCATTGTTACAACATCAAACCTATGGAAGCAAGGGACCATTGTGACACTGCGGGGCCTCATGGAACCAATTGTCCATGATCACAGTGCGGATCAAAAGAGACCATGGTGACACTGCGGAACCGCATGGAACCAAGGAGCCATTGTGACACAGTGGGGCCTCATGGAATCAAGGAGACCATTGTGACCCAGGTGTTGCATGTGAAGGCAAGGAGCCATTGTGACACTTTGGGCTTCTTCCCTTGAGCTCTGCAGCTGGCTGTCCCAGCCCAGCGCACCATGTGCCACCTGCTCTCCTCAGGGCTCTGCCTGCACACAGCCCCAGGAGAAGTTTTCCTGTTTGGAAGGAAAGAATGGAAAAGCCTGAGCAGGTTTCCTAAACAACAAACCCCACTCAGGAGCCACATGCTCAGTACTGGCTGCCTGGAACGAGGTCCCCTTTCTACAAGGGTCAGGGTGAGCAGAATTCTCTGGGAGCAGAATTCTCGGAGTCTTTCCACTGAATTCTCTGTCCCCGTGTCTTGGGGTGACTTTATCATGTGTATCCCCTATCGCTGCTCTATGCCCAGAAGTGAACTTTGTGCATTTCTGTGCCTTTCAACTGAGCCTGAGAGGGGGAAGAGGGAAAAAAAACCGGACAACCTTCTCAGAGCGTTTGTTCAAGGACACACATACACACTCCTCTGCATCCTGCTTGCAGCAAGAGCCGAGGAAGCAACCTTGTTTCTTTTGAGCCAGTTTTCAGCTCCTTTTCTCTGGAGGGAGATGGAGAGTTGAACTTTGTTTTCCTGGGACTTTGGGGGTTTTTATCCGTTCTTCTCTTCTTGACTGTTTCAACATCAGAGCACATTGGGAGAATTTTCTCCCGAGGTGGGGGCCCTGAATGTGGGCCCATGAGCCAGCTCCAAGGAGGAGGAGAGAGACTGCGCCTACGGAAGTGTTGGGGTTCCTCCCCCCTGCCATGAGGTCATGGGAGAGGGGACCCTGGGGTAGAGGCATGGCCTGGGCATGGGGTCTCCCTGCTCCCTGCTGACATGTGCCCTAATCCTGTTCAGCACTGGTTATTTTGTGTTGCCCTGTGCCAGGAGGGCCCTGCTTGTGCCGTGATTGCTCAGTTCTTTGGCAGTGCCCCGCCCATGTGGCTGGAGAAGAAAGAGCTCTGAAACTTCTCTCAAGAATGGCTCCCTATTTCTTTGCACGGGCCTCGCTGTCTATGGATGTTTCAGGAGACCCCACCGAAACACGGAAGGACTCTCAAATTATCCCAGCTTTCTCTCCACAGCGAGAGGTTTTAACATTTAGCATTGTTCTCCTTTTCCTGTCTGTTTGTTAAAAAAATAGTTTTTATCTCTTTCACTTTCTTCCCAGGAAAATTCTTTTTTCCCGAAGCTGGTGGGGGAGGGCTGGGTGTAACCTGCCTTCTATCAGAGGATATTTTCCTCCACATTTGTCCAAACCGGCACAGCCTGTCCTTTCCCTGGGTGTTTGTTGCAGATGGAAGCTGCTGGTGCCATTCTCAGCTTGAAGCCCTCTTTTGATGCAAGCAGATGTTGCCAGGTGTGTTCAGCAGCTGTTGCTCAATGCTTATGCCAAGCTATTGTGTTCCTCATGGAACCAAGGAGCCATTGTGACACTGCAGGGGCTGATGGCATCAAGGAGACAATTGTGACAGTACAGAACCTCCTAGAAACAAGGCTCCATTGTGACACCGTGGGGAATCATGGAATCAAGGAGCCCATTGTGACACGGCCAGGCCGCACGGAACCAATGGTCCATGGTTCCACTGCGGATTCAAGAAGAGCACGGTGACACCACGCAACATCACGGAACCATGCGTCCATTGTGACACAGCGGGGCCTCATGGAAACAAGGGGACCATTGTGGCAAAGCAGGGCCTAATGGAAGCATGGAGAGCATTGGGACATTGTGGGGAATCATGGAAGCATGGAGAGCATTGTGACACTAAGGGAACTCCTGGAACCAAGATGACCACTGGCACATAATGGAACCTCATGGAAGCAAGCCTCCATGATGACTTTGGGGCGCCTCAGGGACCACAGGACCCATTGTGACACAGCAGGACCTGGTGGAACCAAGGAGCCTTTGTGATACTCCAGATCCACATGGAAGCCAGGGTGCACTGAGACACAGCGGGGCCTTGTTGGAACCAAAGACACCTCTGCAAAAAGCAGGCTAGCTCATAGAAGCAAGGAGTCCATTGTTACAACATCAAACCTATGGAAGCAAGGGACCATTGTGACACTGCGGGGCCTCATGGAACCAATTGTCCATGATGACAGTGCGGATCAAAGGAGACCATGGTGACGCTGCGGAACCTGATGGAACCAAGGAGCCATTGTGACACAGTGGGGCCTCATGGAATCAAGGAGACCATTGTGACCCAGGTGTTGCATGTGAAGGCAAGGAGCCATTGTGACACTTTGGGCTTCTTCCCTTGAGCTCTGCAGCTGGCTGTCCCAGCCCAGCGCACCATGTGCCACCTGCTCTCCTCAGGGCTCTGCCTGCACACAGCCCCAGGAGAAGTTTTCCTGTTTGGAAGGAAAGAATGGAAAAGCCTGAGCAGGTTTCCTAAACAACAAACCCCACTCAGGAGCCACATGCTCAGTACAGGCTGCCTGGAACGAGGTCCCCTTTCTACAAGGGTCAGTGTGAGCAGGAATTATCTCTGGGAGCAGAATTCTCGGAGTCTTTCCACTGAATTCTCTGTCCCTGTGTCTTGGGGTGACTTTATCATGTGTATCCCCTATCGCTGCTCTATGCCCAGAAGTGAACTTTGTGCATTTCTGTGCCTTTCAACTGAGCCTGAGAGGGGGAAGAGGGAAAAAAAACCGGACAACCTTCTCAGACCATTTGTTCAAGGACACACATACACACTCCTCTGCATCCTGCTTGCAGCAAGAGCAGAGGAAGCAACCTTGTTTCTTTTGAGCCAGTTTTCAGCTCCTTTTCTCTGGAGGGAGATGGAGAGTTGAACTTTGTTTTCCTGGGACTTTGGGGGTTTTTATCCGTTCTTCTCTTCTTGACTGTTTCAACATCAGAGCACATTGGGAGAATTTTCTCCCGAGGTGGGGGCCCTGAATGTGGGCCCATGAGCCAGCTGCAAGGAGGAGGAGAGAGACTGCGCCTACGGAAGTGTTGGGGTTCCTCCCCCCTGCCATGAGGTCATGGGAGAGGGGACCCTGGGGTAGAGGCATGGCCTGGGCACGGGGTCTCCCTGCTCCCTGCTGACATGTGCCCTAATCCTGTTCAGCACTGGTTATTTTGTGTTGCCCTGTGCCAGGAGGGCCCTGGTTGTGCCGTGATTGCTCAGTTCTTTGGCAGTGCCCCGCCCATGTGGCTGGAGAAGAAAGAGCTCTGAAACTTCTCTCAAGAATCGCTCCCTGTTTCTTTGCACGGGCCTCGCTGTCTATGGATGTTTCAGGAGACCCCACCGAAACACGGAAGGACTCTCAAATTATCCCAGGTTTCTCTCCACAGCGAGAGGTTTTAATATTTAGCATTGTTATCCTTTTCCTGTCTGTTTGTTAAAAAAATAGTTTTTATCTCTTTCACTTTCTTCCCAGGAAAATTCTTTTTTCCCGAAGCTGGTGGGGGAGGGCTGGGTGTAACCTGCCTTCTATCAGAGGATATTTTCCTCCACATTTGTCCAAACCGGCACAGCCTGTCCTTTCCCTGGGTGTCTGTTGCAGATGGAAGCTGCTGGTGCCATTGTCAGCTTGAAGCCCTCTTTTGATGCAAGCAGATGTTGCCAGGTGTGTTCAGCAGCTGTTGCTCAATGCTTATGCCAAGCTATTGTGTTCCTCATGGAACCAAGGAGCCATTGTGACACTGCAGGGGCTGATGGCATCAAGGAGACAATTGTGACAGTACAGAACCTCCTAGAAACAAGGCTCCATTGTGACACCGTGGGGAATCATGGAATCACGGAGCCCATTGTGACACGGCCAGGCCGCATGGAACCAATGGTCCATGGTTCCACTGCGGATTCAAGAAGAGCACGGTGACACCACGCAACATCACGGAACCATGCGTCCATTGTGACACAGCGGGGCCTCATGGAAACAAGGGGACCATTGTGGCAAAGCAGGGCCTAATGGAAGCATGGAGAGCATTGGGACATTGTGGGGAATCATGGAAGCATGGAGAGCATTGTGACACTAAGGAAACTCCTGGAACCAAGATGACCACTGGCACATAATGGAACCTCATGGAAGCAAGCCTCCATGATGACTTTGGAGGGCCTCGGGGACCACAGGACCCATTGTGACACAGCAGGACCTGGTGGAACCAAGGAGCCTTTGTGATACTCCAGATCCACATGGAAGCCAGGGTGCACTGAGACACAGCGGGGCCTTGTTGGAACCAAAGACACCTCTGCAAAAAGCAGGCTAGCTCATAGAAGCAAGGAGTCCATTGTTACAACATCAAACCTATGGAAGCAAGGGACCATTGTGACACTGCGGGGCCTCATGGAACCAATTGTCCATGATCACAGTGCGGATCAAAAGAGACCATGGTGACACTGCGGAACCGCATGGAACCAAGGAGCCATTGTGACACAGTGGGGCCTCATGGAATCAAGGATACCATTGTGACCCAGGTGTTGCATGTGAAGGCAAGGAGCCATTGTGACACTTTGGGCTTCTTCCCTTGAGCTCTGCAGCTGGCTGTCCCAGCCCAGCGCACCATGTGCCACCTGCTCTCCTCAGGGCTCTGCCTGCACACAGCCCCAGGAGAAGTTTTCCTGTTTGGAAGGAAAGAATGGAAAAGCCGGAGCAGGTTTCCCAAACAACAAACCCCACTCAGGAGCCACATGCTCAGTACAGGCTGCCGGGAACGATGTCCCCTTTCTACAAGGGTCAGGGTGAGCAGAATTCTCTGGGAGCAGAATTCTCGGAGTCTTTCCACTGAATTCTCTGTCCCCGTGTCTTGGGGTGACTTTATCATGTGTATCCCCTATCGCTGCTCTATGCCCAGAAGTGAACTTTGTGCATTTCTGTGCCTTTCAACTGAGCCTGAGAGGGGGAAGAGGGAAAAAAAACCGGACAACCTTCTCAGAGCGTTTGTTCAAGGACACACATACACACTCCTCTGCATCCTGCTTGCAGCAAGAGCCGAGGAAGCAACCTTGTTTCTTTTGAGCCAGTTTTCAGCTCCTTTTCTCTGGAGGGAGATGGAGAGTTGAACTTTGTTTTCCTGGGACTTTGGGGGTTTTTATCCGTTCTTCTCTTCTTGACTGTTTCAACATCAGAGCACATTGGGAGAATTTTCTCCCGAGGTGGGGGCCCTGAATGTGGGCCCATGAGCCAGCTCCAAGGAGGAGGAGAGAGACTGCGCCTACGGAAGTGTTGGGGTTCCTCCCCCCTGCCATGAGGTCATGGGAGAGGGGACCCTGGGGTAGAGGCATGGCCTGGGCATGGGGTCTCCCTGCTCCCTGCTGACATGTGCCCTAATCCTGTTCAGCACTGGTTATTTTGTGTTGCCCTGTGCCAGGAGGGCCCTGCTTGTGCCGTGATTGCTCAGTTCTTTGGCAGTGCCCCGCCCATGTGGCTGGAGAAGAAAGAGCTCTGAAACTTCTCTCAAGAATGGCTCCCTATTTCTTTGCACGGGCCTCGCTGTCTATGGATGTTTCAGGAGACCCCACCGAAACACGGAAGGACTCTCAAATTATCCCAGGTTTCTCTCCACAGCGAGAGGTTTTAACATTTAGCATTGTTCTCCTTTTCCTGTCTGTTTGTTAAAAAAATAGTTTTTATCTCTTTCACTTTCTTCCCAGGAAAATTCTTTTTTCCCGAAGCTGGTGGGGGAGGGCTGGGTGTAACCTGCCTTCTATCAGAGGATATTTTCCTCCACATTTGTCCAAACCGGCACAGCCTGTCCTTTCCCTGGGTGTTTGTTGCAGATGGAAGCTGCTGGTGCCATTCTCAGCTTGAAGCCCTCTTTTGATGCAAGCAGATGTTGCCAGGTGTGTTCAGCAGCTGTTGCTCAATGCTTATGCCAAGCTATTGTGTTCCTCATGGAACCAAGGAGCCATTGTGACACTGCAGGGGCTGATGGCATCAAGGAGACAATTGTGACAGTACAGAACCTCCTAGAAACAAGGCTCCATTGTGACACCGTGGGGAATCATGGAATCAAGGAGCCCATTGTGACACGGCCAGGCCGCACGGAACCAATGGTCCATGGTTCCACTGCGGATTCAAGAAGAGCACGGTGACACCACGCAACATCACGGAACCATGCGTCCATTGTGACACAGCGGGGCCTCATGGAAACAAGGGGACCATTGTGGCAAAGCAGGGCCTAATGGAAGCATGGAGAGCATTGGGACATTGTGGGGAATCATGGAAGCATGGAGAGCATTGTGACACTAAGGGAACTCCTGGAACCAAGATGACCACTGGCACATAATGGAACCTCATGGAAGCAAGCCTCCATGATGACTTTGGGGCGCCTCAGGGACCACAGGACCCATTGTGACACAGCAGGACCTGGTGGAACCAAGGAGCCTTTGTGATACTCCAGATCCACATGGAAGCCAGGGTGCACTGAGACACAGCGGGGCCTTGTTGGAACCAAAGACACCTCTGCAAAAAGCAGGCTAGCTCATAGAAGCAAGGAGTCCATTGTTACAACATCAAACCTATGGAACCAAGGGACCATTGTGACACTGCGGGGCCTCATGGAACCAATTGTCCATGATGACAGTGCGGATCAAAGGAGACCATGGTGACACTGCGGAACCTGATGGAACCAAGGAGCCATTGTGACACAGTGGGGCCTCATGGAATCAAGGAGACCATTGTGACCCAGGTGTTGCATGTGAAGGCAAGGAGCCATTGTGACACTTTGGGCTTCTTCCCTTGAGCTCTGCAGCTGGCTGTCCCAGCCCAGCGCACCATGTGCCACCTGCTCTCCTCAGGGCTCTGCCTGCACACAGCCCCAGGAGAAGTTTTCCTGTTTGGAAGGAAAGAATGGAAAAGCCTGAGCAGGTTTCCTAAACAACAAACCCCACTCAGGAGCCACATGCTCAGTACAGGCTGCCTGGAACGAGGTCCCCTTTCTACAAGGGTCAGTGTGAGCAGGAATGATCTCTGGGAGCAGAATTCTCGGAGTCTTTCCACTGAATTCTCTGTCCCTGTGTCTTGGGGTGACTTTATCATGTGTATCCCCTATCGCTGCTCTATGCCCAGAAGTGAACTTTGTGCATTTCTGTGCCTTTCAACTGAGCCTGAGAGGGGGAAGAGGGAAAAAAAACCGGACAACCTTCTCAGACCATTTGTTCAAGGACACACATACACACTCCTCTGCATCCTGCTTGCAGCAAGAGCAGAGGAAGCAACCTTGTTTCTTTTGAGCCAGTTTTCAGCTCCTTTTCTCTGGAGGGAGATGGAGAGTTGAACTTTGTTTTCCTGGGACTTTGGGGGTTTTTATCCGTTCTTCTCTTCTTGACTGTTTCAACATCAGAGCACATTGGGAGAATTTTCTCCCGAGGTGGGGGCCCTGAATGTGGGCCCATGAGCCAGCTGCAAGGAGGAGGAGAGAGACTGCGCCTACGGAAGTGTTGGGGTTCCTCCCCCCTGCCATGAGGTCATGGGAGAGGGGACCCTGGGGTAGAGGCATGGCCTGGGCACGGGGTCTCCCTGCTCCCTGCTGACATGTGCCCTAATCCTGTTCAGCACTGGTTATTTTGTGTTGCCCTGTGCCAGGAGGGCCCTGGTTGTGCCGTGATTGCTCAGTTCTTTGGCAGTGCCCCGCCCATGTGGCTGGAGAAGAAAGAGCTCTGAAACTTCTCTCAAGAATCGCTCCCTGTTTCTTTGCACGGGCCTCGCTGTCTATGGATGTTTCAGGAGACCCCACCGAAACACGGAAGGACTCTCAAATTATCCCAGGTTTCTCTCCACAGCGAGAGGTTTTAATATTTAGCATTGTTATCCTTTTCCTGGGTGTTTGTTAAAAAAATAGTTTTTATCTCTTTCACTTTCTTCCCAGGAAAATTCTTTTTTCCCGAAGCTGGTGGGGGAGGGCTGGGTGTAACCTGCCTTCTATCAGAGGATATTTTCCTCCACATTTGTCCAAACCGGCACAGCCTGTCCTTTCCCTGGGTGTCTGTTGCAGATGGAAGCTGCTGGTGCCATTCTCAGCTTGAAGCCCTCTTTTGATGCAAGCAGATGTTGCCAGGTGTGTTCAGCAGCTGTTGCTCAATGCTTATGCCAAGCTATTGTGTTCCTCATGGAACCAAGGAGCCATTGTGACACTGCAGGGGCTGATGGCATCAAGGAGACAATTGTGACAGTACAGAACCTCCTAGAAACAAGGCTCCATTGTGACACCGTGGGGAATCATGGAATCACGGAGCCCATTGTGACACGGCCAGGCCGCATGGAACCAATGGTCCATGGTTCCACTGCGGATTCAAGAAGAGCACGGTGACACCACGCAACATCACGGAACCATGCGTCCATTGTGACACAGCGGGGCCTCATGGAAACAAGGGGACCATTGTGGCAAAGCAGGGCCTAATGGAAGCATGGAGAGCATTGGGACATTGTGGGGAATCATGGAAGCATGGAGAGCATTGTGACACTAAGGGAACTCCTGGAACCAAGATGAGCACTGGCACATAATGGAACCTCATGGAAGCAAGCCTCCATGATGACTTTGGAGGGCCTCGGGGACCACAGGACCCATTGTGACACAGCAGGACCTGGTGGAACCAAGGAGCCTTTGTGATACTCCAGATCCACATGGAAGCCAGGGTGCACTGAGACACAGCGGGGCCTTGTTGGAACCAAAGACACCTCTGCAAAAAGCAGGCTAGCTCATAGAAGCAAGGAGTCCATTGTTACAACATCAAACCTATGGAAGCAAGGGACCATTGTGACACTGCGGGGCCTCATGGAACCAATTGTCCATGATCACAGTGCGGATCAAAAGAGACCATGGTGACACTGCGGAACCGCATGGAACCAAGGAGCCATTGTGACACAGTGGGGCCTCATGGAATCAAGGAGACCATTGTGACCCAGGTGTTGCATGTGAAGGCAAGGAGCCATTGTGACACTTTGGGCTTCTTCCCTTGAGCTCTGCAGCTGGCTGTCCCAGCCCAGCGCACCATGTGCCACCTGCTCTCCTCAGGGCTCTGCCTGCACACAGCCCCAGGAGAAGTTTTCCTGTTTGCAAGGAAAGAATGGAAAAGCCTGAGCAGGTTTCCCAAACAACAAACCCCACTCAGGAGCCACATGCTCAGTACAGGCTGCCGGGAACGATGTCCCCTTTCTACAAGGGTCAGGGTGAGCAGAATTCTCTGGGAGCAGAATTCTCGGAGTCTTTCCACTGAATTCTCTGTCCCCGTGTCTTGGGGTGACTTTATCATGTGTATCCCCTATCGCTGCTCTATGCCCAGAAGTGAACTTTGTGCATTTCTGTGCCTTTCAACTGAGCCTGAGAGGGGGAAGAGGGAAAAAAAACCGGACAACCTTCTCAGACCATTGGTTCAAGGACACACATACACACTCCTCTGCATCCTGCTTGCAGCAAGAGCAGAGGAAGCAACCTTGTTTCTTTTGAGCCAGTTTTCAGCTCCTTTTCTCTGGAGGGAGATGGAGAGTTGAACTTTGTTTTCCTGGGACTTTGGGGGTTTTTATCCGTTCTTCTCTTCTTGACTGTTTCAACATCAGAGCACATTGGGAGAATTTTCTCCCGAGGTGGGGGCCCTGAATGTGGGCCCATGAGCCAGCTCCAAGGAGGAGGAGAGAGACTGCGCCTACGGAAGTGTTGGGGTTCCTCCCCCCTGCCATGAGGTCATGGGAGAGGGGACCCTGGGGTAGAGGCATGGCCTGGGCACGGGGTCTCCCTGCTCCCTGCTGACATGTGCCCTAATCCTGTTCAGCACTGGTTATTTTGTGTTGCCCTGTGCCAGGAGGGCCCTGGTTGTGCCGTGATTGCTCAGTTCTTTGGCAGTGCCCCGCCCATGTGGCTGGAGAAGAAAGAGCTCTGAAACTTCTCTCAAGAATCGCTCCCTGTTTCTTTGCACGGGCCTCGCTGTCTATGGATGTTTCAGGAGACCCCACCGAAACACGGAAGGACTCTCAAATTATCCCAGGTTTCTCTCCACAGCGAGAGGTTTTAATATTTAGCATTGTTATCCTTTTCCTGTCTGTTTGTTAAAAAAATAGTTTTTATCTCTTTCACTTTCTTCCCAGGAAAATTCTTTTTTCCCGAAGCTGGTGGGGGAGGGCTGGGTGTAACCTGCCTTCTATCAGAGGATATTTTCCTCCACATTTGTCCAAACCGGCACAGCCTGTCCTTTCCCTGGGTGTCTGTTGCAGATGGAAGCTGCTGGTGCCATTGTCAGCTTGAAGCCCTCTTTTGATGCAAGCAGATGTTGCCAGGTGTGTTCAGCAGCTGTTGCTCAATGCTTATGCCAAGCTATTGTGTTCCTCATGGAACCAAGGAGCCATTGTGACACTGCAGGGGCTGATGGCATCAAGGAGACAATTGTGACAGTACAGAACCTCCTAGAAACAAGGCTCCATTGTGACACCGTGGGGAATCATGGAATCACGGAGCCCATTGTGACACGGCCAGGCCGCATGGAACCAATGGTCCATGGTTCCACTGCGGATTCAAGAAGAGCACGGTGACACCACGCAACATCACGGAACCATGCGTCCATTGTGACACAGCGGGGCCTCATGGAAACAAGGGGACCATTGTGGCAAAGCAGGGCCTAATGGAAGCATGGAGAGCATTGGGACATTGTGGGGAATCATGGAAGCATGGAGAGCATTGTGACACTAAGGAAACTCCTGGAACCAAGATGACCACTGGCACATAATGGAACCTCATGGAAGCAAGCCTCCATGATGACTTTGGAGGGCCTCGGGGACCACAGGACCCATTGTGACACAGCAGGACCTGGTGGAACCAAGGAGCCTTTGTGATACTCCAGATCCACATGGAAGCCAGGGTGCACTGAGACACAGCGGGGCCTTGTTGGAACCAAAGACACCTCTGCAAAAAGCAGGCTAGCTCATAGAAGCAAGGAGTCCATTGTTACAACATCAAACCTATGGAAGCAAGGGACCATTGTGACACTGCGGGGCCTCATGGAACCAATTGTCCATGATCACAGTGCGGATCAAAAGAGACCATGGTGACACTGCGGAACCGCATGGAACCAAGGAGCCATTGTGACACAGTGGGGCCTCATGGAATCAAGGAGACCATTGTGACCCAGGTGTTGCATGTGAAGGCAAGGAGCCATTGTGACACTTTGGGCTTCTTCCCTTGAGCTCTGCAGCTGGCTGTCCCAGCCCAGCGCACCATGTGCCACCTGCTCTCCTCAGGGCTCTGCCTGCACACAGCCCCAGGAGAAGTTTTCCTGTTTGGAAGGAAAGAATGGAAAAGCCTGAGCAGGTTTCCTAAACAACAAACCCCACTCAGGAGCCACATGCTCAGTACTGGCTGCCTGGAACGAGGTCCCCTTTCTACAAGGGTCAGGGTGAGCAGAATTCTCTGGGAGCAGAATTCTCGGAGTCTTTCCACTGAATTCTCTGTCCCCGTGTCTTGGGGTGACTTTATCATGTGTATCCCCTATCGCTGCTCTATGCCCAGAAGTGAACTTTGTGCATTTCTGTGCCTTTCAACTGAGCCTGAGAGGGGGAAGAGGGAAAAAAAACCGGACAACCTTCTCAGAGCGTTTGTTCAAGGACACACATACACACTCCTCTGCATCCTGCTTGCAGCAAGAGCCGAGGAAGCAACCTTGTTTCTTTTGAGCCAGTTTTCAGCTCCTTTTCTCTGGAGGGAGATGGAGAGTTGAACTTTGTTTTCCTGGGACTTTGGGGGTTTTTATCCGTTCTTCTCTTCTTGACTGTTTCAACATCAGAGCACATTGGGAGAATTTTCTCCCGAGGTGGGGGCCCTGAATGTGGGCCCATGAGCCAGCTCCAAGGAGGAGGAGAGAGACTGCGCCTACGGAAGTGTTGGGGTTCCTCCCCCCTGCCATGAGGTCATGGGAGAGGGGACCCTGGGGTAGAGGCATGGCCTGGGCATGGGGTCTCCCTGCTCCCTGCTGACATGTGCCCTAATCCTGTTCAGCACTGGTTATTTTGTGTTGCCCTGTGCCAGGAGGGCCCTGCTTGTGCCGTGATTGCTCAGTTCTTTGGCAGTGCCCCGCCCATGTGGCTGGAGAAGAAAGAGCTCTGAAACTTCTCTCAAGAATGGCTCCCTATTTCTTTGCACGGGCCTCGCTGTCTATGGATGTTTCAGGAGACCCCACCGAAACACGGAAGGACTCTCAAATTATCCCAGCTTTCTCTCCACAGCGAGAGGTTTTAACATTTAGCATTGTTCTCCTTTTCCTGTCTGTTTGTTAAAAAAATAGTTTTTATCTCTTTCACTTTCTTCCCAGGAAAATTCTTTTTTCCCGAAGCTGGTGGGGGAGGGCTGGGTGTAACCTGCCTTCTATCAGAGGATATTTTCCTCCACATTTGTCCAAACCGGCACAGCCTGTCCTTTCCCTGGGTGTTTGTTGCAGATGGAAGCTGCTGGTGCCATTCTCAGCTTGAAGCCCTCTTTTGATGCAAGCAGATGTTGCCAGGTGTGTTCAGCAGCTGTTGCTCAATGCTTATGCCAAGCTATTGTGTTCCTCATGGAACCAAGGAGCCATTGTGACACTGCAGGGGCTGATGGCATCAAGGAGACAATTGTGACAGTACAGAACCTCCTAGAAACAAGGCTCCATTGTGACACCGTGGGGAATCATGGAATCAAGGAGCCCATTGTGACACGGCCAGGCCGCACGGAACCAATGGTCCATGGTTCCACTGCGGATTCAAGAAGAGCACGGTGACACCACGCAACATCACGGAACCATGCGTCCATTGTGACACAGCGGGGCCTCATGGAAACAAGGGGACCATTGTGGCAAAGCAGGGCCTAATGGAAGCATGGAGAGCATTGGGACATTGTGGGGAATCATGGAAGCATGGAGAGCATTGTGACACTAAGGGAACTCCTGGAACCAAGATGACCACTGGCACATAATGGAACCTCATGGAAGCAAGCCTCCATGATGACTTTGGGGCGCCTCAGGGACCACAGGACCCATTGTGACACAGCAGGACCTGGTGGAACCAAGGAGCCTTTGTGATACTCCAGATCCACATGGAAGCCAGGGTGCACTGAGACACAGCGGGGCCTTGTTGGAACCAAAGACACCTCTGCAAAAAGCAGGCTAGCTCATAGAAGCAAGGAGTCCATTGTTACAACATCAAACCTATGGAAGCAAGGGACCATTGTGACACTGCGGGGCCTCATGGAACCAATTGTCCATGATGACAGTGCGGATCAAAGGAGACCATGGTGACGCTGCGGAACCTGATGGAACCAAGGAGCCATTGTGACACAGTGGGGCCTCATGGAATCAAGGAGACCATTGTGACCCAGGTGTTGCATGTGAAGGCAAGGAGCCATTGTGACACTTTGGGCTTCTTCCCTTGAGCTCTGCAGCTGGCTGTCCCAGCCCAGCGCACCATGTGCCACCTGCTCTCCTCAGGGCTCTGCCTGCACACAGCCCCAGGAGAAGTTTTCCTGTTTGGAAGGAAAGAATGGAAAAGCCTGAGCAGGTTTCCTAAACAACAAACCCCACTCAGGAGCCACATGCTCAGTACAGGCTGCCTGGAACGAGGTCCCCTTTCTACAAGGGTCAGTGTGAGCAGGAATTATCTCTGGGAGCAGAATTCTCGGAGTCTTTCCACTGAATTCTCTGTCCCTGTGTCTTGGGGTGACTTTATCATGTGTATCCCCTATCGCTGCTCTATGCCCAGAAGTGAACTTTGTGCATTTCTGTGCCTTTCAACTGAGCCTGAGAGGGGGAAGAGGGAAAAAAAACCGGACAACCTTCTCAGACCATTTGTTCAAGGACACACATACACACTCCTCTGCATCCTGCTTGCAGCAAGAGCAGAGGAAGCAACCTTGTTTCTTTTGAGCCAGTTTTCAGCTCCTTTTCTCTGGAGGGAGATGGAGAGTTGAACTTTGTTTTCCTGGGACTTTGGGGGTTTTTATCCGTTCTTCTCTTCTTGACTGTTTCAACATCAGAGCACATTGGGAGAATTTTCTCCCGAGGTGGGGGCCCTGAATGTGGGCCCATGAGCCAGCTGCAAGGAGGAGGAGAGAGACTGCGCCTACGGAAGTGTTGGGGTTCCTCCCCCCTGCCATGAGGTCATGGGAGAGGGGACCCTGGGGTAGAGGCATGGCCTGGGCACGGGGTCTCCCTGCTCCCTGCTGACATGTGCCCTAATCCTGTTCAGCACTGGTTATTTTGTGTTGCCCTGTGCCAGGAGGGCCCTGGTTGTGCCGTGATTGCTCAGTTCTTTGGCAGTGCCCCGCCCATGTGGCTGGAGAAGAAAGAGCTCTGAAACTTCTCTCAAGAATCGCTCCCTGTTTCTTTGCACGGGCCTCGCTGTCTATGGATGTTTCAGGAGACCCCACCGAAACACGGAAGGACTCTCAAATTATCCCAGGTTTCTCTCCACAGCGAGAGGTTTTAATATTTAGCATTGTTATCCTTTTCCTGTCTGTTTGTTAAAAAAATAGTTTTTATCTCTTTCACTTTCTTCCCAGGAAAATTCTTTTTTCCCGAAGCTGGTGGGGGAGGGCTGGGTGTAACCTGCCTTCTATCAGAGGATATTTTCCTCCACATTTGTCCAAACCGGCACAGCCTGTCCTTTCCCTGGGTGTCTGTTGCAGATGGAAGCTGCTGGTGCCATTGTCAGCTTGAAGCCCTCTTTTGATGCAAGCAGATGTTGCCAGGTGTGTTCAGCAGCTGTTGCTCAATGCTTATGCCAAGCTATTGTGTTCCTCATGGAACCAAGGAGCCATTGTGACACTGCAGGGGCTGATGGCATCAAGGAGACAATTGTGACAGTACAGAACCTCCTAGAAACAAGGCTCCATTGTGACACCGTGGGGAATCATGGAATCACGGAGCCCATTGTGACACGGCCAGGCCGCATGGAACCAATGGTCCATGGTTCCACTGCGGATTCAAGAAGAGCACGGTGACACCACGCAACATCACGGAACCATGCGTCCATTGTGACACAGCGGGGCCTCATGGAAACAAGGGGACCATTGTGGCAAAGCAGGGCCTAATGGAAGCATGGAGAGCATTGGGACATTGTGGGGAATCATGGAAGCATGGAGAGCATTGTGACACTAAGGAAACTCCTGGAACCAAGATGACCACTGGCACATAATGGAACCTCATGGAAGCAAGCCTCCATGATGACTTTGGAGGGCCTCGGGGACCACAGGACCCATTGTGACACAGCAGGACCTGGTGGAACCAAGGAGCCTTTGTGATACTCCAGATCCACATGGAAGCCAGGGTGCACTGAGACACAGCGGGGCCTTGTTGGAACCAAAGACACCTCTGCAAAAAGCAGGCTAGCTCATAGAAGCAAGGAGTCCATTGTTACAACATCAAACCTATGGAAGCAAGGGACCATTGTGACACTGCGGGGCCTCATGGAACCAATTGTCCATGATCACAGTGCGGATCAAAAGAGACCATGGTGACACTGCGGAACCGCATGGAACCAAGGAGCCATTGTGACACAGTGGGGCCTCATGGAATCAAGGATACCATTGTGACCCAGGTGTTGCATGTGAAGGCAAGGAGCCATTGTGACACTTTGGGCTTCTTCCCTTGAGCTCTGCAGCTGGCTGTCCCAGCCCAGCGCACCATGTGCCACCTGCTCTCCTCAGGGCTCTGCCTGCACACAGCCCCAGGAGAAGTTTTCCTGTTTGGAAGGAAAGAATGGAAAAGCCGGAGCAGGTTTCCCAAACAACAAACCCCACTCAGGAGCCACATGCTCAGTACAGGCTGCCGGGAACGATGTCCCCTTTCTACAAGGGTCAGGGTGAGCAGAATTCTCTGGGAGCAGAATTCTCGGAGTCTTTCCACTGAATTCTCTGTCCCCGTGTCTTGGGGTGACTTTATCATGTGTATCCCCTATCGCTGCTCTATGCCCAGAAGTGAACTTTGTGCATTTCTGTGCCTTTCAACTGAGCCTGAGAGGGGGAAGAGGGAAAAAAAACCGGACAACCTTCTCAGAGCGTTTGTTCAAGGACACACATACACACTCCTCTGCATCCTGCTTGCAGCAAGAGCCGAGGAAGCAACCTTGTTTCTTTTGAGCCAGTTTTCAGCTCCTTTTCTCTGGAGGGAGATGGAGAGTTGAACTTTGTTTTCCTGGGACTTTGGGGGTTTTTATCCGTTCTTCTCTTCTTGACTGTTTCAACATCAGAGCACATTGGGAGAATTTTCTCCCGAGGTGGGGGCCCTGAATGTGGGCCCATGAGCCAGCTCCAAGGAGGAGGAGAGAGACTGCGCCTACGGAAGTGTTGGGGTTCCTCCCCCCTGCCATGAGGTCATGGGAGAGGGGACCCTGGGGTAGAGGCATGGCCTGGGCATGGGGTCTCCCTGCTCCCTGCTGACATGTGCCCTAATCCTGTTCAGCACTGGTTATTTTGTGTTGCCCTGTGCCAGGAGGGCCCTGCTTGTGCCGTGATTGCTCAGTTCTTTGGCAGTGCCCCGCCCATGTGGCTGGAGAAGAAAGAGCTCTGAAACTTCTCTCAAGAATGGCTCCCTATTTCTTTGCACGGGCCTCGCTGTCTATGGATGTTTCAGGAGACCCCACCGAAACACGGAAGGACTCTCAAATTATCCCAGGTTTCTCTCCACAGCGAGAGGTTTTAACATTTAGCATTGTTCTCCTTTTCCTGTCTGTTTGTTAAAAAAATAGTTTTTATCTCTTTCACTTTCTTCCCAGGAAAATTCTTTTTTCCCGAAGCTGGTGGGGGAGGGCTGGGTGTAACCTGCCTTCTATCAGAGGATATTTTCCTCCACATTTGTCCAAACCGGCACAGCCTGTCCTTTCCCTGGGTGTTTGTTGCAGATGGAAGCTGCTGGTGCCATTCTCAGCTTGAAGCCCTCTTTTGATGCAAGCAGATGTTGCCAGGTGTGTTCAGCAGCTGTTGCTCAATGCTTATGCCAAGCTATTGTGTTCCTCATGGAACCAAGGAGCCATTGTGACACTGCAGGGGCTGATGGCATCAAGGAGACAATTGTGACAGTACAGAACCTCCTAGAAACAAGGCTCCATTGTGACACCGTGGGGAATCATGGAATCAAGGAGCCCATTGTGACACGGCCAGGCCGCACGGAACCAATGGTCCATGGTTCCACTGCGGATTCAAGAAGAGCACGGTGACACCACGCAACATCACGGAACCATGCGTCCATTGTGACACAGCGGGGCCTCATGGAAACAAGGGGACCATTGTGGCAAAGCAGGGCCTAATGGAAGCATGGAGAGCATTGGGACATTGTGGGGAATCATGGAAGCATGGAGAGCATTGTGACACTAAGGGAACTCCTGGAACCAAGATGACCACTGGCACATAATGGAACCTCATGGAAGCAAGCCTCCATGATGACTTTGGGGCGCCTCAGGGACCACAGGACCCATTGTGACACAGCAGGACCTGGTGGAACCAAGGAGCCTTTGTGATACTCCAGATCCACATGGAAGCCAGGGTGCACTGAGACACAGCGGGGCCTTGTTGGAACCAAAGACACCTCTGCAAAAAGCAGGCTAGCTCATAGAAGCAAGGAGTCCATTGTTACAACATCAAACCTATGGAACCAAGGGACCATTGTGACACTGCGGGGCCTCATGGAACCAATTGTCCATGATGACAGTGCGGATCAAAGGAGACCATGGTGACACTGCGGAACCTGATGGAACCAAGGAGCCATTGTGACACAGTGGGGCCTCATGGAATCAAGGAGACCATTGTGACCCAGGTGTTGCATGTGAAGGCAAGGAGCCATTGTGACACTTTGGGCTTCTTCCCTTGAGCTCTGCAGCTGGCTGTCCCAGCCCAGCGCACCATGTGCCACCTGCTCTCCTCAGGGCTCTGCCTGCACACAGCCCCAGGAGAAGTTTTCCTGTTTGCAAGGAAAGAATGGAAAAGCCTGAGCAGGTTTCCCAAACAACAAACCCCACTCAGGAGCCACATGCTCAGTACAGGCTGCCGGGAACGATGTCCCCTTTCTACAAGGGTCAGGGTGAGCAGAATTCTCTGGGAGCAGAATTCTCGGAGTCTTTCCACTGAATTCTCTGTCCCCGTGTCTTGGGGTGACTTTATCATGTGTATCCCCTATCGCTGCTCTATGCCCAGAAGTGAACTTTGTGCATTTCTGTGCCTTTCAACTGAGCCTGAGAGGGGGAAGAGGGAAAAAAAACCGGACAACCTTCTCAGACCATTGGTTCAAGGACACACATACACACTCCTCTGCATCCTGCTTGCAGCAAGAGCAGAGGAAGCAACCTTGTTTCTTTTGAGCCAGTTTTCAGCTCCTTTTCTCTGGAGGGAGATGGAGAGTTGAACTTTGTTTTCCTGGGACTTTGGGGGTTTTTATCCGTTCTTCTCTTCTTGACTGTTTCAACATCAGAGCACATTGGGAGAATTTTCTCCCGAGGTGGGGGCCCTGAATGTGGGCCCATGAGCCAGCTCCAAGGAGGAGGAGAGAGACTGCGCCTACGGAAGTGTTGGGGTTCCTCCCCCCTGCCATGAGGTCATGGGAGAGGGGACCCTGGGGTAGAGGCATGGCCTGGGCACGGGGTCTCCCTGCTCCCTGCTGACATGTGCCCTAATCCTGTTCAGCACTGGTTATTTTGTGTTGCCCTGTGCCAGGAGGGCCCTGCTTGTGCCGTGATTGCTCAGTTCTTTGGCAGTGCCCCGCCCATGTGGCTGGAGAAGAAAGAGCTCTGAAACTTCTCTCAAGAATCGCTCCCTGTTTCTTTGCACGGGCCTCGCTGTCTATGGATGTTTCAGGAGACCCCACCGAAACACGGAAGGACTCTCAAATTATCCCAGGTTTCTCTCCACAGCGAGAGGTTTTAATATTTAGCATTGTTATCCTTTTCCTGTCTGTTTGTTAAAAAAATAGTTTTTATCTCTTTCACTTTCTTCCCAGGAAAATTCTTTTTTCCCGAAGCTGGTGGGGGAGGGCTGGGTGTAACCTGCCTTCTATCAGAGGATATTTTCCTCCACATTTGTCCAAACCGGCACAGCCTGTCCTTTCCCTGGGTGTCTGTTGCAGATGGAAGCTGCTGGTGCCATTGTCAGCTTGAAGCCCTCTTTTGATGCAAGCAGATGTTGCCAGGTGTGTTCAGCAGCTGTTGCTCAATGCTTATGCCAAGCTATTGTGTTCCTCATGGAACCAAGGAGCCATTGTGACACTGCAGGGGCTGATGGCATCAAGGAGACAATTGTGACAGTACAGAACCTCCTAGAAACAAGGCTCCATTGTGACACCGTGGGGAATCATGGAATCACGGAGCCCATTGTGACACGGCCAGGCCGCATGGAACCAATGGTCCATGGTTCCACTGCGGATTCAAGAAGAGCACGGTGACACCACGCAACATCACGGAACCATGCGTCCATTGTGACACAGCGGGGCCTCATGGAAACAAGGGGACCATTGTGGCAAAGCAGGGCCTAATGGAAGCATGGAGAGCATTGGGACATTGTGGGGAATCATGGAAGCATGGAGAGCATTGTGACACTAAGGAAACTCCTGGAACCAAGATGACCACTGGCACATAATGGAACCTCATGGAAGCAAGCCTCCATGATGACTTTGGAGGGCCTCGGGGACCACAGGACCCATTGTGACACAGCAGGACCTGGTGGAACCAAGGAGCCTTTGTGATACTCCAGATCCACATGGAAGCCAGGGTGCACTGAGACACAGCGGGGCCTTGTTGGAACCAAAGACACCTCTGCAAAAAGCAGGCTAGCTCATAGAAGCAAGGAGTCCATTGTTACAACATCAAACCTATGGAAGCAAGGGACCATTGTGACACTGCGGGGCCTCATGGAACCAATTGTCCATGATCACAGTGCGGATCAAAAGAGACCATGGTGACACTGCGGAACCGCATGGAACCAAGGAGCCATTGTGACACAGTGGGGCCTCATGGAATCAAGGAGACCATTGTGACCCAGGTGTTGCATGTGAAGGCAAGGAGCCATTGTGACACTTTGGGCTTCTTCCCTTGAGCTCTGCAGCTGGCTGTCCCAGCCCAGCGCACCATGTGCCACCTGCTCTCCTCAGGGCTCTGCCTGCACACAGCCCCAGGAGAAGTTTTCCTGTTTGGAAGGAAAGAATGGAAAAGCCTGAGCAGGTTTCCTAAACAACAAACCCCACTCAGGAGCCACATGCTCAGTACTGGCTGCCTGGAACGAGGTCCCCTTTCTACAAGGGTCAGGGTGAGCAGAATTCTCTGGGAGCAGAATTCTCGGAGTCTTTCCACTGAATTCTCTGTCCCCGTGTCTTGGGGTGACTTTATCATGTGTATCCCCTATCGCTGCTCTATGCCCAGAAGTGAACTTTGTGCATTTCTGTGCCTTTCAACTGAGCCTGAGAGGGGGAAGAGGGAAAAAAAACCGGACAACCTTCTCAGAGCGTTTGTTCAAGGACACACATACACACTCCTCTGCATCCTGCTTGCAGCAAGAGCCGAGGAAGCAACCTTGTTTCTTTTGAGCCAGTTTTCAGCTCCTTTTCTCTGGAGGGAGATGGAGAGTTGAACTTTGTTTTCCTGGGACTTTGGGGGTTTTTATCCGTTCTTCTCTTCTTGACTGTTTCAACATCAGAGCACATTGGGAGAATTTTCTCCCGAGGTGGGGGCCCTGAATGTGGGCCCATGAGCCAGCTCCAAGGAGGAGGAGAGAGACTGCGCCTACGGAAGTGTTGGGGTTCCTCCCCCCTGCCATGAGGTCATGGGAGAGGGGACCCTGGGGTAGAGGCATGGCCTGGGCATGGGGTCTCCCTGCTCCCTGCTGACATGTGCCCTAATCCTGTTCAGCACTGGTTATTTTGTGTTGCCCTGTGCCAGGAGGGCCCTGCTTGTGCCGTGATTGCTCAGTTCTTTGGCAGTGCCCCGCCCATGTGGCTGGAGAAGAAAGAGCTCTGAAACTTCTCTCAAGAATGGCTCCCTATTTCTTTGCACGGGCCTCGCTGTCTATGGATGTTTCAGGAGACCCCACCGAAACACGGAAGGACTCTCAAATTATCCCAGCTTTCTCTCCACAGCGAGAGGTTTTAACATTTAGCATTGTTCTCCTTTTCCTGTCTGTTTGTTAAAAAAATAGTTTTTATCTCTTTCACTTTCTTCCCAGGAAAATTCTTTTTTCCCGAAGCTGGTGGGGGAGGGCTGGGTGTAACCTGCCTTCTATCAGAGGATATTTTCCTCCACATTTGTCCAAACCGGCACAGCCTGTCCTTTCCCTGGGTGTTTGTTGCAGATGGAAGCTGCTGGTGCCATTCTCAGCTTGAAGCCCTCTTTTGATGCAAGCAGATGTTGCCAGGTGTGTTCAGCAGCTGTTGCTCAATGCTTATGCCAAGCTATTGTGTTCCTCATGGAACCAAGGAGCCATTGTGACACTGCAGGGGCTGATGGCATCAAGGAGACAATTGTGACAGTACAGAACCTCCTAGAAACAAGGCTCCATTGTGACACCGTGGGGAATCATGGAATCAAGGAGCCCATTGTGACACGGCCAGGCCGCACGGAACCAATGGTCCATGGTTCCACTGCGGATTCAAGAAGAGCACGGTGACACCACGCAACATCACGGAACCATGCGTCCATTGTGACACAGCGGGGCCTCATGGAAACAAGGGGACCATTGTGGCAAAGCAGGGCCTAATGGAAGCATGGAGAGCATTGGGACATTGTGGGGAATCATGGAAGCATGGAGAGCATTGTGACACTAAGGGAACTCCTGGAACCAAGATGACCACTGGCACATAATGGAACCTCATGGAAGCAAGCCTCCATGATGACTTTGGGGCGCCTCAGGGACCACAGGACCCATTGTGACACAGCAGGACCTGGTGGAACCAAGGAGCCTTTGTGATACTCCAGATCCACATGGAAGCCAGGGTGCACTGAGACACAGCGGGGCCTTGTTGGAACCAAAGACACCTCTGCAAAAAGCAGGCTAGCTCATAGAAGCAAGGAGTCCATTGTTACAACATCAAACCTATGGAAGCAAGGGACCATTGTGACACTGCGGGGCCTCATGGAACCAATTGTCCATGATGACAGTGCGGATCAAAGGAGACCATGGTGACGCTGCGGAACCTGATGGAACCAAGGAGCCATTGTGACACAGTGGGGCCTCATGGAATCAAGGAGACCATTGTGACCCAGGTGTTGCATGTGAAGGCAAGGAGCCATTGTGACACTTTGGGCTTCTTCCCTTGAGCTCTGCAGCTGGCTGTCCCAGCCCAGCGCACCATGTGCCACCTGCTCTCCTCAGGGCTCTGCCTGCACACAGCCCCAGGAGAAGTTTTCCTGTTTGGAAGGAAAGAATGGAAAAGCCTGAGCAGGTTTCCTAAACAACAAACCCCACTCAGGAGCCACATGCTCAGTACAGGCTGCCTGGAACGAGGTCCCCTTTCTACAAGGGTCAGTGTGAGCAGGAATTATCTCTGGGAGCAGAATTCTCGGAGTCTTTCCACTGAATTCTCTGTCCCTGTGTCTTGGGGTGACTTTATCATGTGTATCCCCTATCGCTGCTCTATGCCCAGAAGTGAACTTTGTGCATTTCTGTGCCTTTCAACTGAGCCTGAGAGGGGGAAGAGGGAAAAAAAACCGGACAACCTTCTCAGACCATTTGTTCAAGGACACACATACACACTCCTCTGCATCCTGCTTGCAGCAAGAGCAGAGGAAGCAACCTTGTTTCTTTTGAGCCAGTTTTCAGCTCCTTTTCTCTGGAGGGAGATGGAGAGTTGAACTTTGTTTTCCTGGGACTTTGGGGGTTTTTATCCGTTCTTCTCTTCTTGACTGTTTCAACATCAGAGCACATTGGGAGAATTTTCTCCCGAGGTGGGGGCCCTGAATGTGGGCCCATGAGCCAGCTGCAAGGAGGAGGAGAGAGACTGCGCCTACGGAAGTGTTGGGGTTCCTCCCCCCTGCCATGAGGTCATGGGAGAGGGGACCCTGGGGTAGAGGCATGGCCTGGGCACGGGGTCTCCCTGCTCCCTGCTGACATGTGCCCTAATCCTGTTCAGCACTGGTTATTTTGTGTTGCCCTGTGCCAGGAGGGCCCTGGTTGTGCCGTGATTGCTCAGTTCTTTGGCAGTGCCCCGCCCATGTGGCTGGAGAAGAAAGAGCTCTGAAACTTCTCTCAAGAATCGCTCCCTGTTTCTTTGCACGGGCCTCGCTGTCTATGGATGTTTCAGGAGACCCCACCGAAACACGGAAGGACTCTCAAATTATCCCAGGTTTCTCTCCACAGCGAGAGGTTTTAATATTTAGCATTGTTATCCTTTTCCTGTCTGTTTGTTAAAAAAATAGTTTTTATCTCTTTCACTTTCTTCCCAGGAAAATTCTTTTTTCCCGAAGCTGGTGGGGGAGGGCTGGGTGTAACCTGCCTTCTATCAGAGGATATTTTCCTCCACATTTGTCCAAACCGGCACAGCCTGTCCTTTCCCTGGGTGTCTGTTGCAGATGGAAGCTGCTGGTGCCATTGTCAGCTTGAAGCCCTCTTTTGATGCAAGCAGATGTTGCCAGGTGTGTTCAGCAGCTGTTGCTCAATGCTTATGCCAAGCTATTGTGTTCCTCATGGAACCAAGGAGCCATTGTGACACTGCAGGGGCTGATGGCATCAAGGAGACAATTGTGACAGTACAGAACCTCCTAGAAACAAGGCTCCATTGTGACACCGTGGGGAATCATGGAATCACGGAGCCCATTGTGACACGGCCAGGCCGCATGGAACCAATGGTCCATGGTTCCACTGCGGATTCAAGAAGAGCACGGTGACACCACGCAACATCACGGAACCATGCGTCCATTGTGACACAGCGGGGCCTCATGGAAACAAGGGGACCATTGTGGCAAAGCAGGGCCTAATGGAAGCATGGAGAGCATTGGGACATTGTGGGGAATCATGGAAGCATGGAGAGCATTGTGACACTAAGGAAACTCCTGGAACCAAGATGACCACTGGCACATAATGGAACCTCATGGAAGCAAGCCTCCATGATGACTTTGGAGGGCCTCGGGGACCACAGGACCCATTGTGACACAGCAGGACCTGGTGGAACCAAGGAGCCTTTGTGATACTCCAGATCCACATGGAAGCCAGGGTGCACTGAGACACAGCGGGGCCTTGTTGGAACCAAAGACACCTCTGCAAAAAGCAGGCTAGCTCATAGAAGCAAGGAGTCCATTGTTACAACATCAAACCTATGGAAGCAAGGGACCATTGTGACACTGCGGGGCCTCATGGAACCAATTGTCCATGATCACAGTGCGGATCAAAAGAGACCATGGTGACACTGCGGAACCGCATGGAACCAAGGAGCCATTGTGACACAGTGGGGCCTCATGGAATCAAGGATACCATTGTGACCCAGGTGTTGCATGTGAAGGCAAGGAGCCATTGTGACACTTTGGGCTTCTTCCCTTGAGCTCTGCAGCTGGCTGTCCCAGCCCAGCGCACCATGTGCCACCTGCTCTCCTCAGGGCTCTGCCTGCACACAGCCCCAGGAGAAGTTTTCCTGTTTGGAAGGAAAGAATGGAAAAGCCGGAGCAGGTTTCCCAAACAACAAACCCCACTCAGGAGCCACATGCTCAGTACAGGCTGCCGGGAACGATGTCCCCTTTCTACAAGGGTCAGGGTGAGCAGAATTCTCTGGGAGCAGAATTCTCGGAGTCTTTCCACTGAATTCTCTGTCCCCGTGTCTTGGGGTGACTTTATCATGTGTATCCCCTATCGCTGCTCTATGCCCAGAAGTGAACTTTGTGCATTTCTGTGCCTTTCAACTGAGCCTGAGAGGGGGAAGAGGGAAAAAAAACCGGACAACCTTCTCAGAGCGTTTGTTCAAGGACACACATACACACTCCTCTGCATCCTGCTTGCAGCAAGAGCCGAGGAAGCAACCTTGTTTCTTTTGAGCCAGTTTTCAGCTCCTTTTCTCTGGAGGGAGATGGAGAGTTGAACTTTGTTTTCCTGGGACTTTGGGGGTTTTTATCCGTTCTTCTCTTCTTGACTGTTTCAACATCAGAGCACATTGGGAGAATTTTCTCCCGAGGTGGGGGCCCTGAATGTGGGCCCATGAGCCAGCTCCAAGGAGGAGGAGAGAGACTGCGCCTACGGAAGTGTTGGGGTTCCTCCCCCCTGCCATGAGGTCATGGGAGAGGGGACCCTGGGGTAGAGGCATGGCCTGGGCATGGGGTCTCCCTGCTCCCTGCTGACATGTGCCCTAATCCTGTTCAGCACTGGTTATTTTGTGTTGCCCTGTGCCAGGAGGGCCCTGCTTGTGCCGTGATTGCTCAGTTCTTTGGCAGTGCCCCGCCCATGTGGCTGGAGAAGAAAGAGCTCTGAAACTTCTCTCAAGAATGGCTCCCTATTTCTTTGCACGGGCCTCGCTGTCTATGGATGTTTCAGGAGACCCCACCGAAACACGGAAGGACTCTCAAATTATCCCAGGTTTCTCTCCACAGCGAGAGGTTTTAACATTTAGCATTGTTCTCCTTTTCCTGTCTGTTTGTTAAAAAAATAGTTTTTATCTCTTTCACTTTCTTCCCAGGAAAATTCTTTTTTCCCGAAGCTGGTGGGGGAGGGCTGGGTGTAACCTGCCTTCTATCAGAGGATATTTTCCTCCACATTTGTCCAAACCGGCACAGCCTGTCCTTTCCCTGGGTGTTTGTTGCAGATGGAAGCTGCTGGTGCCATTCTCAGCTTGAAGCCCTCTTTTGATGCAAGCAGATGTTGCCAGGTGTGTTCAGCAGCTGTTGCTCAATGCTTATGCCAAGCTATTGTGTTCCTCATGGAACCAAGGAGCCATTGTGACACTGCAGGGGCTGATGGCATCAAGGAGACAATTGTGACAGTACAGAACCTCCTAGAAACAAGGCTCCATTGTGACACCGTGGGGAATCATGGAATCAAGGAGCCCATTGTGACACGGCCAGGCCGCACGGAACCAATGGTCCATGGTTCCACTGCGGATTCAAGAAGAGCACGGTGACACCACGCAACATCACGGAACCATGCGTCCATTGTGACACAGCGGGGCCTCATGGAAACAAGGGGACCATTGTGGCAAAGCAGGGCCTAATGGAAGCATGGAGAGCATTGGGACATTGTGGGGAATCATGGAAGCATGGAGAGCATTGTGACACTAAGGGAACTCCTGGAACCAAGATGACCACTGGCACATAATGGAACCTCATGGAAGCAAGCCTCCATGATGACTTTGGGGCGCCTCAGGGACCACAGGACCCATTGTGACACAGCAGGACCTGGTGGAACCAAGGAGCCTTTGTGATACTCCAGATCCACATGGAAGCCAGGGTGCACTGAGACACAGCGGGGCCTTGTTGGAACCAAAGACACCTCTGCAAAAAGCAGGCTAGCTCATAGAAGCAAGGAGTCCATTGTTACAACATCAAACCTATGGAACCAAGGGACCATTGTGACACTGCGGGGCCTCATGGAACCAATTGTCCATGATGACAGTGCGGATCAAAGGAGACCATGGTGACACTGCGGAACCTGATGGAACCAAGGAGCCATTGTGACACAGTGGGGCCTCATGGAATCAAGGAGACCATTGTGACCCAGGTGTTGCATGTGAAGGCAAGGAGCCATTGTGACACTTTGGGCTTCTTCCCTTGAGCTCTGCAGCTGGCTGTCCCAGCCCAGCGCACCATGTGCCACCTGCTCTCCTCAGGGCTCTGCCTGCACACAGCCCCAGGAGAAGTTTTCCTGTTTGGAAGGAAAGAATGGAAAAGCCTGAGCAGGTTTCCTAAACAACAAACCCCACTCAGGAGCCACATGCTCAGTACAGGCTGCCTGGAACGAGGTCCCCTTTCTACAAGGGTCAGTGTGAGCAGGAATTATCTCTGGGAGCAGAATTCTCGGAGTCTTTCCACTGAATTCTCTGTCCCTGTGTCTTGGGGTGACTTTATCATGTGTATCCCCTATCGCTGCTCTATGCCCAGAAGTGAACTTTGTGCATTTCTGTGCCTTTCAACTGAGCCTGAGAGGGGGAAGAGGGAAAAAAAACCGGACAACCTTCTCAGACCATTTGTTCAAGGACACACATACACACTCCTCTGCATCCTGCTTGCAGCAAGAGCAGAGGAAGCAACCTTGTTTCTTTTGAGCCAGTTTTCAGCTCCTTTTCTCTGGAGGGAGATGGAGAGTTGAACTTTGTTTTCCTGGGACTTTGGGGGTTTTTATCCGTTCTTCTCTTCTTGACTGTTTCAACATCAGAGCACATTGGGAGAATTTTCTCCCGAGGTGGGGGCCCTGAATGTGGGCCCATGAGCCAGCTCCAAGGAGGAGAGAGACTGCGCCTACGGAAGTGTTGGGGTTCCTCCCCCCTGCCATGAGGTCATGGGAGAGGGGACCCTGGGGTAGAGGCATGGCCTGGGCACGGGGTCTCCCTGCTCCCTGCTGACATGTGCCCTAATCCTGTTCAGCACTGGTTATTTTGTGTTGCCCTGTGCCAGGAGGGCCCTGGTTGTGCCGTGATTGCTCAGTTCTTTGGCAGTGCCCCGCCCATGTGGCTGGAGAAGAAAGAGCTCTGAAACTTCTCTCAAGAATCGCTCCCTGTTTCTTTGCACGGGCCTCGCTGTCTATGGATGTTTCAGGAGACCCCACCGAAACACGGAAGGACTCTCAAATTATCCCAGGTTTCTCTCCACAGGGAGAGGTTTTAATATTTAGCATTGTTATCCTTTTCCTGGGTGTTTGTTAAAAAAATAGTTTTTATCTCTTTCACTTTCTTCCCAGGAAAATTCTTTTTTCCCGAAGCTGGTGGGGGAGGGCTGGGTGTAACCTGCCTTCTATCAGAGGATATTTTCCTCCACATTTGTCCAAACCGGCACAGCCTGTCCTTTCCCTGGGTGTCTGTTGCAGATGGAAGCTGCTGGTGCCATTGTCAGCTTGAAGCCCTCTTTTGATGCAAGCAGATGTTGCCAGGTGTGTTCAGCAGCTGTTGCTCAATGCTTATGCCAAGCTATTGTGTTCCTCATGGAACCAAGGAGCCATTGTGACACTGCAGGGGCTGATGGCATCAAGGAGACAATTGTGACAGTACAGAACCTCCTAGAAACAAGGCTCCATTGTGACACCGTGGGGAATCATGGAATCACGGAGCCCATTGTGACACGGCCAGGCCGCATGGAACCAATGGTCCATGGTTCCACTGCGGATTCAAGAAGAGCACGGTGACACCACGCAACATCACGGAACCATGCGTCCATTGTGACACAGCGGGGCCTCATGGAAACAAGGGGACCATTGTGGCAAAGCAGGGCCTAATGGAAGCATGGAGAGCATTGGGACATTGTGGGGAATCATGGAAGCATGGAGAGCATTGTGACACTAAGGAAACTCCTGGAACCAAGATGACCACTGGCACATAATGGAACCTCATGGAAGCAAGCCTCCATGATGACTTTGGAGGGCCTCGGGGACCACAGGACCCATTGTGACACAGCAGGACCTGGTGGAACCAAGGAGCCTTTGTGATACTCCAGATCCACATGGAAGCCAGGGTGCACTGAGACACAGCGGGGCCTTGTTGGAACCAAAGACACCTCTGCAAAAAGCAGGCTAGCTCATAGAAGCAAGGAGTCCATTGTTACAACATCAAACCTATGGAAGCAAGGGACCATTGTGACACTGCGGGGCCTCATGGAACCAATTGTCCATGATCACAGTGCGGATCAAAAGAGACCATGGTGACACTGCGGAACCGCATGGAACCAAGGAGCCATTGTGACACAGTGGGGCCTCATGGAATCAAGGAGACCATTGTGACCCAGGTGTTGCATGTGAAGGCAAGGAGCCATTGTGACACTTTGGGCTTCTTCCCTTGAGCTCTGCAGCTGGCTGTCCCAGCCCAGCGCACCATGTGCCACCTGCTCTCCTCAGGGCTCTGCCTGCACACAGCCCCAGGAGAAGTTTTCCTGTTTGCAAGGAAAGAATGGAAAAGCCTGAGCAGGTTTCCCAAACAACAAACCCCACTCAGGAGCCACATGCTCAGTACAGGCTGCCGGGAACGATGTCCCCTTTCTACAAGGGTCAGGGTGAGCAGAATTCTCTGGGAGCAGAATTCTCGGAGTCTTTCCACTGAATTCTCTGTCCCCGTGTCTTGGGGTGACTTTATCATGTGTATCCCCTATCGCTGCTCTATGCCCAGAAGTGAACTTTGTGCATTTCTGTGCCTTTCAACTGAGCCTGAGAGGGGGAAGAGGGAAAAAAAACCGGACAACCTTCTCAGACCATTGGTTCAAGGACACACATACACACTCCTCTGCATCCTGCTTGCAGCAAGAGCAGAGGAAGCAACCTTGTTTCTTTTGAGCCAGTTTTCAGCTCCTTTTCTCTGGAGGGAGATGGAGAGTTGAACTTTGTTTTCCTGGGACTTTGGGGGTTTTTATCCGTTCTTCTCTTCTTGACTGTTTCAACATCAGAGCACATTGGGAGAATTTTCTCCCGAGGTGGGGGCCCTGAATGTGGGCCCATGAGCCAGCTCCAAGGAGGAGGAGAGAGACTGCGCCTACGGAAGTGTTGGGGTTCCTCCCCCCTGCCATGAGGTCATGGGAGAGGGGACCCTGGGGTAGAGGCATGGCCTGGGCACGGGGTCTCCCTGCTCCCTGCTGACATGTGCCCTAATCCTGTTCAGCACTGGTTATTTTGTGTTGCCCTGTGCCAGGAGGGCCCTGGTTGTGCCGTGATTGCTCAGTTCTTTGGCAGTGCCCCGCCCATGTGGCTGGAGAAGAAAGAGCTCTGAAACTTCTCTCAAGAATCGCTCCCTGTTTCTTTGCACGGGCCTCGCTGTCTATGGATGTTTCAGGAGACCCCACCGAAACACGGAAGGACTCTCAAATTATCCCAGGTTTCTCTCCACAGCGAGAGGTTTTAATATTTAGCATTGTTATCCTTTTCCTGTCTGTTTGTTAAAAAAATAGTTTTTATCTCTTTCACTTTCTTCCCAGGAAAATTCTTTTTTCCCGAAGCTGGTGGGGGAGGGCTGGGTGTAACCTGCCTTCTATCAGAGGATATTTTCCTCCACATTTGTCCAAACCGGCACAGCCTGTCCT
The DNA here is from genome assembly GCF_041296385.1 of Aphelocoma coerulescens. NCBI lineage: Eukaryota > Metazoa > Chordata > Aves > Passeriformes > Corvidae > Aphelocoma > Aphelocoma coerulescens. The sequence goes on along the minus strand of NW_027183960.1, from coordinate 803,302 downwards.
TTCCCTGGGTGTCTGTTGCAGATGGAAGCTGCTGGTGCCATTGTCAGCTTGAAGCCCTCTTTTGATGCAAGCAGATGTTGCCAGGTGTGTTCAGCAGCTGTTGCTCAATGCTTATGCCAAGCTATTGTGTTCCTCATGGAACCAAGGAGCCATTGTGACACTGCAGGGGCTGATGGCATCAAGGAGACAATTGTGACAGTACAGAACCTCCTAGAAACAAGGCTCCATTGTGACACCGTGGGGAATCATGGAATCACGGAGCCCATTGTGACACGGCCAGGCCGCATGGAACCAATGGTCCATGGTTCCACTGCGGATTCAAGAAGAGCACGGTGACACCACGCAACATCACGGAACCATGCGTCCATTGTGACACAGCGGGGCCTCATGGAAACAAGGGGACCATTGTGGCAAAGCAGGGCCTAATGGAAGCATGGAGAGCATTGGGACATTGTGGGGAATCATGGAAGCATGGAGAGCATTGTGACACTAAGGAAACTCCTGGAACCAAGATGACCACTGGCACATAATGGAACCTCATGGAAGCAAGCCTCCATGATGACTTTGGAGGGCCTCGGGGACCACAGGACCCATTGTGACACAGCAGGACCTGGTGGAACCAAGGAGCCTTTGTGATACTCCAGATCCACATGGAAGCCAGGGTGCACTGAGACACAGCGGGGCCTTGTTGGAACCAAAGACACCTCTGCAAAAAGCAGGCTAGCTCATAGAAGCAAGGAGTCCATTGTTACAACATCAAACCTATGGAAGCAAGGGACCATTGTGACACTGCGGGGCCTCATGGAACCAATTGTCCATGATCACAGTGCGGATCAAAAGAGACCATGGTGACACTGCGGAACCGCATGGAACCAAGGAGCCATTGTGACACAGTGGGGCCTCATGGAATCAAGGAGACCATTGTGACCCAGGTGTTGCATGTGAAGGCAAGGAGCCATTGTGACACTTTGGGCTTCTTCCCTTGAGCTCTGCAGCTGGCTGTCCCAGCCCAGCGCACCATGTGCCACCTGCTCTCCTCAGGGCTCTGCCTGCACACAGCCCCAGGAGAAGTTTTCCTGTTTGGAAGGAAAGAATGGAAAAGCCTGAGCAGGTTTCCTAAACAACAAACCCCACTCAGGAGCCACATGCTCAGTACTGGCTGCCTGGAACGAGGTCCCCTTTCTACAAGGGTCAGGGTGAGCAGAATTCTCTGGGAGCAGAATTCTCGGAGTCTTTCCACTGAATTCTCTGTCCCCGTGTCTTGGGGTGACTTTATCATGTGTATCCCCTATCGCTGCTCTATGCCCAGAAGTGAACTTTGTGCATTTCTGTGCCTTTCAACTGAGCCTGAGAGGGGGAAGAGGGAAAAAAAACCGGACAACCTTCTCAGAGCGTTTGTTCAAGGACACACATACACACTCCTCTGCATCCTGCTTGCAGCAAGAGCCGAGGAAGCAACCTTGTTTCTTTTGAGCCAGTTTTCAGCTCCTTTTCTCTGGAGGGAGATGGAGAGTTGAACTTTGTTTTCCTGGGACTTTGGGGGTTTTTATCCGTTCTTCTCTTCTTGACTGTTTCAACATCAGAGCACATTGGGAGAATTTTCTCCCGAGGTGGGGGCCCTGAATGTGGGCCCATGAGCCAGCTCCAAGGAGGAGGAGAGAGACTGCGCCTACGGAAGTGTTGGGGTTCCTCCCCCCTGCCATGAGGTCATGGGAGAGGGGACCCTGGGGTAGAGGCATGGCCTGGGCATGGGGTCTCCCTGCTCCCTGCTGACATGTGCCCTAATCCTGTTCAGCACTGGTTATTTTGTGTTGCCCTGTGCCAGGAGGGCCCTGCTTGTGCCGTGATTGCTCAGTTCTTTGGCAGTGCCCCGCCCATGTGGCTGGAGAAGAAAGAGCTCTGAAACTTCTCTCAAGAATGGCTCCCTATTTCTTTGCACGGGCCTCGCTGTCTATGGATGTTTCAGGAGACCCCACCGAAACACGGAAGGACTCTCAAATTATCCCAGCTTTCTCTCCACAGCGAGAGGTTTTAACATTTAGCATTGTTCTCCTTTTCCTGTCTGTTTGTTAAAAAAATAGTTTTTATCTCTTTCACTTTCTTCCCAGGAAAATTCTTTTTTCCCGAAGCTGGTGGGGGAGGGCTGGGTGTAACCTGCCTTCTATCAGAGGATATTTTCCTCCACATTTGTCCAAACTGGCACAGCCTGTCCTTTCCCTGGGTGTTTGTTGCAGATGGAAGCTGCTGGTGCCATTCTCAGCTTGAAGCCCTCTTTTGATGCAAGCAGATGTTGCCAGGTGTGTTCAGCAGCTGTTGCTCAATGCTTATGCCAAGCTATTGTGTTCCTCATGGAACCAAGGAGCCATTGTGACACTGCAGGGGCTGATGGCATCAAGGAGACAATTGTGACAGTACAGAACCTCCTAGAAACAAGGCTCCATTGTGACACCGTGGGGAATCATGGAATCAAGGAGCCCATTGTGACACGGCCAGGCCGCACGGAACCAATGGTCCATGGTTCCACTGCGGATTCAAGAAGAGCACGGTGACACCACGCAACATCACGGAACCATGCGTCCATTGTGACACAGCGGGGCCTCATGGAAACAAGGGGACCATTGTGGCAAAGCAGGGCCTAATGGAAGCATGGAGAGCATTGGGACATTGTGGGGAATCATGGAAGCATGGAGAGCATTGTGACACTAAGGGAACTCCTGGAACCAAGATGACCACTGGCACATAATGGAACCTCATGGAAGCAAGCCTCCATGATGACTTTGGGGCGCCTCAGGGACCACAGGACCCATTGTGACACAGCAGGACCTGGTGGAACCAAGGAGCCTTTGTGATACTCCAGATCCACATGGAAGCCAGGGTGCACTGAGACACAGCGGGGCCTTGTTGGAACCAAAGACACCTCTGCAAAAAGCAGGCTAGCTCATAGAAGCAAGGAGTCCATTGTTACAACATCAAACCTATGGAAGCAAGGGACCATTGTGACACTGCGGGGCCTCATGGAACCAATTGTCCATGATGACAGTGCGGATCAAAGGAGACCATGGTGACGCTGCGGAACCTGATGGAACCAAGGAGCCATTGTGACACAGTGGGGCCTCATGGAATCAAGGAGACCATTGTGACCCAGGTGTTGCATGTGAAGGCAAGGAGCCATTGTGACACTTTGGGCTTCTTCCCTTGAGCTCTGCAGCTGGCTGTCCCAGCCCAGCGCACCATGTGCCACCTGCTCTCCTCAGGGCTCTGCCTGCACACAGCCCCAGGAGAAGTTTTCCTGTTTGGAAGGAAAGAATGGAAAAGCCTGAGCAGGTTTCCTAAACAACAAACCCCACTCAGGAGCCACATGCTCAGTACAGGCTGCCTGGAACGAGGTCCCCTTTCTACAAGGGTCAGTGTGAGCAGGAATTATCTCTGGGAGCAGAATTCTCGGAGTCTTTCCACTGAATTCTCTGTCCCTGTGTCTTGGGGTGACTTTATCATGTGTATCCCCTATCGCTGCTCTATGCCCAGAAGTGAACTTTGTGCATTTCTGTGCCTTTCAACTGAGCCTGAGAGGGGGAAGAGGGAAAAAAAACCGGACAACCTTCTCAGACCATTTGTTCAAGGACACACATACACACTCCTCTGCATCCTGCTTGCAGCAAGAGCAGAGGAAGCAACCTTGTTTCTTTTGAGCCAGTTTTCAGCTCCTTTTCTCTGGAGGGAGATGGAGAGTTGAACTTTGTTTTCCTGGGACTTTGGGGGTTTTTATCCGTTCTTCTCTTCTTGACTGTTTCAACATCAGAGCACATTGGGAGAATTTTCTCCCGAGGTGGGGGCCCTGAATGTGGGCCCATGAGCCAGCTGCAAGGAGGAGGAGAGAGACTGCGCCTACGGAAGTGTTGGGGTTCCTCCCCCCTGCCATGAGGTCATGGGAGAGGGGACCCTGGGGTAGAGGCATGGCCTGGGCACGGGGTCTCCCTGCTCCCTGCTGACATGTGCCCTAATCCTGTTCAGCACTGGTTATTTTGTGTTGCCCTGTGCCAGGAGGGCCCTGGTTGTGCCGTGATTGCTCAGTTCTTTGGCAGTGCCCCGCCCATGTGGCTGGAGAAGAAAGAGCTCTGAAACTTCTCTCAAGAATCGCTCCCTGTTTCTTTGCACGGGCCTCGCTGTCTATGGATGTTTCAGGAGACCCCACCGAAACACGGAAGGACTCTCAAATTATCCCAGGTTTCTCTCCACAGCGAGAGGTTTTAATATTTAGCATTGTTATCCTTTTCCTGTCTGTTTGTTAAAAAAATAGTTTTTATCTCTTTCACTTTCTTCCCAGGAAAATTCTTTTTTCCCGAAGCTGGTGGGGGAGGGCTGGGTGTAACCTGCCTTCTATCAGAGGATATTTTCCTCCACATTTGTCCAAACCGGCACAGCCTGTCCTTTCCCTGGGTGTCTGTTGCAGATGGAAGCTGCTGGTGCCATTGTCAGCTTGAAGCCCTCTTTTGATGCAAGCAGATGTTGCCAGGTGTGTTCAGCAGCTGTTGCTCAATGCTTATGCCAAGCTATTGTGTTCCTCATGGAACCAAGGAGCCATTGTGACACTGCAGGGGCTGATGGCATCAAGGAGACAATTGTGACAGTACAGAACCTCCTAGAAACAAGGCTCCATTGTGACACCGTGGGGAATCATGGAATCACGGAGCCCATTGTGACACGGCCAGGCCGCATGGAACCAATGGTCCATGGTTCCACTGCGGATTCAAGAAGAGCACGGTGACACCACGCAACATCACGGAACCATGCGTCCATTGTGACACAGCGGGGCCTCATGGAAACAAGGGGACCATTGTGGCAAAGCAGGGCCTAATGGAAGCATGGAGAGCATTGGGACATTGTGGGGAATCATGGAAGCATGGAGAGCATTGTGACACTAAGGAAACTCCTGGAACCAAGATGACCACTGGCACATAATGGAACCTCATGGAAGCAAGCCTCCATGATGACTTTGGAGGGCCTCGGGGACCACAGGACCCATTGTGACACAGCAGGACCTGGTGGAACCAAGGAGCCTTTGTGATACTCCAGATCCACATGGAAGCCAGGGTGCACTGAGACACAGCGGGGCCTTGTTGGAACCAAAGACACCTCTGCAAAAAGCAGGCTAGCTCATAGAAGCAAGGAGTCCATTGTTACAACATCAAACCTATGGAAGCAAGGGACCATTGTGACACTGCGGGGCCTCATGGAACCAATTGTCCATGATCACAGTGCGGATCAAAAGAGACCATGGTGACACTGCGGAACCGCATGGAACCAAGGAGCCATTGTGACACAGTGGGGCCTCATGGAATCAAGGATACCATTGTGACCCAGGTGTTGCATGTGAAGGCAAGGAGCCATTGTGACACTTTGGGCTTCTTCCCTTGAGCTCTGCAGCTGGCTGTCCCAGCCCAGCGCACCATGTGCCACCTGCTCTCCTCAGGGCTCTGCCTGCACACAGCCCCAGGAGAAGTTTTCCTGTTTGGAAGGAAAGAATGGAAAAGCCGGAGCAGGTTTCCCAAACAACAAACCCCACTCAGGAGCCACATGCTCAGTACAGGCTGCCGGGAACGATGTCCCCTTTCTACAAGGGTCAGGGTGAGCAGAATTCTCTGGGAGCAGAATTCTCGGAGTCTTTCCACTGAATTCTCTGTCCCCGTGTCTTGGGGTGACTTTATCATGTGTATCCCCTATCGCTGCTCTATGCCCAGAAGTGAACTTTGTGCATTTCTGTGCCTTTCAACTGAGCCTGAGAGGGGGAAGAGGGAAAAAAAACCGGACAACCTTCTCAGAGCGTTTGTTCAAGGACACACATACACACTCCTCTGCATCCTGCTTGCAGCAAGAGCCGAGGAAGCAACCTTGTTTCTTTTGAGCCAGTTTTCAGCTCCTTTTCTCTGGAGGGAGATGGAGAGTTGAACTTTGTTTTCCTGGGACTTTGGGGGTTTTTATCCGTTCTTCTCTTCTTGACTGTTTCAACATCAGAGCACATTGGGAGAATTTTCTCCCGAGGTGGGGGCCCTGAATGTGGGCCCATGAGCCAGCTCCAAGGAGGAGGAGAGAGACTGCGCCTACGGAAGTGTTGGGGTTCCTCCCCCCTGCCATGAGGTCATGGGAGAGGGGACCCTGGGGTAGAGGCATGGCCTGGGCATGGGGTCTCCCTGCTCCCTGCTGACATGTGCCCTAATCCTGTTCAGCACTGGTTATTTTGTGTTGCCCTGTGCCAGGAGGGCCCTGCTTGTGCCGTGATTGCTCAGTTCTTTGGCAGTGCCCCGCCCATGTGGCTGGAGAAGAAAGAGCTCTGAAACTTCTCTCAAGAATGGCTCCCTATTTCTTTGCACGGGCCTCGCTGTCTATGGATGTTTCAGGAGACCCCACCGAAACACGGAAGGACTCTCAAATTATCCCAGGTTTCTCTCCACAGCGAGAGGTTTTAACATTTAGCATTGTTCTCCTTTTCCTGTCTGTTTGTTAAAAAAATAGTTTTTATCTCTTTCACTTTCTTCCCAGGAAAATTCTTTTTTCCCGAAGCTGGTGGGGGAGGGCTGGGTGTAACCTGCCTTCTATCAGAGGATATTTTCCTCCACATTTGTCCAAACCGGCACAGCCTGTCCTTTCCCTGGGTGTTTGTTGCAGATGGAAGCTGCTGGTGCCATTCTCAGCTTGAAGCCCTCTTTTGATGCAAGCAGATGTTGCCAGGTGTGTTCAGCAGCTGTTGCTCAATGCTTATGCCAAGCTATTGTGTTCCTCATGGAACCAAGGAGCCATTGTGACACTGCAGGGGCTGATGGCATCAAGGAGACAATTGTGACAGTACAGAACCTCCTAGAAACAAGGCTCCATTGTGACACCGTGGGGAATCATGGAATCAAGGAGCCCATTGTGACACGGCCAGGCCGCACGGAACCAATGGTCCATGGTTCCACTGCGGATTCAAGAAGAGCACGGTGACACCACGCAACATCACGGAACCATGCGTCCATTGTGACACAGCGGGGCCTCATGGAAACAAGGGGACCATTGTGGCAAAGCAGGGCCTAATGGAAGCATGGAGAGCATTGGGACATTGTGGGGAATCATGGAAGCATGGAGAGCATTGTGACACTAAGGGAACTCCTGGAACCAAGATGACCACTGGCACATAATGGAACCTCATGGAAGCAAGCCTCCATGATGACTTTGGGGCGCCTCAGGGACCACAGGACCCATTGTGACACAGCAGGACCTGGTGGAACCAAGGAGCCTTTGTGATACTCCAGATCCACATGGAAGCCAGGGTGCACTGAGACACAGCGGGGCCTTGTTGGAACCAAAGACACCTCTGCAAAAAGCAGGCTAGCTCATAGAAGCAAGGAGTCCATTGTTACAACATCAAACCTATGGAACCAAGGGACCATTGTGACACTGCGGGGCCTCATGGAACCAATTGTCCATGATGACAGTGCGGATCAAAGGAGACCATGGTGACACTGCGGAACCTGATGGAACCAAGGAGCCATTGTGACACAGTGGGGCCTCATGGAATCAAGGAGACCATTGTGACCCAGGTGTTGCATGTGAAGGCAAGGAGCCATTGTGACACTTTGGGCTTCTTCCCTTGAGCTCTGCAGCTGGCTGTCCCAGCCCAGCGCACCATGTGCCACCTGCTCTCCTCAGGGCTCTGCCTGCACACAGCCCCAGGAGAAGTTTTCCTGTTTGGAAGGAAAGAATGGAAAAGCCTGAGCAGGTTTCCTAAACAACAAACCCCACTCAGGAGCCACATGCTCAGTACAGGCTGCCTGGAACGAGGTCCCCTTTCTACAAGGGTCAGTGTGAGCAGGAATTATCTCTGGGAGCAGAATTCTCGGAGTCTTTCCACTGAATTCTCTGTCCCTGTGTCTTGGGGTGACTTTATCATGTGTATCCCCTATCGCTGCTCTATGCCCAGAAGTGAACTTTGTGCATTTCTGTGCCTTTCAACTGAGCCTGAGAGGGGGAAGAGGGAAAAAAAACCGGACAACCTTCTCAGACCATTTGTTCAAGGACACACATACACACTCCTCTGCATCCTGCTTGCAGCAAGAGCAGAGGAAGCAACCTTGTTTCTTTTGAGCCAGTTTTCAGCTCCTTTTCTCTGGAGGGAGATGGAGAGTTGAACTTTGTTTTCCTGGGACTTTGGGGGTTTTTATCCGTTCTTCTCTTCTTGACTGTTTCAACATCAGAGCACATTGGGAGAATTTTCTCCCGAGGTGGGGGCCCTGAATGTGGGCCCATGAGCCAGCTCCAAGGAGGAGAGAGACTGCGCCTACGGAAGTGTTGGGGTTCCTCCCCCCTGCCATGAGGTCATGGGAGAGGGGACCCTGGGGTAGAGGCATGGCCTGGGCACGGGGTCTCCCTGCTCCCTGCTGACATGTGCCCTAATCCTGTTCAGCACTGGTTATTTTGTGTTGCCCTGTGCCAGGAGGGCCCTGGTTGTGCCGTGATTGCTCAGTTCTTTGGCAGTGCCCCGCCCATGTGGCTGGAGAAGAAAGAGCTCTGAAACTTCTCTCAAGAATCGCTCCCTGTTTCTTTGCACGGGCCTCGCTGTCTATGGATGTTTCAGGAGACCCCACCGAAACACGGAAGGACTCTCAAATTATCCCAGGTTTCTCTCCACAGGGAGAGGTTTTAATATTTAGCATTGTTATCCTTTTCCTGGGTGTTTGTTAAAAAAATAGTTTTTATCTCTTTCACTTTCTTCCCAGGAAAATTCTTTTTTCCCGAAGCTGGTGGGGGAGGGCTGGGTGTAACCTGCCTTCTATCAGAGGATATTTTCCTCCACATTTGTCCAAACCGGCACAGCCTGTCCTTTCCCTGGGTGTCTGTTGCAGATGGAAGCTGCTGGTGCCATTGTCAGCTTGAAGCCCTCTTTTGATGCAAGCAGATGTTGCCAGGTGTGTTCAGCAGCTGTTGCTCAATGCTTATGCCAAGCTATTGTGTTCCTCATGGAACCAAGGAGCCATTGTGACACTGCAGGGGCTGATGGCATCAAGGAGACAATTGTGACAGTACAGAACCTCCTAGAAACAAGGCTCCATTGTGACACCGTGGGGAATCATGGAATCACGGAGCCCATTGTGACACGGCCAGGCCGCATGGAACCAATGGTCCATGGTTCCACTGCGGATTCAAGAAGAGCACGGTGACACCACGCAACATCACGGAACCATGCGTCCATTGTGACACAGCGGGGCCTCATGGAAACAAGGGGACCATTGTGGCAAAGCAGGGCCTAATGGAAGCATGGAGAGCATTGGGACATTGTGGGGAATCATGGAAGCATGGAGAGCATTGTGACACTAAGGAAACTCCTGGAACCAAGATGACCACTGGCACATAATGGAACCTCATGGAAGCAAGCCTCCATGATGACTTTGGAGGGCCTCGGGGACCACAGGACCCATTGTGACACAGCAGGACCTGGTGGAACCAAGGAGCCTTTGTGATACTCCAGATCCACATGGAAGCCAGGGTGCACTGAGACACAGCGGGGCCTTGTTGGAACCAAAGACACCTCTGCAAAAAGCAGGCTAGCTCATAGAAGCAAGGAGTCCATTGTTACAACATCAAACCTATGGAAGCAAGGGACCATTGTGACACTGCGGGGCCTCATGGAACCAATTGTCCATGATCACAGTGCGGATCAAAAGAGACCATGGTGACACTGCGGAACCGCATGGAACCAAGGAGCCATTGTGACACAGTGGGGCCTCATGGAATCAAGGAGACCATTGTGACCCAGGTGTTGCATGTGAAGGCAAGGAGCCATTGTGACACTTTGGGCTTCTTCCCTTGAGCTCTGCAGCTGGCTGTCCCAGCCCAGCGCACCATGTGCCACCTGCTCTCCTCAGGGCTCTGCCTGCACACAGCCCCAGGAGAAGTTTTCCTGTTTGGAAGGAAAGAATGGAAAAGCCGGAGCAGGTTTCCCAAACAACAAACCCCACTCAGGAGCCACATGCTCAGTACAGGCTGCCGGGAACGATGTCCCCTTTCTACAAGGGTCAGGGTGAGCAGAATTCTCTGGGAGCAGAATTCTCGGAGTCTTTCCACTGAATTCTCTGTCCCCGTGTCTTGGGGTGACTTTATCATGTGTATCCCCTATCGCTGCTCTATGCCCAGAAGTGAACTTTGTGCATTTCTGTGCCTTTCAACTGAGCCTGAGAGGGGGAAGAGGGAAAAAAAACCGGACAACCTTCTCAGAGCGTTTGTTCAAGGACACACATACACACTCCTCTGCATCCTGCTTGCAGCAAGAGCAGAGGAAGCAACCTTGTTTCTTTTGAGCCAGTTTTCAGCTCCTTTTCTCTGGAGGGAGATGGAGAGTTGAACTTTGTTTTCCTGGGACTTTGGGGGTTTTTATCCGTTCTTCTCTTCTTGACTGTTTCAACATCAGAGCACATTGGGAGAATTTTCTCCCGAGGTGGGGGCCCTGAATGTGGGCCCATGAGCCAGCTCCAAGGAGGAGGAGAGAGACTGCGCCTACGGAAGTGTTGGGGTTCCTCCCCCCTGCCATGAGGTCATGGGAGAGGGGACCCTGGGGTAGAGGCATGGCCTGGGCATGGGGTCTCCCTGCTCCCTGCTGACATGTGCCCTAATCCTTTTCAGCACTGGTTATTTTGTGTTGCCCTGTGCCAGGAGGGCCCTGGTTGTGCCGTGATTGCTCAGTTCTTTGGCAGTGCCCCGCCCATGTGGCTGGAGAAGAAAGAGCTCTGAAACTTCTCTCAAGAATGGCTCCCTATTTCTTTGCACGGGCCTCGCTGTCTATGGATGTTTCAGGAGACCCCACCGAAACACGGAAGGACTCTCAAATTATCCCAGCTTTCTCTCCACAGCGAGAGGTTTTAACATTTAGCATTGTTCTCCTTTTCCTGTCTGTTTGTTAAAAAAATAGTTTTTATCTCTTTCACTTTCTTCCCAGGAAAATTCTTTTTTCCCGAAGCTGGTGGGGGAGGGCTGGGTGTAACCTGCCTTCTATCAGAGGATATTTTCCTCCACATTTGTCCAAACCGGCACAGCCTGTCCTTTCCCTGGGTGTTTGTTGCAGATGGAAGCTGCTGGTGCCATTCTCAGCTTGAAGCCCTCTTTTGATGCAAGCAGATGTTGCCAGGTGTGTTCAGCAGCTGTTGCTCAATGCTTATGCCAAGCTATTGTGTTCCTCATGGAACCAAGGAGCCATTGTGACACTGCAGGGGCTGATGGCATCAAGGAGACAATTGTGACAGTACAGAACCTCCTAGAAACAAGGCTCCATTGTGACACCGTGGGGAATCATGGAATCAAGGAGCCCATTGTGACACGGCCAGGCCGCACGGAACCAATGGTCCATGGTTCCACTGCGGATTCAAGAAGAGCACGGTGACACCACGCAACATCACGGAACCATGCGTCCATTGTGACACAGCGGGGCCTCATGGAAACAAGGGGACCATTGTGGCAAAGCAGGGCCTAATGGAAGCATGGAGAGCATTGGGACATTGTGGGGAATCATGGAAGCATGGAGAGCATTGTGACACTAAGGAAACTCCTGGAACCAAGATGAGCACTGGCACATAATGGAACCTCATGGCACCAAGCCTCCATGATGACTTTGGAGGGCCTCAGGGACCACAGGACCCATTGTGACACAGCAGGACCTGGTGGAACCAAGGAGCCTTTGTGATACTCCAGATCCACATGGAAGCCAGGGTGCACTGAGACACAGCGGGGCCTTGTTGGAACCAAAGACACCTCTGCAAAAAGCAGGCTAGCTCATAGAAGCAAGGAGTCCATTGTTACAACATCAAACCTATGGAACCAAGGGACCATTGTGACACTGCGGGGCCTCATGGAACCAATTGTCCATGATGACAGTGCGGATCAAAGGAGACCATGGTGACACTGCGGAACCTGATGGAACCAAGGAGCCATTGTGACACAGTGGGGCCTCATGGAATCAAGGAGACCATTGTGACCCAGGTGTTGCATGTGAAGGCAAGGAGCCATTGTGACACTTTGGGCTTCTTCCCTTGAGCTCTGCAGCTGGCTGTCCCAGCCCAGCGCACCATGTGCCACCTGCTCTCCTCAGGGCTCTGCCTGCACACAGCCCCAGGAGAAGTTTTCCTGTTTGGAAGGAAAGAATGGAAAAGCCTGAGCAGGTTTCCTAAACAACAAACCCCACTCAGGAGCCACATGCTCAGTACAGGCTGCCTGGAACGAGGTCCCCTTTCTACAAGGGTCAGTGTGAGCAGGAATTATCTCTGGGAGCAGAATTCTCGGAGTCTTTCCACTGAATTCTCTGTCCCTGTGTCTTGGGGTGACTTTATCATGTGTATCCCCTATCGCTGCTCTATGCCCAGAAGTGAACTTTGTGCATTTCTGTGCCTTTCAACTGAGCCTGAGAGGGGGAAGAGGGAAAAAAAACCGGACAACCTTCTCAGAGCGTTTGTTCAAGGACACACATACACACTCCTCTGCATCCTGCTTGCAGCAAGAGCCGAGGAAGCAACCTTGTTTCTTTTGAGCCAGTTTTCAGCTCCTTTTCTCTGGAGGGAGATGGAGAGTTGAACTTTGTTTTCCTGGGACTTTGGGGGTTTTTATCCGTTCTTCTCTTCTTGACTGTTTCAACATCAGAGCACATTGGGAGAATTTTCTCCCGAGGTGGGGGCCCTGAATGTGGGCCCATGAGCCAGCTCCAAGGAGGAGGAGAGAGACTGCGCCTACGGAAGTGTTGGGGTTCCTCCCCCCTGCCATGAGGTCATGGGAGAGGGGACCCTGGGGTAGAGGCATGGCCTGGGCATGGGGTCTCCCTGCTCCCTGCTGACATGTGCCCTAATCCTGTTCAGCACTGGTTATTTTGTGTTGCCCTGTGCCAGGAGGGCCCTGGTTGTGCCGTGATTGCTCAGTTCTTTGGCAGTGCCCCGCCCATGTGGCTGGAGAAGAAAGAGCTCTGAAACTTCTCTCAAGAATCGCTCCCTGTTTCTTTGCACGGGCCTCGCTGTCTATGGATGTTTCAGGAGACCCCACCGAAACACGGAAGGACTCTCAAATTATCCCAGGTTTCTCTCCACAGCGAGAGGTTTTAATATTTAGCATTGTTATCCTTTTCCTGTCTGTTTGTTAAAAAAATAGTTTTTATCTCTTTCACTTTCTTCCCAGGAAAATTCTTTTTTCCCGAAGCTGGTGGGGGAGGGCTGGGTGTAACCTGCCTTCTATCAGAGGATATTTTCCTCCACATTTGTCCAAACCGGCACAGCCTGTCCTTTCCCTGGGTGTCTGTTGCAGATGGAAGCTGCTGGTGCCATTGTCAGCTTGAAGCCCTCTTTTGATGCAAGCAGATGTTGCCAGGTGTGTTCAGCAGCTGTTGCTCAATGCTTATGCCAAGCTATTGTGTTCCTCATGGAACCAAGGAGCCATTGTGACACTGCAGGGGCTGATGGCATCAAGGAGACAATTGTGACAGTACAGAACCTCCTAGAAACAAGGCTCCATTGTGACACCGTGGGGAATCATGGAATCACGGAGCCCATTGTGACACGGCCAGGCCGCATGGAACCAATGGTCCATGGTTCCACTGCGGATTCAAGAAGAGCACGGTGACACCACGCAACATCACGGAACCATGCGTCCATTGTGACACAGCGGGGCCTCATGGAAACAAGGGGACCATTGTGGCAAAGCAGGGCCTAATGGAAGCATGGAGAGCATTGGGACATTGTGGGGAATCATGGAAGCATGGAGAGCATTGTGACACTAAGGAAACTCCTGGAACCAAGATGACCACTGGCACATAATGGAACCTCATGGAAGCAAGCCTCCATGATGACTTTGGAGGGCCTCGGGGACCACAGGACCCATTGTGACACAGCAGGACCTGGTGGAACCAAGGAGCCTTTGTGATACTCCAGATCCACATGGAAGCCAGGGTGCACTGAGACACAGCGGGGCCTTGTTGGAACCAAAGACACCTCTGCAAAAAGCAGGCTAGCTCATAGAAGCAAGGAGTCCATTGTTACAACATCAAACCTATGGAAGCAAGGGACCATTGTGACACTGCGGGGCCTCATGGAACCAATTGTCCATGATCACAGTGCGGATCAAAAGAGACCATGGTGACACTGCGGAACCGCATGGAACCAAGGAGCCATTGTGACACAGTGGGGCCTCATGGAATCAAGGAGACCATTGTGACCCAGGTGTTGCATGTGAAGGCAAGGAGCCATTGTGACACTTTGGGCTTCTTCCCTTGAGCTCTGCAGCTGGCTGTCCCAGCCCAGCGCACCATGTGCCACCTGCTCTCCTCAGGGCTCTGCCTGCACACAGCCCCAGGAGAAGTTTTCCTGTTTGGAAGGAAAGAATGGAAAAGCCGGAGCAGGTTTCCCAAACAACAAACCCCACTCAGGAGCCACATGCTCAGTACAGGCTGCCGGGAACGATGTCCCCTTTCTACAAGGGTCAGGGTGAGCAGAATTCTCTGGGAGCAGAATTCTCGGAGTCTTTCCACTGAATTCTCTGTCCCCGTGTCTTGGGGTGACTTTATCATGTGTATCCCCTATCGCTGCTCTATGCCCAGAAGTGAACTTTGTGCATTTCTGTGCCTTTCAACTGAGCCTGAGAGGGGGAAGAGGGAAAAAAAACCGGACAACCTTCTCAGAGCGTTTGTTCAAGGACACACATACACACTCCTCTGCATCCTGCTTGCAGCAAGAGCCGAGGAAGCAACCTTGTTTCTTTTGAGCCAGTTTTCAGCTCCTTTTCTCTGGAGGGAGATGGAGAGTTGAACTTTGTTTTCCTGGGACTTTGGGGGTTTTTATCCGTTCTTCTCTTCTTGACTGTTTCAACATCAGACCACATTGGGAGAATTTTCTCCCGAGGTGGGGGCCCTGAATGTGGGCCCATGAGCCAGCTCCAAGGAGGAGGAGAGAGACTGCGCCTACGGAAGTGTTGGGGTTCCTCCCCCCTGCCATGAGGTCATGGGAGAGGGGACCCTGGGGTAGAGGCATGGCCTGGGCATGGGGTCTCCCTGCTCCCTGCTGACATGTGCCCTAATCCTGTTCAGCACTGGTTATTTTGTGTTGCCCTGTGCCAGGAGGGCCCTGCTTGTGCCGTGATTGCTCAGTTCTTTGGCAGTGCCCCGCCCATGTGGCTGGAGAAGAAAGAGCTCTGAAACTTCTCTCAAGAATGGCTCCCTATTTCTTTGCACGGGCCTCGCTGTCTATGGATGTTTCAGGAGACCCCACCGAAACACGGAAGGACTCTCAAATTATCCCAGCTTTCTCTCCACAGCGAGAGGTTTTAACATTTAGCATTGTTCTCCTTTTCCTGTCTGTTTGTTAAAAAAATAGTTTTTATCTCTTTCACTTTCTTCCCAGGAAAGTTCTTTTTTCCCGAAGCTGGTGGGGGAGGGCTGGGTGTAACCTGCCTTCTATCAGAGGATATTTTCCTCCACATTTGTCCAAACCGGCACAGCCTGTCCTTTCCCTGGGTGTTTGTTGCAGATGGAAGCTGCTGGTGCCATTGTCAGCTTGAAGCCCTCTTTTGATGCAAGCAGATGTTGCCAGGTGTGTTCAGCAGCTGTTGCTCAATGCTTATGCCAAGCTATTGTGTTCCTCATGGAACCAAGGAGCCATTGTGACACTGCAGGGGCTGATGGCATCAAGGAGACAATTGTGACAGTACAGAACCTCCTAGAAACAAGGCTCCATTGTGACACCGTGGGGAATCATGGAATCAAGGAGCCCATTGTGACACGGCCAGGCCGCACGGAACCAATGGTCCATGGTTCCACTGCGGATTCAAGAAGAGCACGGTGACACCACGCAACATCACGGAACCATGCGTCCATTGTGACACAGCGGGGCCTCATGGAAACAAGGGGACCATTGTGGCAAAGCAGGGCCTAATGGAAGCATGGAGAGCATTGGGACATTGTGGGGAATCATGGAAGCATGGAGAGCATTGTGACACTAAGGAAACTCCTGGAACCAAGATGAGCACTGGCACATAATGGAACCTCATGGAAGCAAGCCTCCATGATGACTTTGGGGCGCCTCAGGGACCACAGGACCCATTGTGACACAGCAGGACCTGGTGGAACCAAGGAGCCTTTGTGATACTCCAGATCCACATGGAAGCCAGGGTGCACTGAGACACAGCGGGGCCTTGTTGGAACCAAAGACACCTCTGCAAAAAGCAGGCTAGCTCATAGAAGCAAGGAGTCCATTGTTACAACATCAAACCTATGGAACCAAGGGACCATTGTGACACTGCGGGGCCTCATGGAACCAATTGTCCATGATGACAGTGCGGATCAAAGGAGACCATGGTGACACTGCGGAACCTGATGGAACCAAGGAGCCATTGTGACACAGTGGGGCCTCATGGAATCAAGGAGACCATTGTGACCCAGGTGTTGCATGTGAAGGCAAGGAGCCATTGTGACACTTTGGGCTTCTTCCCTTGAGCTCTGCAGCTGGCTGTCCCAGCCCAGCGCACCATGTGCCACCTGCTCTCCTCAGGGCTCTGCCTGCACACAGCCCCAGGAGAAGTTTTCCTGTTTGGAAGGAAAGAATGGAAAAGCCTGAGCAGGTTTCCTAAACAACAAACCCCACTCAGGAGCCACATGCTCAGTACAGGCTGCCTGGAACGAGGTCCCCTTTCTACAAGGGTCAGTGTGAGCAGGAATTATCTCTGGGAGCAGAATTCTCGGAGTCTTTCCACTGAATTCTCTGTCCCTGTGTCTTGGGGTGACTTTATCATGTGTATCCCCTATCGCTGCTCTATGCCCAGAAGTGAACTTTGTGCATTTCTGTGCCTTTCAACTGAGCCTGAGAGGGGGAAGAGGGAAAAAAAACCGGACAACCTTCTCAGACCATTTGTTCAAGGACACACATACACACTCCTCTGCATCCTGCTTGCAGCAAGAGCAGAGGAAGCAACCTTGTTTCTTTTGAGCCAGTTTTCAGCTCCTTTTCTCTGGAGGGAGATGGAGAGTTGAACTTTGTTTTCCTGGGACTTTGGGGGTTTTTATCCGTTCTTCTCTTCTTGACTGTTTCAACATCAGAGCACATTGGGAGAATTTTCTCCCGAGGTGGGGGCCCTGAATGTGGGCCCATGAGCCAGCTCCAAGGAGGAGGAGAGAGACTGCGCCTACGGAAGTGTTGGGGTTCCTCCCCCCTGCCATGAGGTCATGGGAGAGGGGACCCTGGGGTAGAGGCATGGCCTGGGCACGGGGTCTCCCTGCTCCCTGCTGACATGTGCCCTAATCCTGTTCAGCACTGGTTATTTTGTGTTGCCCTGTGCCAGGAGGGCCCTGGTTGTGCCGTGATTGCTCAGTTCTTTGGCAGTGCCCCGCCCATGTGGCTGGAGAAGAAAGAGCTCTGAAACTTCTCTCAAGAATCGCTCCCTGTTTCTTTGCACGGGCCTCGCTGTCTATGGATGTTTCAGGAGACCCCACCGAAACACGGAAGGACTCTCAAATTATCCCAGCTTTCTCTCCACAGCGAGAGGTTTTAATATTTAGCATTGTTATCCTTTTCCTGGGTGTTTGTTAAAAAAATAGTTTTTATCTCTTTCACTTTCTTCCCAGGAAAATTCTTTTTTCCCGAAGCTGGTGGGGGAGGGCTGGGTGTAACCTGCCTTCTATCAGAGGATATTTTCCTCCACATTTGTCCAAACCGGCACAGCCTGTCCTTTCCCTGGGTGTCTGTTGCAGATGGAAGCTGCTGGTGCCATTGTCAGCTTGAAGCCCTCTTTTGATGCAAGCAGATGTTGCCAGGTGTGTTCAGCAGCTGTTGCTCAATGCTTATGCCAAGCTATTGTGTTCCTCATGGAACCAAGGAGCCATTGTGACACTGCAGGGGCTGATGGCATCAAGGAGACAATTGTGACAGTACAGAACCTCCTAGAAACAAGGCTCCATTGTGACACCGTGGGAAATCATGGAATCACGGAGCCCATTGTGACACGGCCAGGCCGCATGGAACCAATGGTCCATGGTTCCACTGCGGATTCAAGAAGAGCACGGTGACACCACGCAACATCACGGAACCATGCGTCCATTGTGACACAGCGGGGCCTCATGGAAACAAGGGGACCATTGTGGCAAAGCAGGGCCTAATGGAAGCATGGAGAGCATTGTGACATTGTGGGGAATCATGGAAGCATGGAGAGCATTGTGACACTAAGGAAACTCCTGGAACCAAGATGACCACTGGCACATAATGGAACCTCATGGAAGCAAGCCTCCATGATGACTTTGGAGGGCCTCGGGGACCACAGGACCCATTGTGACACAGCAGGACCTGGTGGAACCAAGGAGCCTTTGTGATACTCCAGATCCACATGGAAGCCAGGGTGCACTGAGACACAGCGGGGCCTTGTTGGAACCAAAGACACCTCTGCAAAAAGCAGGCTAGCTCATAGAAGCAAGGAGTCCATTGTTACAACATCAAACCTATGGAAGCAAGGGACCATTGTGACACTGCGGGGCCTCATGGAACCAATTGTCCATGATCACAGTGCGGATCAAAAGAGACCATGGTGACACTGCGGAACCGCATGGAACCAAGGAGCCATTGTGACACAGTGGGGCCTCATGGAATCAAGGAGACCATTGTGACCCAGGTGTTGCATGTGAAGACAAGGAGCCATTGTGACACTTTGGGCTTCTTCCCTTGAGCTCTGCAGCTGGCTGTCCCAGCCCAGCGCACCATGTGCCACCTGCTCTCCTCAGGGCTCTGCCTGCACACAGCCCCAGGAGAAGTTTTCCTGTTTGGAAGGAAAGAATGGAAAAGCCTGAGCAGGTTTCCTAAACAACAAACCCCACTCAGGAGCCACATGCTCAGTACAGGCTGCCTGGAACGAGGTCCCCTTTCTACAAGGGTCAGTGTGAGCAGGAATTATCTCTGGGAGCAGAATTCTCGGAGTCTTTCCACTGAATTCTCTGTCCCTGTGTCTTGGGGTGACTTTATCATGTGTATCCCCTATCGCTGCTCTATGCCCAGAAGTGAACTTTGTGCATTTCTGTGCCTTTCAACTGAGCCTGAGAGGGGGAAGAGGGAAAAAAAACCGGACAACCTTCTCAGAGCGTTTGTTCAAGGACACACATACACACTCCTCTGCATCCTGCTTGCAGCAAGAGCCGAGGAAGCAACCTTGTTTCTTTTGAGCCAGTTTTCAGCTCCTTTTCTCTGGAGGGAGATGGAGAGTTGAACTTTGTTTTCCTGGGACTTTGGGGGTTTTTATCCGTTCTTCTCTTCTTGACTGTTTCAACATCAGAGCACATTGGGAGAATTTTCTCCCGAGGTGGGGGCCCTGAATGTGGGCCCATGAGCCAGCTCCAAGGAGGAGGAGAGAGACTGCGCCTACGGAAGTGTTGGGGTTCCTCCCCCCTGCCATGAGGTCATGGGAGAGGGGACCCTGGGGTAGAGGCATGGCCTGGGCATGGGGTCTCCCTGCTCCCTGCTGACATGTGCCCTAATCCTTTTCAGCACTGGTTATTTTGTGTTGCCCTGTGCCAGGAGGGCCCTGCTTGTGCCGTGATTGCTCAGTTCTTTGGCAGTGCCCCGCCCATGTGGCTGGAGAAGAAAGAGCTCTGAAACTTCTCTCAAGAATGGCTCCCTATTTCTTTGCACGGGCCTCGCTGTCTATGGATGTTTCAGGAGACCCCACCGAAACACGGAAGGACTCTCAAATTATCCCAGCTTTCTCTCCACAGCGAGAGGTTTTAACATTTAGCATTGTTCTCCTTTTCCTGTCTGTTTGTTAAAAAAATAGTTTTTATCTCTTTCACTTTCTTCCCAGGAAAATTCTTTTTTCCCGAAGCTGGTGGGGGAGGGCTGGGTGTAACCTGCCTTCTATCAGAGGATATTTTCCTCCACATTTGTCCAAACCGGCACAGCCTGTCCTTTCCCTGGGTGTTTGTTGCAGATGGAAGCTGCTGGTGCCATTCTCAGCTTGAAGCCCTCTTTTGATGCAAGCAGATGTTGCCAGGTGTGTTCAGCAGCTGTTGCTCAATGCTTATGCCAAGCTATTGTGTTCCTCATGGAACCAAGGAGCCATTGTGACACTGCAGGGGCTGATGGCATCAAGGAGACAATTGTGACAGTACAGAACCTCCTAGAAACAAGGCTCCATTGTGACACCGTGGGGAATCATGGAATCAAGGAGCCCATTGTGACACGGCCAGGCCGCACGGAACCAATGGTCCATGGTTCCACTGCGGATTCAAGAAGAGCACGGTGACACCACGCAACATCACGGAACCATGCGTCCATTGTGACACAGCGGGGCCTCATGGAAACAAGGGGACCATTGTGGCAAAGCAGGGCCTAATGGAAGCATGGAGAGCATTGGGACATTGTGGGGAATCATGGAAGCATGGAGAGCATTGTGACACTAAGGAAACTCCTGGAACCAAGATGAGCACTGGCACATAATGGAACCTCATGGCACCAAGCCTCCATGATGACTTTGGAGGGCCTCAGGGACCACAGGACCCATTGTGACACAGCAGGACCTGGTGGAACCAAGGAGCCTTTGTGATACTCCAGATCCACATGGAAGCCAGGGTGCACTGAGACACAGCGGGGCCTTGTTGGAACCAAAGACACCTCTGCAAAAAGCAGGCTAGCTCATAGAAGCAAGGAGTCCATTGTTACAACATCAAACCTATGGAACCAAGGGACCATTGTGACACTGCGGGGCCTCATGGAACCAATTGTCCATGATGACAGTGCGGATCAAAGGAGACCATGGTGACACTGCGGAACCTGATGGAACCAAGGAGCCATTGTGACACAGTGGGGCCTCATGGAATCAAGGAGACCATTGTGACCCAGGTGTTGCATGTGAAGGCAAGGAGCCATTGTGACACTTTGGGCTTCTTCCCTTGAGCTCTGCAGCTGGCTGTCCCAGCCCAGCGCACCATGTGCCACCTGCTCTCCTCAGGGCTCTGCCTGCACACAGCCCCAGGAGAAGTTTTCCTGTTTGGAAGGAAAGAATGGAAAAGCCGGAGCAGGTTTCCTAAACAACAAACCCCACTCAGGAGCCACATGCTCAGTACAGGCTGCCTGGAACGAGGTCCCCTTTCTACAAGGGTCAGTGTGAGCAGGAATTATCTCTGGGAGCAGAATTCTCGGAGTCTTTCCACTGAATTCTCTGTCCCTGTGTCTTGGGGTGACTTTATCATGTGTATCCCCTATCGCTGCTCTATGCCCAGAAGTGAACTTTGTGCATTTCTGTGCCTTTCAACTGAGCCTGAGAGGGGGAAGAGGGAAAAAAAACCGGACAACCTTCTCAGAGCGTTTGTTCAAGGACACACATACACACTCCTCTGCATCCTGCTTGCAGCAAGAGCCGAGGAAGCAACCTTGTTTCTTTTGAGCCAGTTTTCAGCTCCTTTTCTCTGGAGGGAGATGGAGAGTTGAACTTTGTTTTCCTGGGACTTTGGGGGTTTTTATCCGTTCTTCTCTTCTTGACTGTTTCAACATCAGAGCACATTGGGAGAATTTTCTCCCGAGGTGGGGGCCCTGAATGTGGGCCCATGAGCCAGCTCCAAGGAGGAGGAGAGAGACTGCGCCTACGGAAGTGTTGGGGTTCCTCCCCCCTGCCATGAGGTCATGGGAGAGGGGACCCTGGGGTAGAGGCATGGCCTGGGCATGGGGTCTCCCTGCTCCCTGCTGACATGTGCCCTAATCCTGTTCAGCACTGGTTATTTTGTGTTGCCCTGTGCCAGGAGGGCCCTGGTTGTGCCGTGATTGCTCAGTTCTTTGGCAGTGCCCCGCCCATGTGGCTGGAGAAGAAAGAGCTCTGAAACTTCTCTCAAGAATCGCTCCCTGTTTCTTTGCACGGGCCTCGCTGTCTATGGATGTTTCAGGAGACCCCACCGAAACACGGAAGGACTCTCAAATTATCCCAGGTTTCTCTCCACAGCGAGAGGTTTTAATATTTAGCATTGTTATCCTTTTCCTGTCTGTTTGTTAAAAAAATAGTTTTTATCTCTTTCACTTTCTTCCCAGGAAAATTCTTTTTTCCCGAAGCTGGTGGGGGAGGGCTGGGTGTAACCTGCCTTCTATCAGAGGATATTTTCCTCCACATTTGTCCAAACCGGCACAGCCTGTCCTTTCCCTGGGTGTCTGTTGCAGATGGAAGCTGCTGGTGCCATTGTCAGCTTGAAGCCCTCTTTTGATGCAAGCAGATGTTGCCAGGTGTGTTCAGCAGCTGTTGCTCAATGCTTATGCCAAGCTATTGTGTTCCTCATGGAACCAAGGAGCCATTGTGACACTGCAGGGGCTGATGGCATCAAGGAGACAATTGTGACAGTACAGAACCTCCTAGAAACAAGGCTCCATTGTGACACCGTGGGGAATCATGGAATCACGGAGCCCATTGTGACACGGCCAGGCCGCATGGAACCAATGGTCCATGGTTCCACTGCGGATTCAAGAAGAGCACGGTGACACCACGCAACATCACGGAACCATGCGTCCATTGTGACACAGCGGGGCCTCATGGAAACAAGGGGACCATTGTGGCAAAGCAGGGCCTAATGGAAGCATGGAGAGCATTGGGACATTGTGGGGAATCATGGAAGCATGGAGAGCATTGTGACACTAAGGAAACTCCTGGAACCAAGATGACCACTGGCACATAATGGAACCTCATGGAAGCAAGCCTCCATGATGACTTTGGAGGGCCTCGGGGACCACAGGACCCATTGTGACACAGCAGGACCTGGTGGAACCAAGGAGCCTTTGTGATACTCCAGATCCACATGGAAGCCAGGGTGCACTGAGACACAGCGGGGCCTTGTTGGAACCAAAGACACCTCTGCAAAAAGCAGGCTAGCTCATAGAAGCAAGGAGTCCATTGTTACAACATCAAACCTATGGAAGCAAGGGACCATTGTGACACTGCGGGGCCTCATGGAACCAATTGTCCATGATCACAGTGCGGATCAAAAGAGACCATGGTGACACTGCGGAACCGCATGGAACCAAGGAGCCATTGTGACACAGTGGGGCCTCATGGAATCAAGGAGACCATTGTGACCCAGGTGTTGCATGTGAAGGCAAGGAGCCATTGTGACACTTTGGGCTTCTTCCCTTGAGCTCTGCAGCTGGCTGTCCCAGCCCAGCGCACCATGTGCCACCTGCTCTCCTCAGGGCTCTGCCTGCACACAGCCCCAGGAGAAGTTTTCCTGTTTGGAAGGAAAGAATGGAAAAGCCGGAGCAGGTTTCCCAAACAACAAACCCCACTCAGGAGCCACATGCTCAGTACAGGCTGCCGGGAACGATGTCCCCTTTCTACAAGGGTCAGGGTGAGCAGAATTCTCTGGGAGCAGAATTCTCGGAGTCTTTCCACTGAATTCTCTGTCCCCGTGTCTTGGGGTGACTTTATCATGTGTATCCCCTATCGCTGCTCTATGCCCAGAAGTGAACTTTGTGCATTTCTGTGCCTTTCAACTGAGCCTGAGAGGGGGAAGAGGGAAAAAAAACCGGACAACCTTCTCAGAGCGTTTGTTCAAGGACACACATACACACTCCTCTGCATCCTGCTTGCAGCAAGAGCCGAGGAAGCAACCTTGTTTCTTTTGAGCCAGTTTTCAGCTCCTTTTCTCTGGAGGGAGATGGAGAGTTGAACTTTGTTTTCCTGGGACTTTGGGGGTTTTTATCCGTTCTTCTCTTCTTGACTGTTTCAACATCAGACCACATTGGGAGAATTTTCTCCCGAGGTGGGGGCCCTGAATGTGGGCCCATGAGCCAGCTCCAAGGAGGAGGAGAGAGACTGCGCCTACGGAAGTGTTGGGGTTCCTCCCCCCTGCCATGAGGTCATGGGAGAGGGGACCCTGGGGTAGAGGCATGGCCTGGGCATGGGGTCTCCCTGCTCCCTGCTGACATGTGCCCTAATCCTGTTCAGCACTGGTTATTTTGTGTTGCCCTGTGCCAGGAGGGCCCTGCTTGTGCCGTGATTGCTCAGTTCTTTGGCAGTGCCCCGCCCATGTGGCTGGAGAAGAAAGAGCTCTGAAACTTCTCTCAAGACTGGCTCCCTATTTCTTTGCACGGGCCTCGCTGTCTATGGATGTTTCAGGAGACCCCACCGAAACACGGAAGGACTCTCAAATTATCCCAGCTTTCTCTCCACAGCGAGAGGTTTTAACATTTAGCATTGTTCTCCTTTTCCTGTCTGTTTGTTAAAAAAATAGTTTTTATCTCTTTCACTTTCTTCCCAGGAAAATTCTTTTTTCCCGAAGCTGGTGGGGGAGGGCTGGGTGTAACCTGCCTTCTATCAGAGGATATTTTCCTCCACATTTGTCCAAACCGGCACAGCCTGTCCTTTCCCTGGGTGTTTGTTGCAGATGGAAGCTGCTGGTGCCATTGTCAGCTTGAAGCCCTCTTTTGATGCAAGCAGATGTTGCCAGGTGTGTTCAGCAGCTGTTGCTCAATGCTTATGCCAAGCTATTGTGTTCCTCATGGAACCAAGGAGCCATTGTGACACTGCAGGGGCTGATGGCATCAAGGAGACAATTGTGACAGTACAGAACCTCCTAGAAACAAGGCTCCATTGTGACACCGTGGGGAATCATGGAATCAAGGAGCCCATTGTGACACGGCCAGGCCGCACGGAACCAATGGTCCATGGTTCCACTGCGGATTCAAGAAGAGCACGGTGACACCACGCAACATCACGGAACCATGCGTCCATTGTGACACAGCGGGGCCTCATGGAAACAAGGGGACCATTGTGGCAAAGCAGGGCCTAATGGAAGCATGGAGAGCATTGGGACATTGTGGGGAATCATGGAAGCATGGAGAGCATTGTGACACTAAGGGAACTCCTGGAACCAAGATGACCACTGGCACATAATGGAACCTCATGGAAGCAAGCCTCCATGATGACTTTGGGGCGCCTCAGGGACCACAGGACCCATTGTGACACAGCAGGACCTGGTGGAACCAAGGAGCCTTTGTGATACTCCAGATCCACATGGAAGCCAGGGTGCACTGAGACACAGCGGGGCCTTGTTGGAACCAAAGACACCTCTGCAAAAAGCAGGCTAGCTCATAGAAGCAAGGAGTCCATTGTTACAACATCAAACCTATGGAAGCAAGGGACCATTGTGACACTGCGGGGCCTCATGGAACCAATTGTCCATGATGACAGTGCGGATCAAAGGAGACCATGGTGACACTGCGGAACCTGATGGAACCAAGGAGCCATTGTGACACAGTGGGGCCTCATGGAATCAAGGAGACCATTGTGACCCAGGTGTTGCATGTGAAGGCAAGGAGCCATTGTGACACTTTGGGCTTCTTCCCTTGAGCTCTGCAGCTGGCTGTCCCAGCCCAGCGCACCATGTGCCACCTGCTCTCCTCAGGGCTCTGCCTGCACACAGCCCCAGGAGAAGTTTTCCTGTTTGGAAGGAAAGAATGGAAAAGCCTGAGCAGGTTTCCTAAACAACAAACCCCACTCAGGAGCCACATGCTCAGTACAGGCTGCCTGGAACGAGGTCCCCTTTCTACAAGGGTCAGTGTGAGCAGGAATTATCTCTGGGAGCAGAATTCTCGGAGTCTTTCCACTGAATTCTCTGTCCCTGTGTCTTGGGGTGACTTTATCATGTGTATCCCCTATCGCTGCTCTATGCCCAGAAGTGAACTTTGTGCATTTCTGTGCCTTTCAACTGAGCCTGAGAGGGGGAAGAGGGAAAAAAAACCGGACAACCTTCTCAGACCATTTGTTCAAGGACACACATACACACTCCTCTGCATCCTGCTTGCAGCAAGAGCAGAGGAAGCAACCTTGTTTCTTTTGAGCCAGTTTTCAGCTCCTTTTCTCTGGAGGGAGATGGAGAGTTGAACTTTGTTTTCCTGGGACTTTGGGGGTTTTTATCCGTTCTTCTCTTCTTGACTGTTTCAACATCAGAGCACATTGGGAGAATTTTCTCCCGAGGTGGGGGCCCTGAATGTGGGCCCATGAGCCAGCTGCAAGGAAGAGGAGAGAGACTGCGCCTACGGAAGTGTTGGGGTTCCTCCCCCCTGCCATGAGGTCATGGGAGAGGGGACCCTGGGGTAGAGGCATGGCCTGGGCACGGGGTCTCCCTGCTCCCTGCTGACATGTGCCCTAATCCTGTTCAGCACTGGTTATTTTGTGTTGCCCTGTGCCAGGAGGGCCCTGGTTGTGCCGTGATTGCTCAGTTCTTTGGCAGTGCCCCGCCCATGTGGCTGGAGAAGAAAGAGCTCTGAAACTTCTCTCAAGAATCGCTCCCTGTTTCTTTGCACGGGCCTCGCTGTCTATGGATGTTTCAGGAGACCCCACCGAAACACGGAAGGACTCTCAAATTATCCCAGCTTTCTCTCCACAGCGAGAGGTTTTAATATTTAGCATTGTTATCCTTTTCCTGTCTGTTTGTTAAAAAAATAGTTTTTATCTCTTTCACTTTCTTCCCAGGAAAATTCTTTTTTCCCGAAGCTGGTGGGGGAGGGCTGGGTGTAACCTGCCTTCTATCAGAGGATATTTTCCTCCACATTTGTCCAAACCGGCACAGCCTGTCCTTTCCCTGGGTGTCTGTTGCAGATGGAAGCTGCTGGTGCCATTGTCAGCTTGAAGCCCTCTTTTGATGCAAGCAGATGTTGCCAGGTGTGTTCAGCAGCTGTTGCTCAATGCTTATGCCAAGCTATTGTGTTCCTCATGGAACCAAGGAGCCATTGTGACACTGCAGGGGCTGATGGCATCAAGGAGACAATTGTGACAGTACAGAACCTCCTAGAAACAAGGCTCCATTGTGACACCGTGGGGAATCATGGAATCACGGAGCCCATTGTGACACGGCCAGGCCGCATGGAACCAATGGTCCATGGTTCCACTGCGGATTCAAGAAGAGCACGGTGACACCACGCAACATCACGGAACCATGCGTCCATTGTGACACAGCGGGGCCTCATGGAAACAAGGGGACCATTGTGGCAAAGCAGGGCCTAATGGAAGCATGGAGAGCATTGTGACATTGTGGGGAATCATGGAAGCATGGAGAGCATTGTGACACTAAGGAAACTCCTGGAACCAAGATGACCACTGGCACATAATGGAACCTCATGGAAGCAAGCCTCCATGATGACTTTGGAGGGCCTCGGGGACCACAGGACCCATTGTGACACAGCAGGACCTGGTGGAACCAAGGAGCCTTTGTGATACTCCAGATCCACATGGAAGCCAGGGTGCACTGAGACACAGCGGGGCCTTGTTGGAACCAAAGACACCTCTGCAAAAAGCAGGCTAGCTCATAGAAGCAAGGAGTCCATTGTTACAACATCAAACCTATGGAACCAAGGGACCATTGTGACACTGCGGGGCCTCATGGAACCAATTGTCCATGATCACAGTGCGGATCAAAAGAGACCATGGTGACACTGCGGAACCGCATGGAACCAAGGAGCCATTGTGACACAGTGGGGCCTCATGGAATCAAGGAGACCATTGTGACCCAGGTGTTGCATGTGAAGGCAAGGAGCCATTGTGACACTTTGGGCTTCTTCCCTTGAGCTCTGCAGCTGGCTGTCCCAGCCCAGCGCACCATGTGCCACCTGCTCTCCTCAGGGCTCTGCCTGCACACAGCCCCAGGAGAAGTTTTCCTGTTTGGAAGGAAAGAATGGAAAAGCCTGAGCAGGTTTCCTAAACAACAAACCCCACTCAGGAGCCACATGCTCAGTACAGGCTGCCTGGAACGAGGTCCCCTTTCTACAAGGGTCAGTGTGAGCAGGAATTATCTCTGGGAGCAGAATTCTCGGAGTCTTTCCACTGAATTCTCTGTCCCTGTGTCTTGGGGTGACTTTATCATGTGTATCCCCTATCGCTGCTCTATGCCCAGAAGTGAACTTTGTGCATTTCTGTGCCTTTCAACTGAGCCTGAGAGGGGGAAGAGGGAAAAAAAACCGGACAACCTTCTCAGACCATTTGTTCAAGGACACACATACACACTCCTCTGCATCCTGCTTGCAGCAAGAGCAGAGGAAGCAACCTTGTTTCTTTTGAGCCAGTTTTCAGCTCCTTTTCTCTGGAGGGAGATGGAGAGTTGAACTTTGTTTTCCTGGGACTTTGGGGGTTTTTATCCGTTCTTCTCTTCTTGACTGTTTCAACATCAGAGCACATTGGGAGAATTTTCTCCCGAGGTGGGGGCCCTGAATGTGGGCCCATGAGCCAGCTGCAAGGAGGAGGAGAGAGACTGCGCCTACGGAAGTGTTGGGGTTCCTCCCCCCTGCCATGAGGTCATGGGAGGGGGGACCCTGGGGTAGAGGCATGGCCTGGGCACGGGGTCTCCCTGCTCCCTGCTGACATGTGCCCTAATCCTTTTCAGCACTGGTTATTTTGTGTTGCCCTGTGCCAGGAGGGCCCTGGTTGTGCCGTGATTGCTCAGTTCTTTGGCAGTGCCCCGCCCATGTGGCTGGAGAAGAAAGAGCTCTGAAACTTCTCTCAAGAATGGCTCCCTGTTTCTTTGCACGGGCCTCGCTGTCTATGGATGTTTCAGGAGACCCCACCGAAACACGGAAGGACTCTCAAATTATCCCAGGTTTCTCTCCACAGGGAGAGGTTTTAATATTTAGCATTGTTATCCTTTTCCTGGGTGTTTGTTAAAAAAATAGTTTTTATCTCTTTCACTTTCTTCCCAGGAAAATTCTTTTTTCCCGAAGCTGGTGGGGGAGGGCTGGGTGTAACCTGCCTTCTATCAGAGGATATTTTCCTCCACATTTGTCCAAACCGGCACAGCCTGTCCTTTCCCTGGGTGTCTGTTGCAGATGGAAGCTGCTGGTGCCATTGTCAGCTTGAAGCCCTCTTTTGATGCAAGCAGATGTTGCCAGGTGTGTTCAGCAGCTGTTGCTCAATGCTTATGCCAAGCTATTGTGTTCCTCATGGAACCAAGGAGCCATTGTGACACTGCAGGGGCTGATGGCATCAAGGAGACAATTGTGACAGTACAGAACCTCCTAGAAACAAGGCTCCATTGTGACACCGTGGGGAATCATGGAATCACGGAGCCCATTGTGACACGGCCAGGCCGCATGGAACCAATGGTCCATGGTTCCACTGCGGATTCAAGAAGAGCACGGTGACACCACGCAACATCACGGAACCATGCGTCCATTGTGACACAGCGGGGCCTCATGGAAACAAGGGGACCATTGTGGCAAAGCAGGGCCTAATGGAAGCATGGAGAGCATTGGGACATTGTGGGGAATCATGGAAGCATGGAGAGCATTGTGACACTAAGGGAACTCCTGGAACCAAGATGAGCACTGGCACATAATGGAACCTCATGGAAGCAAGCCTCCATGATGACTTTGGGGCGCCTCAGGGACCACAGGACCCATTGTGACACAGCAGGACCTGGTGGAACCAAGGAGCCTTTGTGATACTCCAGATCCACATGGAAGCCAGGGTGCACTGAGACACAGCGGGGCCTTGTTGGAACCAAAGACACCTCTGCAAAAAGCAGGCTAGCTCATAGAAGCAAGGAGTCCATTGTTACAACATCAAACCTATGGAACCAAGGGACCATTGTGACACTGCGGGGCCTCATGGAACCAATTGTCCATGATGACAATGCGGATCAAAGGAGACCATGGTGACACTGCGGAACCGCATGGAACCAAGGAGCCATTGTGACACAGTGGGGCCTCATGGAATCAAGGAGACCATTGTGACCCAGGTGTTGCATGTGAAGGCAAGGAGCCATTGTGACACTTTGGGCTTCTTCCCTTGAGCTCTGCAGCTGGCTGTCCCAGCCCAGCGCACCATGTGCCACCTGCTCTCCTCAGGGCTCTGCCTGCACACAGCCCCAGGAGAAGTTTTCCTGTTTGCAAGGAAAGAATGGAAAAGCCTGAGCAGGTTTCCTAAACAACAAACCCCACTCAGGAGCCACATGCTCAGTACTGGCTGCCTGGAACGAGGTCCCCTTTCTCCAAGGGTCAGGGTGAGCAGGAATGATCTCTGGGAGCAGAATTCTCGGAGTCTTTCCACTGAATTCTCTGTCCCTGTGTCTTGGGGTGACTTTATCATGTGTATCCTCTATCGCTGCTCTATGCCCAGAAGTGAACTTTGTGCATTTCTGTGCCTTTCAACTGAGCCTGAGAGGGGGAAGAGGGAAAAAAAACCGGACAACCTTCTCAGAGCGTTTGTTCAAGGACACACATACACACTCCTCTGCATCCTGCTTGCAGCAAGAGCCGAGGAAGCAACCTTGTTTCTTTTGAGCCAGTTTTCAGCTCCTTTTCTCTGGAGGGAGATGGAGAGTTGAACTTTGTTTTCCTGGGACTTTGGGGGTTTTTATCCGTTCTTCTCTTCTTGACTGTTTCAACATCAGAGCACATTGGGAGAATTTTCTCCCGAGGTGGGGGCCCTGAATGTGGGCCCATGAGCCAGCTCCAAGGAGGAGGAGAGAGACTGCGCCTACGGAAGTGTTGGGGTTCCTCCCCCCTGCCATGAGGTCATGGGAGAGGGGACCCTGGGGTAGAGGCATGGCCTGGGCATGGGGTCTCCCTGCTCCCTGCTGACATGTGCCCTAATCCTGTTCAGCACTGGTTATTTTGTGTTGCCCTGTGCCAGGAGGGCCCTGGTTGTGCCGTGATTGCTCAGTTCTTTGGCAGTGCCCCGCCCATGTGGCTGGAGAAGAAAGAGCTCTGAAACTTCTCTCAAGAATGGCTCCCTATTTCTTTGCACGGGCCTCGCTGTCTATGGATGTTTCAGGAGACCCCACCGAAACACGGAAGGACTCTCAAATTATCCCAGCTTTCTCTCCACAGCGAGAGGTTTTAACATTTAGCATTGTTCTCCTTTTCCTGTCTGTTTGTTAAAAAAATAGTTTTTATCTCTTTCACTTTCTTCCCAGGAAAATTCTTTTTTCCCGAAGCTGGTGGGGGAGGGCTGGGTGTAACCTGCCTTCTATCAGAGGATATTTTCCTCCACATTTGTCCAAACCGGCACAGCCTGTCCTTTCCCTGGTTGTTTGTTGCAGATGGAAGCTGCTGGTGCCATTGTCAGCTTGAAGCCCTCTTTTGATGCAAGCAGATGTTGCCAGGTGTGTTCAGCAGCTGTTGCTCAATGCTTATGCCAAGCTATTGTGTTCCTCATGGAACCAAGGAGCCATTGTGACACTGCAGGGGCTGATGGCATCAAGGAGACAATTGTGACAGTACAGAACCTCCTAGAAACAAGGCTCCATTGTGACACCGTGGGGAATCATGGAATCAAGGAGCCCATTGTGACACGGCCAGGCCGCACGGAACCAATGGTCCATGGTTCCACTGCGGATTCAAGAAGAGCACGGTGACACCACGCAACATCACGGAACCATGCGTCCATTGTGACACAGCGGGGCCTCATGGAAACAAGGGGACCATTGTGGCAAAGCAGGGCCTAATGGAAGCATGGAGAGCATTGGGACATTGTGGGGAATCATGGAAGCATGGAGAGCATTGTGACACTAAGGGAACTCCTGGAACCAAGATGACCACTGGCACATAATGGAACCTCATGGAAGCAAGCCTCCATGATGACTTTGGGGCGCCTCAGGGACCACAGGACCCATTGTGACACAGCAGGACCTGGTGGAACCAAGGAGCCTTTGTGATACTCCAGATCCACATGGAAGCCAGGGTGCACTGAGACACAGCGGGGCCTTGTTGGAACCAAAGACACCTCTGCAAAAAGCAGGCTAGCTCATAGAAGCAAGGAGTCCATTGTTACAACATCAAACCTATGGAAGCAAGGGACCATTGTGACACTGCGGGGCCTCATGGAACCAATTGTCCATGATGACAGTGCGGATCAAAGGAGACCATGGTGACACTGCGGAACCTGATGGAACCAAGGAGCCATTGTGACACAGTGGGGCCTCATGGAATCAAGGAGACCATTGTGACCCAGGTGTTGCATGTGAAGGCAAGGAGCCATTGTGACACTTTGGGCTTCTTCCCTTGAGCTCTGCAGCTGGCTGTCCCAGCCCAGCGCACCATGTGCCACCTGCTCTCCTCAGGGCTCTGCCTGCACACAGCCCCAGGAGAAGTTTTCCTGTTTGGAAGGAAAGAATGGAAAAGCCGGAGCAGGTTTCCCAAACAACAAACCCCACTCAGGAGCCACATGCTCAGTACAGGCTGCCGGGAACGATGTCCCCTTTCTACAAGGGTCAGGGTGAGCAGAATTCTCTGGGAGCAGAATTCTCGGAGTCTTTCCACTGAATTCTCTGTCCCCGTGTCTTGGGGTGACTTTATCATGTGTATCCCCTATCGCTGCTCTATGCCCAGAAGTGAACTTTGTGCATTTCTGTGCCTTTCAACTGAGCCTGAGAGGGGGAAGAGGGAAAAAAAACCGGACAACCTTCTCAGACCATTTGTTCAAGGACACACATACACACTCCTCTGCATCCTGCTTGCAGCAAGAGCAGAGGAAGCAACCTTGTTTCTTTTGAGCCAGTTTTCAGCTCCTTTTCTCTGGAGGGAGATGGAGAGTTGAACTTTGTTTTCCTGGGACTTTGGGGGTTTTTATCCGTTCTTCTCTTCTTGACTGTTTCAACATCAGAGCACATTGGGAGAATTTTCTCCCGAGGTGGGGGCCCTGAATGTGGGCCCATGAGCCAGCTGCAAGGAGGAGGAGAGAGACTGCGCCTACGGAAGTGTTGGGGTTCCTCCCCCCTGCCATGAGGTCATGGGAGAGGGGACCCTGGGGTAGAGGCATGGCCTGGGCACGGGGTCTCCCTGCTCCCTGCTGACATGTGCCCTAATCCTGTTCAGCACTGGTTATTTTGTGTTGCCCTGTGCCAGGAGGGCCCTGGTTGTGCTGTGATTGCTCAGTTCTTTGGCAGTGCCCCGCCCATGTGGCTGGAGAAGAAAGAGCTCTGAAACTTCTCTCAAGAATCGCTCCCTGTTTCTTTGCACGGGCCTCGCTGTCTATGGATGTTTCAGGAGACCCCACCGAAACACGGAAGGACTCTCAAATTATCCCAGGTTTCTCTCCACAGCGAGAGGTTTTAATATTTAGCATTGTTATCCTTTTCCTGTCTGTTTGTTAAAAAAATAGTTTTTATCTCTTTCACTTTCTTCCCAGGAAAATTCTTTTTTCCCGAAGCTGGTGGGGGAGGGCTGGGTGTAACCTGCCTTCTATCAGAGGATATTTTCCTCCACATTTGTCCAAACCGGCACAGCCTGTCCTTTCCCTGGGTGTCTGTTGCAGATGGAAGCTGCTGGTGCCATTGTCAGCTTGAAGCCCTCTTTTGATGCAAGCAGATGTTGCCAGGTGTGTTCAGCAGCTGTTGCTCAATGCTTATGCCAAGCTATTGTGTTCCTCATGGAACCAAGGAGCCATTGTGACACTGCAGGGGCTGATGGCATCAAGGAGACAATTGTGACAGTACAGAACCTCCTAGAAACAAGGCTCCATTGTGACACCGTGGGGAATCATGGAATCACGGAGCCCATTGTGACACGGCCAGGCCGCATGGAACCAATGGTCCATGGTTCCACTGCGGATTCAAGAAGAGCACGGTGACACCACGCAACATCACGGAACCATGCGTCCATTGTGACACAGCGGGGCCTCATGGAAACAAGGGGACCATTGTGGCAAAGCAGGGCCTAATGGAAGCATGGAGAGCATTGTGACATTGTGGGGAATCATGGAAGCATGGAGAGCATTGTGACACTAAGGGAACTCCTGGAACCAAGATGACCACTGGCACATAATGGAACCTCATGGAAGCAAGCCTCCATGATGACTTTGGAGGGCCTCGGGGACCACAGGACCCATTGTGACACAGCAGGACCTGGTGGAACCAAGGAGCCTTTGTGATACTCCAGATCCACATGGAAGCCAGGGTGCACTGAGACACAGCGGGGCCTTGTTGGAACCAAAGACACCTCTGCAAAAAGCAGGCTAGCTCATAGAAGCAAGGAGTCCATTGTTACAACATCAAACCTATGGAAGCAAGGGACCATTGTGACACTGCGGGGCCTCATGGAACCAATTGTCCATGATCACAGTGCGGATCAAAAGAGACCATGGTGACACTGCGGAACCGCATGGAACCAAGGAGCCATTGTGACACAGTGGGGCCTCATGGAATCAAGGAGACCATTGTGACCCAGGTGTTGCATGTGAAGGCAAGGAGCCATTGTGACACTTTGGGCTTCTTCCCTTGAGCTCTGCAGCTGGCTGTCCCAGCCCAGCGCACCATGTGCCACCTGCTCTCCTCAGGGCTCTGCCTGCACACAGCCCCAGGAGAAGTTTTCCTGTTTGGAAGGAAAGAATGGAAAAGCCGGAGCAGGTTTCCCAAACAACAAACCCCACTCAGGAGCCACATGCTCAGTACAGGCTGCCGGGAACGATGTCCCCTTTCTACAAGGGTCAGGGTGAGCAGAATTCTCTGGGAGCAGAATTCTCGGAGTCTTTCCACTGAATTCTCTGTCCCCGTGTCTTGGGGTGACTTTATCATGTGTATCCCCTATCGCTGCTCTATGCCCAGAAGTGAACTTTGTGCATTTCTGTGCCTTTCAACTGAGCCTGAGAGGGGGAAGAGGGAAAAAAAACCGGACAACCTTCTCAGAGCGTTTGTTCAAGGACACACATACACACTCCTCTGCATCCTGCTTGCAGCAAGAGCCGAGGAAGCAACCTTGTTTCTTTTGAGCCAGTTTTCAGCTCCTTTTCTCTGGAGGGAGATGGAGAGTTGAACTTTGTTTTCCTGGGACTTTGGGGGTTTTTATCCGTTCTTCTCTTCTTGACTGTTTCAACATCAGAGCACATTGGGAGAATTTTCTCCCGAGGTGGGGGCCCTGAATGTGGGCCCATGAGCCAGCTCCAAGGAGGAGGAGAGAGACTGCGCCTACGGAAGTGTTGGGGTTCCTCCCCCCTGCCATGAGGTCATGGGAGAGGGGACCCTGGGGTAGAGGCATGGCCTGGGCATGGGGTCTCCCTGCTCCCTGCTGACATGTGCCCTAATCCTGTTCAGCACTGGTTATTTTGTGTTGCCCTGTGCCAGGAGGGCCCTGCTTGTGCCGTGATTGCTCAGTTCTTTGGCAGTGCCCCGCCCATGTGGCTGGAGAAGAAAGAGCTCTGAAACTTCTCTCAAGAATGGCTCCCTATTTCTTTGCACGGGCCTCGCTGTCTATGGATGTTTCAGGAGACCCCACCGAAACACGGAAGGACTCTCAAATTATCCCAGCTTTCTCTCCACAGCGAGAGGTTTTAACATTTAGCATTGTTCTCCTTTTCCTGTCTGTTTGTTAAAAAAATAGTTTTTATCTCTTTCACTTTCTTCCCAGGAAAATTCTTTTTTCCCGAAGCTGGTGGGGGAGGGCTGGGTGTAACCTGCCTTCTATCAGAGGATATTTTCCTCCACATTTGTCCAAACCGGCACAGCCTGTCCTTTCCCTGGGTGTTTGTTGCAGATGGAAGCTGCTGGTGCCATTCTCAGCTTGAAGCCCTCTTTTGATGCAAGCAGATGTTGCCAGGTGTGTTCAGCAGCTGTTGCTCAATGCTTATGCCAAGCTATTGTGTTCCTCATGGAACCAAGGAGCCATTGTGACACTGCAGGGGCTGATGGCATCAAGGAGACAATTGTGACAGTACAGAACCTCCTAGAAACAAGGCTCCATTGTGACACCGTGGGGAATCATGGAATCAAGGAGCCCATTGTGACACGGCCAGGCCGCACGGAACCAATGGTCCATGGTTCCACTGCGGATTCAAGAAGAGCACGGTGACACCACGCAACATCACGGAACCATGCGTCCATTGTGACACAGCGGGGCCTCATGGAAACAAGGGGACCATTGTGGCAAAGCAGGGCCTAATGGAAGCATGGAGAGCATTGGGACATTGTGGGGAATCATGGAAGCATGGAGAGCATTGTGACACTAAGGGAACTCCTGGAACCAAGATGACCACTGGCACATAATGGAACCTCATGGAAGCAAGCCTCCATGATGACTTTGGGGCGCCTCAGGGACCACAGGACCCATTGTGACACAGCAGGACCTGGTGGAACCAAGGAGCCTTTGTGATACTCCAGATCCACATGGAAGCCAGGGTGCACTGAGACACAGCGGGGCCTTGTTGGAACCAAAGACACCTCTGCAAAAAGCAGGCTAGCTCATAGAAGCAAGGAGTCCATTGTTACAACATCAAACCTATGGAACCAAGGGACCATTGTGACACTGCGGGGCCTCATGGAACCAATTGTCCATGATGACAGTGCGGATCAAAGGAGACCATGGTGACACTGCGGAACCTGATGGAACCAAGGAGCCATTGTGACACAGTGGGGCCTCATGGAATCAAGGAGACCATTGTGACCCAGGTGTTGCATGTGAAGGCAAGGAGCCATTGTGACACTTTGGGCTTCTTCCCTTGAGCTCTGCAGCTGGCTGTCCCAGCCCAGCGCACCATGTGCCACCTGCTCTCCTCAGGGCTCTGCCTGCACACAGCCCCAGGAGAAGTTTTCCTGTTTGGAAGGAAAGAATGGAAAAGCCTGAGCAGGTTTCCTAAACAACAAACCCCACTCAGGAGCCACATGCTCAGTACAGGCTGCCTGGAACGAGGTCCCCTTTCTACAAGGGTCAGTGTGAGCAGGAATTATCTCTGGGAGCAGAATTCTCGGAGTCTTTCCACTGAATTCTCTGTCCCTGTGTCTTGGGGTGACTTTATCATGTGTATCCCCTATCGCTGCTCTATGCCCAGAAGTGAACTTTGTGCATTTCTGTGCCTTTCAACTGAGCCTGAGAGGGGGAAGAGGGAAAAAAAACCGGACAACCTTCTCAGACCATTTGTTCAAGGACACACATACACACTCCTCTGCATCCTGCTTGCAGCAAGAGCAGAGGAAGCAACCTTGTTTCTTTTGAGCCAGTTTTCAGCTCCTTTTCTCTGGAGGGAGATGGAGAGTTGAACTTTGTTTTCCTGGGACTTTGGGGGTTTTTATCCGTTCTTCTCTTCTTGACTGTTTCAACATCAGAGCACATTGGGAGAATTTTCTCCCGAGGTGGGGGCCCTGAATGTGGGCCCATGAGCCAGCTGCAAGGAGGAGGAGAGAGACTGCGCCTACGGAAGTGTTGGGGTTCCTCCCCCCTGCCATGAGGTCATGGGAGAGGGGACCCTGGGGTAGAGGCATGGCCTGGGCACGGGGTCTCCCTGCTCCCTGCTGACATGTGCCCTAATCCTGTTCAGCACTGGTTATTTTGTGTTGCCCTGTGCCAGGAGGGCCCTGGTTGTGCCGTGATTGCTCAGTTCTTTGGCAGTGCCCCGCCCATGTGGCTGGAGAAGAAAGAGCTCTGAAACTTCTCTCAAGAATCGCTCCCTGTTTCTTTGCACGGGCCTCGCTGTCTATGGATGTTTCAGGAGACCCCACCGAAACACGGAAGGACTCTCAAATTATCCCAGGTTTCTCTCCACAGGGAGAGGTTTTAATATTTAGCATTGTTATCCTTTTCCTGGGTGTTTGTTAAAAAAATAGTTTTTATCTCTTTCACTTTCTTCCCAGGAAAATTCTTTTTTCCCGAAGCTGGTGGGGGAGGGCTGGGTGTAACCTGCCTTCTATCAGAGGATATTTTCCTCCACATTTGTCCAAACCGGCACAGCCTGTCCTTTCCCTGGGTGTCTGTTGCAGATGGAAGCTGCTGGTGCCATTGTCAGCTTGAAGCCCTCTTTTGATGCAAGCAGATGTTGCCAGGTGTGTTCAGCAGCTGTTGCTCAATGCTTATGCCAAGCTATTGTGTTCCTCATGGAACCAAGGAGCCATTGTGACACTGCAGGGGCTGATGGCATCAAGGAGACAATTGTGACAGTACAGAACCTCCTAGAAACAAGGCTCCATTGTGACACCGTGGGGAATCATGGAATCACGGAGCCCATTGTGACACGGCCAGGCCGCATGGAACCAATGGTCCATGGTTCCACTGCGGATTCAAGAAGAGCACGGTGACACCACGCAACATCACGGAACCATGCGTCCATTGTGACACAGCGGGGCCTCATGGAAACAAGGGGACCATTGTGGCAAAGCAGGGCCTAATGGAAGCATGGAGAGCATTGTGACATTGTGGGGAATCATGGAAGCATGGAGAGCATTGTGACACTAAGGAAACTCCTGGAACCAAGATGACCACTGGCACATAATGGAACCTCATGGAAGCAAGCCTCCATGATGACTTTGGAGGGCCTCGGGGACCACAGGACCCATTGTGACACAGCAGGACCTGGTGGAACCAAGGAGCCTTTGTGATACTCCAGATCCACATGGAAGCCAGGGTGCACTGAGACACAGCGGGGCCTTGTTGGAACCAAAGACACCTCTGCAAAAAGCAGGCTAGCTCATAGAAGCAAGGAGTCCATTGTTACAACATCAAACCTATGGAAGCAAGGGACCATTGTGACACTGCGGGGCCTCATGGAACCAATTGTCCATGATCACAGTGCGGATCAAAAGAGACCATGGTGACACTGCGGAACCGCATGGAACCAAGGAGCCATTGTGACACAGTGGGGCCTCATGGAATCAAGGAGACCATTGTGACCCAGGTGTTGCATGTGAAGGCAAGGAGCCATTGTGACACTTTGGGCTTCTTCCCTTGAGCTCTGCAGCTGGCTGTCCCAGCCCAGCGCACCATGTGCCACCTGCTCTCCTCAGGGCTCTGCCTGCACACAGCCCCAGGAGAAGTTTTCCTGTTTGGAAGGAAAGAATGGAAAAGCCTGAGCAGGTTTCCTAAACAACAAACCCCACTCAGGAGCCACATGCTCAGTACAGGCTGCCTGGAACGAGGTCCCCTTTCTACAAGGGTCAGTGTGAGCAGGAATTATCTCTGGGAGCAGAATTCTCGGAGTCTTTCCACTGAATTCTCTGTCCCTGTGTCTTGGGGTGACTTTATCATGTGTATCCCCTATCGCTGCTCTATGCCCAGAAGTGAACTTTGTGCATTTCTGTGCCTTTCAACTGAGCCTGAGAGGGGGAAGAGGGAAAAAAAACCGGACAACCTTCTCAGACCATTTGTTCAAGGACACACATACACACTCCTCTGCATCCTGCTTGCAGCAAGAGCAGAGGAAGCAACCTTGTTTCTTTTGAGCCAGTTTTCAGCTCCTTTTCTCTGGAGGGAGATGGAGAGTTGAACTTTGTTTTCCTGGGACTTTGGGGGTTTTTATCCGTTCTTCTCTTCTTGACTGTTTCAACATCAGAGCACATTGGGAGAATTTTCTCCCGAGGTGGGGGCCCTGAATGTGGGCCCATGAGCCAGCTCCAAGGAGGAGGAGAGAGACTGCGCCTACGGAAGTGTTGGGGTTCCTCCCCCCTGCCATGAGGTCATGGGAGAGGGGACCCTGGGGTAGAGGCATGGCCTGGGCACGGGGTCTCCCTGCTCCCTGCTGACATGTGCCCTAATCCTGTTCAGCACTGGTTATTTTGTGTTGCCCTGTGCCAGGAGGGCCCTGGTTGTGCCGTGATTGCTCAGTTCTTTGGCAGTGCCCCGCCCATGTGGCTGGAGAAGAAAGAGCTCTGAAACTTCTCTCAAGAATCGCTCCCTGTTTCTTTGCACGGGCCTTGCTGTCTATGGATGTTTCAGGAGACCCCACCGAAACACGGAAGGACTCTCAAATTATCCCAGGTTTCTCTCCACAGGGAGAGGTTTTAATATTTAGCATTGTTATCCTTTTCCTGGGTGTTTGTTAAAAAAATAGTTTTTATCTCTTTCACTTTCTTCCCAGGAAAATTCTTTTTTCCCGAAGCTGGTGGGGGAGGGCTGGGTGTAACCTGCCTTCTATCAGAGGATATTTTCCTCCACATTTGTCCAAACCGGCACAGCCTGTCCTTTCCCTGGGTGTCTGTTGCAGATGGAAGCTGCTGGTGCCATTGTCAGCTTGAAGCCCTCTTTTGATGCAAGCAGATGTTGCCAGGTGTGTTCAGCAGCTGTTGCTCAATGCTTATGCCAAGCTATTGTGTTCCTCATGGAACCAAGGAGCCATTGTGACACTGCAGGGGCTGATGGCATCAAGGAGACAATTGTGACAGTACAGAACCTCCTAGAAACAAGGCTCCATTGTGACACCGTGGGGAATCATGGAATCACGGAGCCCATTGTGACACGGCCAGGCCGCATGGAACCAATGGTCCATGGTTCCACTGCGGATTCAAGAAGAGCACGGTGACACCACGCAACATCACGGAACCATGCGTCCATTGTGACACAGCGGGGCCTCATGGAAACAAGGGGACCATTGTGGCAAAGCAGGGCCTAATGGAAGCATGGAGAGCATTGTGACATTGTGGGGAATCATGGAAGCATGGAGAGCATTGTGACACTAAGGAAACTCCTGGAACCAAGATGACCACTGGCACATAATGGAACCTCATGGAAGCAAGCCTCCATGATGACTTTGGAGGGCCTCGGGGACCACAGGACCCATTGTGACACAGCAGGACCTGGTGGAACCAAGGAGCCTTTGTGATACTCCAGATCCACATGGAAGCCAGGGTGCACTGAGACACAGCGGGGCCTTGTTGGAACCAAAGACACCTCTGCAAAAAGCAGGCTAGCTCATAGAAGCAAGGAGTCCATTGTTACAACATCAAACCTATGGAAGCAAGGGACCATTGTGACACTGCGGGGCCTCATGGAACCAATTGTCCATGATCACAGTGCGGATCAAAAGAGACCATGGTGACACTGCGGAACCGCATGG
This sequence comes from Aphelocoma coerulescens, assembly GCF_041296385.1. Taxonomy (NCBI): domain Eukaryota; kingdom Metazoa; phylum Chordata; class Aves; order Passeriformes; family Corvidae; genus Aphelocoma; species Aphelocoma coerulescens. Next base: position 762,568 of record NW_027183960.1, on the reverse strand, counting down.
AACCAAGGAGCCATTGTGACACAGTGGGGCCTCATGGAATCAAGGAGACCATTGTGACCCAGGTGTTGCATGTGAAGGCAAGGAGCCATTGTGACACTTTGGGCTTCTTCCCTTGAGCTCTGCAGCTGGCTGTCCCAGCCCAGCGCACCATGTGCCACCTGCTCTCCTCAGGGCTCTGCCTGCACACAGCCCCAGGAGAAGTTTTCCTGTTTGGAAGGAAAGAATGGAAAAGCCGGAGCAGGTTTCCCAAACAACAAACCCCACTCAGGAGCCACATGCTCAGTACAGGCTGCCGGGAACGATGTCCCCTTTCTACAAGGGTCAGGGTGAGCAGAATTCTCTGGGAGCAGAATTCTCGGAGTCTTTCCACTGAATTCTCTGTCCCCGTGTCTTGGGGTGACTTTATCATGTGTATCCCCTATCGCTGCTCTATGCCCAGAAGTGAACTTTGTGCATTTCTGTGCCTTTCAACTGAGCCTGAGAGGGGGAAGAGGGAAAAAAAACCGGACAACCTTCTCAGAGCGTTTGTTCAAGGACACACATACACACTCCTCTGCATCCTGCTTGCAGCAAGAGCCGAGGAAGCAACCTTGTTTCTTTTGAGCCAGTTTTCAGCTCCTTTTCTCTGGAGGGAGATGGAGAGTTGAACTTTGTTTTCCTGGGACTTTGGGGGTTTTTATCCGTTCTTCTCTTCTTGACTGTTTCAACATCAGAGCACATTGGGAGAATTTTCTCCCGAGGTGGGGGCCCTGAATGTGGGCCCATGAGCCAGCTCCAAGGAGGAGGAGAGAGACTGCGCCTACGGAAGTGTTGGGGTTCCTCCCCCCTGCCATGAGGTCATGGGAGAGGGGACCCTGGGGTAGAGGCATGGCCTGGGCATGGGGTCTCCCTGCTCCCTGCTGACATGTGCCCTAATCCTGTTCAGCACTGGTTATTTTGTGTTGCCCTGTGCCAGGAGGGCCCTGCTTGTGCCGTGATTGCTCAGTTCTTTGGCAGTGCCCCGCCCATGTGGCTGGAGAAGAAAGAGCTCTGAAACTTCTCTCAAGAATGGCTCCCTATTTCTTTGCACGGGCCTCGCTGTCTATGGATGTTTCAGGAGACCCCACCGAAACACGGAAGGACTCTCAAATTATCCCAGGTTTCTCTCCACAGCGAGAGGTTTTAACATTTAGCATTGTTCTCCTTTTCCTGTCTGTTTGTTAAAAAAATAGTTTTTATCTCTTTCACTTTCTTCCCAGGAAAATTCTTTTTTCCCGAAGCTGGTGGGGGAGGGCTGGGTGTAACCTGCCTTCTATCAGAGGATATTTTCCTCCACATTTGTCCAAACCGGCACAGCCTGTCCTTTCCCTGGGTGTCTGTTGCAGATGGAAGCTGCTGGTGCCATTGTCAGCTTGAAGCCCTCTTTTGATGCAAGCAGATGTTGCCAGGTGTGTTCAGCAGCTGTTGCTCAATGCTTATGCCAAGCTATTGTGTTCCTCATGGAACCAAGGAGCCATTGTGACACTGCAGGGGCTGATGGCATCAAGGAGACAATTGTGACAGTACAGAACCTCCTAGAAACAAGGCTCCATTGTGACACCGTGGGGAATCATGGAATCACGGAGCCCATTGTGACACGGCCAGGCCGCATGGAACCAATGGTCCATGGTTCCACTGCGGATTCAAGAAGAGCACGGTGACACCACGCAACATCACGGAACCATGCGTCCATTGTGACACAGCGGGGCCTCATGGAAACAAGGGGACCATTGTGGCAAAGCAGGGCCTAATGGAAGCATGGAGAGCATTGTGACATTGTGGGGAATCATGGAAGCATGGAGAGCATTGTGACACTAAGGAAACTCCTGGAACCAAGATGACCACTGGCACATAATGGAACCTCATGGAAGCAAGCCTCCATGATGACTTTGGAGGGCCTCGGGGACCACAGGACCCATTGTGACACAGCAGGACCTGGTGGAACCAAGGAGCCTTTGTGATACTCCAGATCCACATGGAAGCCAGGGTGCACTGAGACACAGCGGGGCCTTGTTGGAACCAAAGACACCTCTGCAAAAAGCAGGCTAGCTCATAGAAGCAAGGAGTCCATTGTTACAACATCAAACCTATGGAAGCAAGGGACCATTGTGACACTGCGGGGCCTCATGGAACCAATTGTCCATGATCACAGTGCGGATCAAAAGAGACCATGGTGACACTGCGGAACCGCATGGAACCAAGGAGCCATTGTGACACAGTGGGGCCTCATGGAATCAAGGAGACCATTGTGACCCAGGTGTTGCATGTGAAGGCAAGGAGCCATTGTGACACTTTGGGCTTCTTCCCTTGAGCTCTGCAGCTGGCTGTCCCAGCCCAGCGCACCATGTGCCACCTGCTCTCCTCAGGGCTCTGCCTGCACACAGCCCCAGGAGAAGTTTTCCTGTTTGGAAGGAAAGAATGGAAAAGCCTGAGCAGGTTTCCTAAACAACAAACCCCACTCAGGAGCCACATGCTCAGTACAGGCTGCCTGGAACGAGGTCCCCTTTCTACAAGGGTCAGTGTGAGCAGGAATTATCTCTGGGAGCAGAATTCTCGGAGTCTTTCCACTGAATTCTCTGTCCCTGTGTCTTGGGGTGACTTTATCATGTGTATCCCCTATCGCTGCTCTATGCCCAGAAGTGAACTTTGTGCATTTCTGTGCCTTTCAACTGAGCCTGAGAGGGGGAAGAGGGAAAAAAAACCGGACAACCTTCTCAGACCATTTGTTCAAGGACACACATACACACTCCTCTGCATCCTGCTTGCAGCAAGAGCAGAGGAAGCAACCTTGTTTCTTTTGAGCCAGTTTTCAGCTCCTTTTCTCTGGAGGGAGATGGAGAGTTGAACTTTGTTTTCCTGGGACTTTGGGGGTTTTTATCCGTTCTTCTCTTCTTGACTGTTTCAACATCAGAGCACATTGGGAGAATTTTCTCCCGAGGTGGGGGCCCTGAATGTGGGCCCATGAGCCAGCTCCAAGGAGGAGGAGAGAGACTGCGCCTACGGAAGTGTTGGGGTTCCTCCCCCCTGCCATGAGGTCATGGGAGAGGGGACCCTGGGGTAGAGGCATGGCCTGGGCACGGGGTCTCCCTGCTCCCTGCTGACATGTGCCCTAATCCTGTTCAGCACTGGTTATTTTGTGTTGCCCTGTGCCAGGAGGGCCCTGGTTGTGCCGTGATTGCTCAGTTCTTTGGCAGTGCCCCGCCCATGTGGCTGGAGAAGAAAGAGCTCTGAAACTTCTCTCAAGAATCGCTCCCTGTTTCTTTGCACGGGCCTCGCTGTCTATGGATGTTTCAGGAGACCCCACCGAAACACGGAAGGACTCTCAAATTATCCCAGGTTTCTCTCCACAGCGAGAGGTTTTAATATTTAGCATTGTTATCCTTTTCCTGTCTGTTTGTTAAAAAAATAGTTTTTATCTCTTTCACTTTCTTCCCAGGAAAATTCTTTTTTCCCGAAGCTGGTGGGGGAGGGCTGGGTGTAACCTGCCTTCTATCAGAGGATATTTTCCTCCACATTTGTCCAAACCGGCACAGCCTGTCCTTTCCCTGGGTGTCTGTTGCAGATGGAAGCTGCTGGTGCCATTGTCAGCTTGAAGCCCTCTTTTGATGCAAGCAGATGTTGCCAGGTGTGTTCAGCAGCTGTTGCTCAATGCTTATGCCAAGCTATTGTGTTCCTCATGGAACCAAGGAGCCATTGTGACACTGCAGGGGCTGATGGCATCAAGGAGACAATTGTGACAGTACAGAACCTCCTAGAAACAAGGCTCCATTGTGACACCGTGGGGAATCATGGAATCACGGAGCCCATTGTGACACGGCCAGGCCGCATGGAACCAATGGTCCATGGTTCCACTGCGGATTCAAGAAGAGCACGGTGACACCACGCAACATCACGGAACCATGCGTCCATTGTGACACAGCGGGGCCTCATGGAAACAAGGGGACCATTGTGGCAAAGCAGGGCCTAATGGAAGCATGGAGAGCATTGTGACATTGTGGGGAATCATGGAAGCATGGAGAGCATTGTGACACTAAGGAAACTCCTGGAACCAAGATGACCACTGGCACATAATGGAACCTCATGGAAGCAAGCCTCCATGATGACTTTGGAGGGCCTCGGGGACCACAGGACCCATTGTGACACAGCAGGACCTGGTGGAACCAAGGAGCCTTTGTGATACTCCAGATCCACATGGAAGCCAGGGTGCACTGAGACACAGCGGGGCCTTGTTGGAACCAAAGACACCTCTGCAAAAAGCAGGCTAGCTCATAGAAGCAAGGAGTCCATTGTTACAACATCAAACCTATGGAAGCAAGGGACCATTGTGACACTGCGGGGCCTCATGGAACCAATTGTCCATGATCACAGTGCGGATCAAAAGAGACCATGGTGACACTGCGGAACCGCATGGAACCAAGGAGCCATTGTGACACAGTGGGGCCTCATGGAATCAAGGATACCATTGTGACCCAGGTGTTGCATGTGAAGGCAAGGAGCCATTGTGACACTTTGGGCTTCTTCCCTTGAGCTCTGCAGCTGGCTGTCCCAGCCCAGCGCACCATGTGCCACCTGCTCTCCTCAGGGCTCTGCCTGCACACAGCCCCAGGAGAAGTTTTCCTGTTTGGAAGGAAAGAATGGAAAAGCCGGAGCAGGTTTCCCAAACAACAAACCCCACTCAGGAGCCACATGCTCAGTACAGGCTGCCGGGAACGATGTCCCCTTTCTACAAGGGTCAGGGTGAGCAGAATTCTCTGGGAGCAGAATTCTCGGAGTCTTTCCACTGAATTCTCTGTCCCCGTGTCTTGGGGTGACTTTATCATGTGTATCCCCTATCGCTGCTCTATGCCCAGAAGTGAACTTTGTGCATTTCTGTGCCTTTCAACTGAGCCTGAGAGGGGGGAGAGGAAAAAAAACCGGACAAACTTCTCAGAGCGTTTGTTCAAGGACACACATACACACTCCTCTGCATCCTGCTTGCAGCAAGAGCAGAGGAAGCAACTTTGTTTCTTTTTAGCCAGTTTTCAGCTCCTTTTCTCTGGGGAGAGATGGAGAGTTGAACTTTGTTTTCCTGGGACTTTGGGGGTTTTTTTCCCTTCTTCTCTTCTTGACTCTTTCAACATCAGACCACATTGGGAGAATTTTCTCCCGAGGTGGGGGCCCTGAATGTGGGCCCATGAGCCAGCTGCAAGGAGGAGGAGAGAGACTGCACCTACGGAAGTTTTGGGGTTCCTCCCCCCTGCCATGAGGTCATGGGAGAGGGGACCCTGGGGTAGAGGCATGGCCTGGGCACGGGGGTCTCCCTGCTCCCTGCTGACATGTGCCCTAATCCTGTTCAGCACTGCTTATTTTGTGTTGCCTTGTGCCAGGAGGGCCCTGGTTGTGCCGTGATTGCTCAGTTCTTTGGCAGTGCCCCGCCCATGTGGCTGGAGAAGAAAGAGCTCTGAAACTTCTCTCAAGAATGGCTCCCTATTTCTTTGCACGGGCCTCGCTGTCTATGGATGTTTCAGGAGACCCCACCGAAACACGGAAGGACTCTCAAATTATCCCAGCTTTCTCTGCACAGCGAGAGCTTTTAATATTTAGCATTGTTATCCTTTTCCTGGGTGTTTGTTAAAAAATAGTTTTTATCTCTTTCACTTTCGTCCCAGGAAAATTCTTTTTTCCCGAAGCTGGTGGGGGAGGGCTGGGTGTAACCTGCCTTCTATCAGAGGATATTTTCCTCCACATTTGTCCAAACCGGCACAGCCTGTCCTTTCCTGGGTGTCTGTTGCAGATGGAAGCTGCTGGTGCCATTGTCAGCTTGAAGCCCTCTTTTGATGCAAGCAGATGTTGCCAGGTGTGTTCAGCAGCTGTTGCTCAATGCTTATGCCAAGCTATTGTGTTCCTCATGGAACCAAGGAGCCATTGTGACACTGCAGGGGCTGATGGCATCAAGGAGGCAATTGTGACAGTACAGAACCTCCTAGAAACAAGGCTCCATTGTGACACCGTGGGGAATCATGGAATCAAGGAGCCCATTGTGACACGGCCAGGCCGCATGGAACCAATGGTCCATGGTTACACGGCGGATTCAAGAAGAGCACGGTGACACCACGCAACATCATGGAACCATAGGTCCATTGTGACACAGCGGGGCCTCATGGAAACAAGGGGACCATTGTGGCAAAGCAGGGCCTAATGGAAGCATGGAGAGCATTGTGACATTGTGGGGAATCATGGAAGCATGGAGAGCATTGTGACACTAAGGAAACTCCTGGAACCAAGATGAGCACTGGCACATAATGGAACCTCATGGAAGCAAGCCTCCATGATGACTTTGGGGCGCCTCAGGGACCACAGGACCCATTGTGACACAGCAGGACCTGGTGGAACCAAGGAGCCTTTGTGATACTCCAGATCCACATGGAAGCCAGGGTGCACTGAGACACAGCGGGGCCTTGTTGGAACCAAAGACACCTCTGCAAAAAGCAGGCTAGCTCATAGAAGCAAGGAGTCCATTGTTACAACATCAAACCTATGGAACCAAGGGACCATTGTGACACTGCGGGGCCTCATGGAACCAATTGTCCAATATGACAGTGCGGATCAAAGGAGACCATGGTGACACTGCGGAACCTGATGGAACCAAGGAGCCATTGTGACACAGTGGGGCCTCATGGAATCAAGGAGACCATTGTGACCCAGGTGTTGCATGTGAAGGCAAGGAGCCATTGTGACACTTTGGGCTTCTTCCCTTGAGCTCTGCAGCTGGCTGTCCCAGCCCAGCGCATCATGTGCCACCTGCTCTCCTCAGGGCTCTGCCTGCACACAGCCCCAGGAGAAGTTTTCCTGTTTGGAAGGAAAGAATGGAAAAGCCTGAGCAGGTTTCCTAAACAACAAACCCCACTCAGGAGCCACATGCTCAGTACAGGCTGCCTGGAACGAGGTCCCCTTTCTACAAGGGTCAGTGTGAGCAGGAATTATCTCTGGGAGCAGAATTCTCGGAGTCTTTCCACTGAATTCTCTGTCCCTGTGTCTTGGGGTGACTTTATCATGTGTATCCCCTATCGCTGCTCTATGCCCAGAAGTGAACTTTGTGCATTTCTGTGCCTTTCAACTGAGCCTGAGAGGGGGAAGAGGGAAAAAAAACCGGACAACCTTCTCAGACCATTTGTTCAAGGACACACATACACACTCCTCTGCATCCTGCTTGCAGCAAGAGCAGAGGAAGCAACCTTGTTTCTTTTGAGCCAGTTTTCAGCTCCTTTTCTCTGGAGGGAGATGGAGAGTTGAACTTTGTTTTCCTGGGACTTTGGGGGTTTTTATCCGTTCTTCTCTTCTTGACTGTTTCAACATCAGAGCACATTGGGAGAATTTTCTCCCGAGGTGGGGGCCCTGAATGTGGGCCCATGAGCCAGCTGCAAGGAGGAGGAGAGAGACTGCGCCTACGGAAGTGTTTGGGTTCCTCCCCCCTGCCATGAGGTCATGGGAGAGGGGACCCTGGGGTAGAGGCATGGCCTGGGCACGGGGTCTCCCTGCTCCCTGCTGACATGTGCCCTAATCCTGTTCAGCACTGGTTATTTTGTGTTGCCCTGTGCCAGGAGGGCCCTGCTTGTGCCGTGATTGCTCAGTTCTTTGGCAGTGCCCCGCCCATGTGGCTGGAGAAGAAAGAGCTCTGAAACTTCTCTCAAGAATCGCTCCTTGTTTCTTTGCACGGGCCTCGCTGTCTATGGATGTTTCAGGAGACCCCACCGAAACACGGAAGGACTCTCAAATTATCCCAGGTTTCTCTCCACAGCGAGAGGTTTTAATATTTAGCATTGTTATCCTTTTCCTGGGTGTTTGTTAAAAAAATAGTTTTTATCTCTTTCACTTTCTTCCCAGGAAAATTCTTTTTTCCCGAAGCTGGTGGGGGAGGGCTGGGTGTAACCTGCCTTCTATCAGAGGATATTTTCCTCCACATTTGTCCAAACCGGCACAGCCTGTCCTTTCCCTGGGTGTCTGTTGCAGATGGAAGCTGCTGGTGCCATTGTCAGCTTGAAGCCCTCTTTTGATGCAAGCAGATGTTGCCAGGTGTGTTCAGCAGCTGTTGCTCAATGCTTATGCCAAGCTATTGTGTTCCTCATGGAACCAAGGAGCCATTGTGACACTGCAGGGGCTGATGGCATCAAGGAGACAATTGTGACAGTACAGAACCTCCTAGAAACAAGGCTCCATTGTGACACCGTGGGGAATCATGGAATCACGGAGCCCATTGTGACACGGCCAGGCCGCATGGAACCAATGGTCCATGGTTCCACTGCGGATTCAAGAAGAGCACGGTGACACCACGCAACATCACGGAACCATGCGTCCATTGTGACACAGCGGGGCCTCATGGAAACAAGGGGACCATTGTGGCAAAGCAGGGCCTAATGGAAGCATGGAGAGCATTGTGACATTGTGGGGAATCATGGAAGCATGGAGAGCATTGTGACACTAAGGAAACTCCTGGAACCAAGATGACCACTGGCACATAATGGAACCTCATGGAAGCAAGCCTCCATGATGACTTTGGAGGGCCTCGGGGACCACAGGACCCATTGTGACACAGCAGGACCTGGTGGAACCAAGGAGCCTTTGTGATACTCCAGATCCACATGGAAGCCAGGGTGCACTGAGACACAGCGGGGCCTTGTTGGAACCAAAGACACCTCTGCAAAAAGCAGGCTAGCTCATAGAAGCAAGGAGTCCATTGTTACAACATCAAACCTATGGAAGCAAGGGACCATTGTGACACTGCGGGGCCTCATGGAACCAATTGTCCATGATCACAGTGCGGATCAAAAGAGACCATGGTGACACTGCGGAACCGCATGGAACCAAGGAGCCATTGTGACACAGTGGGGCCTCATGGAATCAAGGATACCATTGTGACCCAGGTGTTGCATGTGAAGGCAAGGAGCCATTGTGACACTTTGGGCTTCTTCCCTTGAGCTCTGCAGCTGGCTGTCCCAGCCCAGCGCACCATGTGCCACCTGCTCTCCTCAGGGCTCTGCCTGCACACAGCCCCAGGAGAAGTTTTCCTGTTTGGAAGGAAAGAATGGAAAAGCCGGAGCAGGTTTCCCAAACAACAAACCCCACTCAGGAGCCACATGCTCAGTACAGGCTGCCGGGAACGATGTCCCCTTTCTACAAGGGTCAGGGTGAGCAGAATTCTCTGGGAGCAGAATTCTCGGAGTCTTTCCACTGAATTCTCTGTCCCCGTGTCTTGGGGTGACTTTATCATGTGTATCCCCTATCGCTGCTCTATGCCCAGAAGTGAACTTTGTGCATTTCTGTGCCTTTCAACTGAGCCTGAGAGGGGGGAGAGGAAAAAAAACCGGACAAACTTCTCAGAGCGTTTGTTCAAGGACACACATACACACTCCTCTGCATCCTGCTTGCAGCAAGAGCAGAGGAAGCAACTTTGTTTCTTTTTAGCCAGTTTTCAGCTCCTTTTCTCTGGGGAGAGATGGAGAGTTGAACTTTGTTTTCCTGGGACTTTGGGGGTTTTTTTCCCTTCTTCTCTTCTTGACTCTTTCAACATCAGACCACATTGGGAGAATTTTCTCCCGAGGTGGGGGCCCTGAATGTGGGCCCATGAGCCAGCTGCAAGGAGGAGGAGAGAGACTGCACCTACGGAAGTTTTGGGGTTCCTCCCCCCTGCCATGAGGTCATGGGAGAGGGGACCCTGGGGTAGAGGCATGGCCTGGGCACGGGGGTCTCCCTGCTCCCTGCTGACATGTGCCCTAATCCTGTTCAGCACTGCTTATTTTGTGTTGCCTTGTGCCAGGAGGGCCCTGGTTGTGCCGTGATTGCTCAGTTCTTTGGCAGTGCCCCGCCCATGTGGCTGGAGAAGAAAGAGCTCTGAAACTTCTCTCAAGAATGGCTCCCTATTTCTTTGCACGGGCCTCGCTGTCTATGGATGTTTCAGGAGACCCCACCGAAACACGGAAGGACTCTCAAATTATCCCAGCTTTCTCTCCACAGCGAGAGGTTTTAATATTTAGCATTGTTCTCCTTTTCCTGGGTGTTTGTTAAAAAATAGTTTTTATCTCTTTCACTTTCGTCCCAGGAAAATTCTTTTTTCCCGAAGCTGGTGGGGGAGGGCTGGGTGTAACCTGCCTTCTATCAGAGGATATTTTCCTCCACATTTGTCCAAACCGGCACAGCCTGTCCTTTCCTGGGTGTCTGTTGCAGATGGAAGCTGCTGGTGCCATTGTCAGCTTGAAGCCCTCTTTTGATGCAAGCAGATGTTGCCAGGTGTGTTCAGCAGCTGTTGCTCAATGCTTATGCCAAGCTATTGTGTTCCTCATGGAACCAAGGAGCCATTGTGACACTGCAGGGGCTGATGGCATCAAGGAGGCAATTGTGACAGTACAGAACCTCCTAGAAACAAGGCTCCATTGTGACACCGTGGGGAATCATGGAATCAAGGAGCCCATTGTGACACGGCCAGGCCGCATGGAACCAATGGTCCATGGTTACACGGCGGATTCAAGAAGAGCACGGTGACACCACGCAACATCATGGAACCATAGGTCCATTGTGACACAGCGGGGCCTCATGGAAACAAGGGGACCATTGTGGCAAAGCAGGGCCTAATGGAAGCATGGAGAGCATTGTGACATTGTGGGGAATCATGGAAGCATGGAGAGCATTGTGACACTAAGGAAACTCCTGGAACCAAGATGAGCACTGGCACATAATGGAACCTCATGGAAGCAAGCCTCCATGATGACTTTGGGGCGCCTCAGGGACCACAGGACCCATTGTGACACAGCAGGACCTGGTGGAACCAAGGAGCCTTTGTGATACTCCAGATCCACATGGAAGCCAGGGTGCACTGAGACACAGCGGGGCCTTGTTGGAACCAAAGACACCTCTGCAAAAAGCAGGCTAGCTCATAGAAGCAAGGAGTCCATTGTTACAACATCAAACCTATGGAACCAAGGGACCATTGTGACACTGCGGGGCCTCATGGAACCAATTGTCCAATATGACAGTGCGGATCAAAGGAGACCATGGTGACACTGCGGAACCTGATGGAACCAAGGAGCCATTGTGACACAGTGGGGCCTCATGGAATCAAGGAGACCATTGTGACCCAGGTGTTGCATGTGAAGGCAAGGAGCCATTGTGACACTTTGGGCTTCTTCCCTTGAGCTCTGCAGCTGGCTGTCCCAGCCCAGCGCATCATGTGCCACCTGCTCTCCTCAGGGCTCTGCCTGCACACAGCCCCAGGAGAAGTTTTCCTGTTTGGAAGGAAAGAATGGAAAAGCCTGAGCAGGTTTCCTAAACAACAAACCCCACTCAGGAGCCACATGCTCAGTACAGGCTGCCTGGAACGAGGTCCCCTTTCTACAAGGGTCAGTGTGAGCAGGAATTATCTCTGGGAGCAGAATTCTCGGAGTCTTTCCACTGAATTCTCTGTCCCTGTGTCTTGGGGTGACTTTATCATGTGTATCCCCTATCGCTGCTCTATGCCCAGAAGTGAACTTTGTGCATTTCTGTGCCTTTCAACTGAGCCTGAGAGGGGGAAGAGGGAAAAAAAACCGGACAACCTTCTCAGACCATTTGTTCAAGGACACACATACACACTCCTCTGCATCCTGCTTGCAGCAAGAGCAGAGGAAGCAACCTTGTTTCTTTTGAGCCAGTTTTCAGCTCCTTTTCTCTGGAGGGAGATGGAGGGTTGAACTTTGTTTTCCTGGGACTTTGGGGGTTTTTATCCGTTCTTCTCTTCTTGACTGTTTCAACATCAGAGCACATTGGGAGAATTTTCTCCCGAGGTGGGGGCCCTGAATGTGGGCCCATGAGCCAGCTGCAAGGAGGAGGAGAGAGACTGCGCCTACGGAAGTGTTTGGGTTCCTCCCCCCTGCCATGAGGTCATGGGAGGGGGGACCCTGGGGTAGAGGCATGGCCTGGGCACGGGGTCTCCCTGCTCCCTGCTGACATGTGCCCTAATCCTGTTCAGCACTGGTTATTTTGTGTTGCCCTGTGCCAGGAGGGCCCTGCTTGTGCCGTGATTGCTCAGTTCTTTGGCAGTGCCCCGCCCATGTGGCTGGAGAAGAAAGAGCTCTGAAACTTCTCTCAAGAATCGCTCCCTGTTTCTTTGCACGGGCCTCGCTGTCTATGGATGTTTCAGGAGACCCCACCGAAACACGGAAGGACTCTCAAATTATCCCAGGTTTCTCTCCACAGCGAGAGGTTTTAATATTTAGCATTGTTATCCTTTTCCTGTCTGTTTGTTAAAAAAATAGTTTTTATCTCTTTCACTTTCTTCCCAGGAAAATTCTTTTTTCCCGAAGCTGGTGGGGGAGGGCTGGGTGTAACCTGCCTTCTATCAGAGGATATTTTCCTCCACATTTGTCCAAACCGGCACAGCCTGTCCTTTCCCTGGGTGTCTGTTGCAGATGGAAGCTGCTGGTGCCATTCTCAGCTTGAAGCCCTCTTTTGATGCAAGCAGATGTTGCCAGGTGTGTTCAGCAGCTGTTGCTCAATGCTTATGCCAAGCTATTGTGTTCCTCATGGAACCAAGGAGCCATTGTGACACTGCAGGGGCTGATGGCATCAAGGAGACAATTGTGACAGTACAGAACCTCCTAGAAACAAGGCTCCATTGTGACACCGTGGGGAATCATGGAATCACGGAGCCCATTGTGACACGGCCAGGCCGCATGGAACCAATGGTCCATGGTTCCACTGCGGATTCAAGAAGAGCACGGTGACACCACGCAACATCACGGAACCATGCGTCCATTGTGACACAGCGGGGCCTCATGGAAACAAGGGGACCATTGTGGCAAAGCAGGGCCTAATGGAAGCATGGAGAGCATTGGGACATTGTGGGGAATCATGGAAGCATGGAGAGCATTGTGACACTAAGGAAACTCCTGGAACCAAGATGAGCACTGGCACATAATGGAACCTCATGGAAGCAAGCCTCCATGATGACTTTGGAGGGCCTCGGGGACCACAGGACCCATTGTGACACAGCAGGACCTGGTGGAACCAAGGAGCCTTTGTGATACTCCAGATCCACATGGAAGCCAGGGTGCACTGAGACACAGCGGGGCCTTGTTGGAACCAAAGACACCTCTGCAAAAAGCAGGCTAGCTCATAGAAGCAAGGAGTCCATTGTTACAACATCAAACCTATGGAAGCAAGGGACCATTGTGACACTGCGGGGCCTCATGGAACCAATTGTCCATGATCACAGTGCGGATCAAAAGAGACCATGGTGACACTGCGGAACCGCATGGAACCAAGGAGCCGTTGTGACACAGTGGGGCCTCATGGAATCAAGGAGACCATTGTGACCCAGGTGTTGCATGTGAAGGCAAGGAGCCATTGTGACACTTTGGGCTTCTTCCCTTGAGCTCTGCAGCTGGCTGTCCCAGCCCAGCGCACCATGTGCCACCTGCTCTCCTCAGGGCTCTGCCTGCACACAGCCCCAGGAGAAGTTTTCCTGTTTGGAAGGAAAGAATGGAAAAGCCGGAGCAGGTTTCCCAAACAACAAACCCCACTCAGGAGCCACATGCTCAGTACAGGCTGCCGGGAACGATGTCCCCTTTCTACAAGGGTCAGGGTGAGCAGAATTCTCTGGGAGCAGAATTCTCGGAGTCTTTCCACTGAATTCTCTGTCCCCGTGTCTTGGGGTGACTTTATCATGTGTATCCCCTATTGCTGCTCTATGCCCAGAAGTGAACTTTGTGCATTTCTGTGCCTTTCAACTGAGCCTGAGAGGGGGGAGAGGAAAAAAAACCGGACAAACTTCTCAGAGCGTTTGTTCAAGGACACACATACACACTCCTCTGCATCCTGCTTGCAGCAAGAGCAGAGGAAGCAACTTTGTTTCTTTTTAGCCAGTTTTCAGCTCCTTTTCTCTGGGGGGAGATGGAGAGTTGAACTTTGTTTTCCTGGGACTTTGGGGGTTTTTTTCCCTTCTTCTCTTCTTGACTCTTTCAACATCAGACCACATTGGGAGAATTTTCTCCCGAGGTGGGGGCCCTGAATGTGGGCCCATGAGCCAGCTGCAAGGAGGAGGAGAGAGACTGCACCTACGGAAGTGTTGGGGTTCCTCCCCCCTGCCATGAGGTCATGGGAGAGGGGACCCTGGGGTAGAGGCATGGCCTGGGCACGGGGGTCTCCCTGCTCCCTGCTGACATGTGCCCTAATCCTGTTCAGCACTGCTTATTTTGTGTTGCCTTGTGCCAGGAGGGCCCTGGTTGTGCCGTGATTGCTCAGTTCTTTGGCAGTGCCCCGCCCATGTGGCTGGAGAAGAAAGAGCTCTGAAACTTCTCTCAAGAATGGCTCCCTATTTCTTTGCACGGGCCTCGCTGTCTATGGATGTTTCAGGAGACCCCACCGAAACACGGAAGGACTCTCAAATTATCCCAGGTTTCTCTCCACAGCGAGAGGTTTAAACATTTAGCATTGTTCTCCTTTTCCTGTCTGTTTGTTAAAAAAATAGTTTTTATCTCTTTCACTTTCTTCCCAGGAAAATTCTTTTTTCCCGAAGCTGGTGGGGGAGGGCTGGGTGTAACCTGCCTTCTATCAGAGGATATTTTCCTCCACATTTGTCCAAACCGGCACAGCCTGTCCTTTCCCTGGGTGTCTGTTGCAGATGGAAGCTGCTGGTGCCATTGTCAGCTTGAAGCCCTCTTTTGATGCAAGCAGATGTTGCCAGGTGTGTTCAGCAGCTGTTGCTCAATGCTTATGCCAAGCTATTGTGTTCCTCATGGAACCAAGGAGCCATTGTGACACTGCAGGGGCTGATGGCATCAAGGAGACAATTGTGACAGTACAGAACCTCCTAGAAACAAGGCTCCATTGTGACACCGTGGGGAATCATGGAATCACGGAGCCCATTGTGACACGGCCAGGCCGCATGGAACCAATGGTCCATGGTTCCACTGCGGATTCAAGAAGAGCACGGTGACACCACGCAACATCACGGAACCATGCGTCCATTGTGACACAGCGGGGCCTCATGGAAACAAGGGGACCATTGTGGCAAAGCAGGGCCTAATGGAAGCATGGAGAGCATTGTGACATTGTGGGGAATCATGGAAGCATGGAGAGCATTGTGACACTAAGGAAACTCCTGGAACCAAGATGACCACTGGCACATAATGGAACCTCATGGAAGCAAGCCTCCATGATGACTTTGGAGGGCCTCGGGGACCACAGGACCCATTGTGACACAGCAGGACCTGGTGGAACCAAGGAGCCTTTGTGATACTCCAGATCCACATGGAAGCCAGGGTGCACTGAGACACAGCGGGGCCTTGTTGGAACCAAAGACACCTCTGCAAAAAGCAGGCTAGCTCATAGAAGCAAGGAGTCCATTGTTACAACATCAAACCTATGGAAGCAAGGGACCATTGTGACACTGCGGGGCCTCATGGAACCAATTGTCCATGATCACAGTGCGGATCAAAAGAGACCATGGTGACACTGCGGAACCGCATGGAACCAAGGAGCCATTGTGACACAGTGGGGCCTCATGGAATCAAGGAGACCATTGTGACCCAGGTGTTGCATGTGAAGGCAAGGAGCCATTGTGACACTTTGGGCTTCTTCCCTTGAGCTCTGCAGCTGGCTGTCCCAGCCCAGCGCACCATGTGCCACCTGCTCTCCTCAGGGCTCTGCCTGCACACAGCCCCAGGAGAAGTTTTCCTGTTTGGAAGGAAAGAATGGAAAAGCCTGAGCAGGTTTCCTAAACAACAAACCCCACTCAGGAGCCACATGCTCAGTACAGGCTGCCTGGAACGAGGTCCCCTTTCTACAAGGGTCAGTGTGAGCAGGAATTATCTCTGGGAGCAGAATTCTCGGAGTCTTTCCACTGAATTCTCTGTCCCTGTGTCTTGGGGTGACTTTATCATGTGTATCCCCTATCGCTGCTCTATGCCCAGAAGTGAACTTTGTGCATTTCTGTGCCTTTCAACTGAGCCTGAGAGGGGGGAGAGGAAAAAAAACCGGACAAACTTCTCAGAGCGTTTGTTCAAGGACACACATACACACTCCTCTGCATCCTGCTTGCAGCAAGAGCAGAGGAAGCAACTTTGTTTCTTTTTAGCCAGTTTTCAGCTCCTTTTCTCTGGAGAGAGATGGAGAGTTGAACTTTGTTTTCCTGGGACTTTGGGGGTTTTTTTCCCTTCTTCTCTTCTTGACTCTTTCAACATCAGACCACATTGGGAGAATTTTCTCCCGAGGTGGGGGCCCTGAATGTGGGCCCATGAGCCAGCTGCAAGGAGGAGGAGAGAGACTGCACCTACGGAAGTTTTGGGGTTCCTCCCCCCTGCCATGAGGTCATGGGAGAGGGGACCCTGGGGTAGAGGCATGGCCTGGGCACGGGGGTCTCCCTGCTCCCTGCTGACATGTGCCCTAATCCTGTTCAGCACTGCTTATTTTGTGTTGCCTTGTGCCAGGAGGGCCCTGGTTGTGCCGTGATTGCTCAGTTCTTTGGCAGTGCCCCGCCCATGTGGCTGGAGAAGAAAGAGCTCTGAAACTTCTCTCAAGAATGGCTCCCTATTTCTTTGCACGGGCCTCGCTGTCTATGGATGTTTCAGGAGACCCCACCGAAACACGGAAGGACTCTCAAATTATCCCAGCTTTCTCTGCACAGCGAGAGCTTTTAATATTTAGCATTGTTATCCTTTTCCTGGGTGTTTGTTAAAAAATAGTTTTTATCTCTTTCACTTTCGTCCCAGGAAAATTCTTTTTTCCCGAAGCTGGTGGGGGAGGGCTGGGTGTAACCTGCCTTCTATCAGAGGATATTTTCCTCCACATTTGTCCAAACCGGCACAGCCTGTCCTTTCCTGGGTGTCTGTTGCAGATGGAAGCTGCTGGTGCCATTGTCAGCTTGAAGCCCTCTTTTGATGCAAGCAGATGTTGCCAGGTGTGTTCAGCAGCTGTTGCTCAATGCTTATGCCAAGCTATTGTGTTCCTCATGGAACCAAGGAGCCATTGTGACACTGCAGGGGCTGATGGCATCAAGGAGGCAATTGTGACAGTACAGAACCTCCTAGAAACAAGGCTCCATTGTGACACCGTGGGGAATCATGGAATCAAGGAGCCCATTGTGACACGGCCAGGCCGCATGGAACCAATGGTCCATGGTTACACGGCGGATTCAAGAAGAGCACGGTGACACCACGCAACATCATGGAACCATAGGTCCATTGTGACACAGCGGGGCCTCATGGAAACAAGGGGACCATTGTGGCAAAGCAGGGCCTAATGGAAGCATGGAGAGCATTGTGACATTGTGGGGAATCATGGAAGCATGGAGAGCATTGTGACACTAAGGAAACTCCTGGAACCAAGATGAGCACTGGCACATAATGGAACCTCATGGAAGCAAGCCTCCATGATGACTTTGGGGCGCCTCAGGGACCACAGGACCCATTGTGACACAGCAGGACCTGGTGGAACCAAGGAGCCTTTGTGATACTCCAGATCCACATGGAAGCCAGGGTGCACTGAGACACAGCGGGGCCTTGTTGGAACCAAAGACACCTCTGCAAAAAGCAGGCTAGCTCATAGAAGCAAGGAGTCCATTGTTACAACATCAAACCTATGGAACCAAGGGACCATTGTGACACTGCGGGGCCTCATGGAACCAATTGTCCAATATGACAGTGCGGATCAAAGGAGACCATGGTGACACTGCGGAACCTGATGGAACCAAGGAGCCATTGTGACACAGTGGGGCCTCATGGAATCAAGGAGACCATTGTGACCCAGGTGTTGCATGTGAAGGCAAGGAGCCATTGTGACACTTTGGGCTTCTTCCCTTGAGCTCTGCAGCTGGCTGTCCCAGCCCAGCGCATCATGTGCCACCTGCTCTCCTCAGGGCTCTGCCTGCACACAGCCCCAGGAGAAGTTTTCCTGTTTGGAAGGAAAGAATGGAAAAGCCTGAGCAGGTTTCCTAAACAACAAACCCCACTCAGGAGCCACATGCTCAGTACAGGCTGCCTGGAACGAGGTCCCCTTTCTACAAGGGTCAGTGTGAGCAGGAATTATCTCTGGGAGCAGAATTCTCGGAGTCTTTCCACTGAATTCTCTGTCCCTGTGTCTTGGGGTGACTTTATCATGTGTATCCCCTATCGCTGCTCTATGCCCAGAAGTGAACTTTGTGCATTTCTGTGCCTTTCAACTGAGCCTGAGAGGGGGAAGAGGGAAAAAAAACCGGACAACCTTCTCAGACCATTTGTTCAAGGACACACATACACACTCCTCTGCATCCTGCTTGCAGCAAGAGCAGAGGAAGCAACCTTGTTTCTTTTGAGCCAGTTTTCAGCTCCTTTTCTCTGGAGGGAGATGGAGAGTTGAACTTTGTTTTCCTGGGACTTTGGGGGTTTTTATCCGTTCTTCTCTTCTTGACTGTTTCAACATCAGAGCACATTGGGAGAATTTTCTCCCGAGGTGGGGGCCCTGAATGTGGGCCCATGAGCCAGCTGCAAGGAGGAGGAGAGAGACTGCGCCTACGGAAGTGTTTGGGTTCCTCCCCCCTGCCATGAGGTCATGGGAGGGGGGACCCTGGGGTAGAGGCATGGCCTGGGCACGGGGTCTCCCTGCTCCCTGCTGACATGTGCCCTAATCCTGTTCAGCACTGGTTATTTTGTGTTGCCCTGTGCCAGGAGGGCCCTGCTTGTGCCGTGATTGCTCAGTTCTTTGGCAGTGCCCCGCCCATGTGGCTGGAGAAGAAAGAGCTCTGAAACTTCTCTCAAGAATCACTCCTTGTTTCTTTGCACGGGCCTCGCTGTCTATGGATGTTTCAGGAGACCCCACCGAAACACGGAAGGACTCTCAAATTATCCCAGGTTTCTCTCCACAGCGAGAGGTTTTAATATTTAGCATTGTTATCCTTTTCCTGGGTGTTTGTTAAAAAAATAGTTTTTATCTCTTTCACTTTCTTCCCAGGAAAATTCTTTTTTCCCGAAGCTGGTGGGGGAGGGCTGGGTGTAACCTGCCTTCTATCAGAGGATATTTTCCTCCACATTTGTCCAAACCGGCACAGCCTGTCCTTTCCCTGGGTGTCTGTTGCAGATGGAAGCTGCTGGTGCCATTGTCAGCTTGAAGCCCTCTTTTGATGCAAGCAGATGTTGCCAGGTGTGTTCAGCAGCTGTTGCTCAATGCTTATGCCAAGCTATTGTGTTCCTCATGGAACCAAGGAGCCATTGTGACACTGCAGGGGCTGATGGCATCAAGGAGACAATTGTGACAGTACAGAACCTCCTAGAAACAAGGCTCCATTGTGACACCGTGGGGAATCATGGAATCACGGAGCCCATTGTGACACGGCCAGGCCGCATGGAACCAATGGTCCATGGTTCCACTGCGGATTCAAGAAGAGCACGGTGACACCACGCAACATCACGGAACCATGCGTCCATTGTGACACAGCGGGGCCTCATGGAAACAAGGGGACCATTGTGGCAAAGCAGGGCCTAATGGAAGCATGGAGAGCATTGGGACATTGTGGGGAATCATGGAAGCATGGAGAGCATTGTGACACTAAGGAAACTCCTGGAACCAAGATGACCACTGGCACATAATGGAACCTCATGGAAGCAAGCCTCCATGATGACTTTGGAGGGCCTCGGGGACCACAGGACCCATTGTGACACAGCAGGACCTGGTGGAACCAAGGAGCCTTTGTGATACTCCAGATCCACATGGAAGCCAGGGTGCACTGAGACACAGCGGGGCCTTGTTGGAACCAAAGACACCTCTGCAAAAAGCAGGCTAGCTCATAGAAGCAAGGAGTCCATTGTTACAACATCAAACCTATGGAAGCAAGGGACCATTGTGACACTGCGGGGCCTCATGGAACCAATTGTCCATGATCACAGTGCGGATCAAAAGAGACCATGGTGACACTGCGGAACCGCATGGAACCAAGGAGCTGTTGTGACACAGTGGGGCCTCATGGAATCAAGGAGACCATTGTGACCCAGGTGTTGCATGTGAAGGCAAGGAGCCATTGTGACACTTTGGGCTTCTTCCCTTGAGCTCTGCAGCTGGCTGTCCCAGCCCAGCGCACCATGTGCCACCTGCTCTCCTCAGGGCTCTGCCTGCACACAGCCCCAGGAGAAGTTTTCCTGTTTGGAAGGAAAGAATGGAAAAGCCGGAGCAGGTTTCCCAAACAACAAACCCCACTCAGGAGCCACATGCTCAGTACAGGCTGCCGGGAACGATGTCCCCTTTCTACAAGGGTCAGGGTGAGCAGAATTCTCTGGGAGCAGAATTCTCGGAGTCTTTCCACTGAATTCTCTGTCCCCGTGTCTTGGGGTGACTTTATCATGTGTATCCCCTATTGCTGCTCTATGCCCAGAAGTGAACTTTGTGCATTTCTGTGCCTTTCAACTGAGCCTGAGAGGGGGGAGAGGAAAAAAAACCGGACAAACTTCTCAGAGCGTTTGTTCAAGGACACACATACACACTCCTCTGCATCCTGCTTGCAGCAAGAGCAGAGGAAGCAACTTTGTTTCTTTTTAGCCAGTTTTCAGCTCCTTTTCTCTGGGGAGAGATGGAGAGTTGAACTTTGTTTTCCTGGGACTTTGGGGGTTTTTTTCCCTTCTTCTCTTCTTGACTCTTTCAACATCAGACCACATTGGGAGAATTTTCTCCCGAGGTGGGGGCCCTGAATGTGGGCCCATGAGCCAGCTGCAAGGAGGAGGAGAGAGACTGCACCTCCGGAAGTGTTGGGGTTCCTCCCCCCTGCCATGAGGTCATGGGAGAGGGGACCCTGGGGTAGAGGCATGGCCTGGGCACGGGGGTCTCCCTGCTCCCTGCTGACATGTGCCCTAATCCTGTTCAGCACTGGTTATTTTGTGTTGCCTTGTGCCAGGAGGGCCCTGGTTGTGCCGTGATTGCTCAGTTCTTTGGCAGTGCCCCGCCCATGTGGCTGGAGAAGAAAGAGCTCTGAAACTTCTCTCAAGAATGGCTCCCTATTTCTTTGCACGGGCCTCGCTGTCTATGGATGTTTCAGGAGACCCCACCGAAACACGGAAGGACTCTCAAATTATCCCAGCTTTCTCTGCACAGCGAGAGCTTTTAATATTTAGCATTGTTATCCTTTTCCTGGGTGTTTGTTAAAAAATTGTTTTTATCTCTTTCACTTTCGTCCCAGGAAAATTCTTTTTTCCCGAAGCTGGTGGGGGAGGGCTGGGTGTAACCTGCCTTCTATCAGAGGATATTTTCCTCCACATTTGTCCAAACCGGCACAGCCTGTCCTTTCCTGGGTGTCTGTTGCAGATGGAAGCTGCTGGTGCCATTGTCAGCTTGAAGCCCTCTTTTGATGCAAGCAGATGTTGCCAGGTGTGTTCAGCAGCTGTTGCTCAATGCTTATGCCAAGCTATTGTGTTCCTCATGGAACCAAGGAGCCATTGTGACACTGCAGGGGCTGATGGCATCAAGGAGGCAATTGTGACAGTACAGAACCTCCTAGAAACAAGGCTCCATTGTGACACCGTGGGGAATCATGGAATCAAGGAGCCCATTGTGACACGGCCAGGCCGCATGGAACCAATGGTCCATGGTTACACGGCGGATTCAAGAAGAGCACGGTGACACCACGCAACATCATGGAACCATAGGTCCATTGTGACACAGCGGGGCCTCATGGAAACAAGGGGACCATTGTGGCAAAGCAGGGCCTAATGGAAGCATGGAGAGCATTGTGACATTGTGGGGAATCATGGAAGCATGGAGAGCATTGTGACACTAAGGAAACTCCTGGAACCAAGATGAGCACTGGCACATAATGGAACCTCATGGAAGCAAGCCTCCATGATGACTTTGGGGCGCCTCAGGGACCACAGGACCCATTGTGACACAGCAGGACCTGGTGGAACCAAGGAGCCTTTGTGATACTCCAGATCCACATGGAAGCCAGGGTGCACTGAGACACAGCGGGGCCTTGTTGGAACCAAAGACACCTCTGCAAAAAGCAGGCTAGCTCATAGAAGCAAGGAGTCCATTGTTACAACATCAAACCTATGGAAGCAAGGGACCATTGTGACACTGCGGGGCCTCATGGAACCAATTGTCCAATATGACAGTGCGGATCAAAGGAGACCATGGTGACACTGCGGAACCTGATGGAACCAAGGAGCCATTGTGACACAGTGGGGCCTCATGGAATCAAGGAGACCATTGTGACCCAGGTGTTGCATGTGAAGGCAAGGAGCCATTGTGACACTTTGGGCTTCTTCCCTTGAGCTCTGCAGCTGGCTGTCCCAGCCCAGCGCATCATGTGCCACCTGCTCTCCTCAGGGCTCTGCCTGCACACAGCCCCAGGAGAAGTTTTCCTGTTTGGAAGGAAAGAATGGAAAAGCCTGAGCAGGTTTCCTAAACAACAAACCCCACTCAGGAGCCACATGCTCAGTACAGGCTGCCTGGAACGAGGTCCCCTTTCTACAAGGGTCAGTGTGAGCAGGAATTATCTCTGGGAGCAGAATTCTCGGAGTCTTTCCACTGAATTCTCTGTCCCTGTGTCTTGGGGTGACTTTATCATGTGTATCCCCTATCGCTGCTCTATGCCCAGAAGTGAACTTTGTGCATTTCTGTGCCTTTCAACTGAGCCTGAGAGGGGGAAGAGGGAAAAAAAACCGGACAACCTTCTCAGACCATTTGTTCAAGGACACACATACACACTCCTCTGCATCCTGCTTGCAGCAAGAGCAGAGGAAGCAACCTTGTTTCTTTTGAGCCAGTTTTCAGCTCCTTTTCTCTGGAGGGAGATGGAGGGTTGAACTTTGTTTTCCTGGGACTTTGGGGGTTTTTATCCGTTCTTCTCTTCTTGACTGTTTCAACATCAGAGCACATTGGGAGAATTTTCTCCCGAGGTGGGGGCCCTGAATGTGGGCCCATGAGCCAGCTGCAAGGAGGAGGAGAGAGACTGCGCCTACGGAAGTGTTTGGGTTCCTCCCCCCTGCCATGAGGTCATGGGAGGGGGGACCCTGGGGTAGAGGCATGGCCTGGGCACGGGGTCTCCCTGCTCCCTGCTGACATGTGCCCTAATCCTGTTCAGCACTGGTTATTTTGTGTTGCCCTGTGCCAGGAGGGCCCTGCTTGTGCCGTGATTGCTCAGTTCTTTGGCAGTGCCCCGCCCATGTGGCTGGAGAAGAAAGAGCTCTGAAACTTCTCTCAAGAATCGCTCCCTGTTTCTTTGCACGGGCCTCGCTGTCTATGGATGTTTCAGGAGACCCCACCGAAACACGGAAGGACTCTCAAATTATCCCAGGTTTCTCTCCACAGCGAGAGGTTTTAATATTTAGCATTGTTATCCTTTTCCTGTCTGTTTGTTAAAAAAATAGTTTTTATCTCTTTCACTTTCTTCCCAGGAAAATTCTTTTTTCCCGAAGCTGGTGGGGGAGGGCTGGGTGTAACCTGCCTTCTATCAGAGGATATTTTCCTCCACATTTGTCCAAACCGGCACAGCCTGTCCTTTCCCTGGGTGTCTGTTGCAGATGGAAGCTGCTGGTGCCATTGTCAGCTTGAAGCCCTCTTTTGATGCAAGCAGATGTTGCCAGGTGTGTTCAGCAGCTGTTGCTCAATGCTTATGCCAAGCTATTGTGTTCCTCATGGAACCAAGGAGCCATTGTGACACTGCAGGGGCTGATGGCATCAAGGAGACAATTGTGACAGTACAGAACCTCCTAGAAACAAGGCTCCATTGTGACACCGTGGGGAATCATGGAATCACGGAGCCCATTGTGACACGGCCAGGCCGCATGGAACCAATGGTCCATGGTTCCACTGCGGATTCAAGAAGAGCACGGTGACACCACGCAACATCACGGAACCATGCGTCCATTGTGACACAGCGGGGCCTCATGGAAACAAGGGGACCATTGTGGCAAAGCAGGGCCTAATGGAAGCATGGAGAGCATTGTGACATTGTGGGGAATCATGGAAGCATGGAGAGCATTGTGACACTAAGGAAACTCCTGGAACCAAGATGAGCACTGGCACATAATGGAACCTCATGGAAGCAAGCCTCCATGATGACTTTGGAGGGCCTCGGGGACCACAGGACCCATTGTGACACAGCAGGACCTGGTGGAACCAAGGAGCCTTTGTGATACTCCAGATCCACATGGAAGCCAGGGTGCACTGAGACACAGCGGGGCCTTGTTGGAACCAAAGACACCTCTGCAAAAAGCAGGCTAGCTCATAGAAGCAAGGAGTCCATTGTTACAACATCAAACCTATGGAACCAAGGGACCATTGTGACACTGCGGGGCCTCATGGAACCAATTGTCCATGATCACAGTGCGGATCAAAAGAGACCATGGTGACACTGCGGAACCGCATGGAACCAAGGAGCCGTTGTGACACAGTGGGGCCTCATGGAATCAAGGAGACCATTGTGACCCAGGTGTTGCATGTGAAGGCAAGGAGCCATTGTGACACTTTGGGCTTCTTCCCTTGAGCTCTGCAGCTGGCTGTCCCAGCCCAGCGCACCATGTGCCACCTGCTCTCCTCAGGGCTCTGCCTGCACACAGCCCCAGGAGAAGTTTTCCTGTTTGGAAGGAAAGAATGGAAAAGCCGGAGCAGGTTTCCCAAACAACAAACCCCACTCAGGAGCCACATGCTCAGTACAGGCTGCCGGGAACGATGTCCCCTTTCTACAAGGGTCAGGGTGAGCAGAATTCTCTGGGAGCAGAATTCTCGGAGTCTTTCCACTGAATTCTCTGTCCCCGTGTCTTGGGGTGACTTTATCATGTGTATCCCCTATTGCTGCTCTATGCCCAGAAGTGAACTTTGTGCATTTCTGTGCCTTTCAACTGAGCCTGAGAGGGGGGAGAGGAAAAAAAACCGGACAAACTTCTCAGAGCGTTTGTTCAAGGACACACATACACACTCCTCTGCATCCTGCTTGCAGCAAGAGCAGAGGAAGCAACTTTGTTTCTTTTTAGCCAGTTTTCAGCTCCTTTTCTCTGGGGGGAGATGGAGAGTTGAACTTTGTTTTCCTGGGACTTTGGGGGTTTTTTTCCCTTCTTCTCTTCTTGACTCTTTCAACATCAGACCACATTGGGAGAATTTTCTCCCGAGGTGGGGGCCCTGAATGTGGGCCCATGAGCCAGCTGCAAGGAGGAGGAGAGAGACTGCACCTACGGAAGTGTTGGGGTTCCTCCCCCCTGCCATGAGGTCATGGGAGAGGGGACCCTGGGGTAGAGGCATGGCCTGGGCACGGGGGTCTCCCTGCTCCCTGCTGACATGTGCCCTAATCCTGTTCAGCACTGCTTATTTTGTGTTGCCTTGTGCCAGGAGGGCCCTGGTTGTGCCGTGATTGCTCAGTTCTTTGGCAGTGCCCCGCCCATGTGGCTGGAGAAGAAAGAGCTCTGAAACTTCTCTCAAGAATGGCTCCCTATTTCTTTGCACGGGCCTCGCTGTCTATGGATGTTTCAGGAGACCCCACCGAAACACGGAAGGACTCTCAAATTATCCCAGCTTTCTCTGCACAGCGAGAGCTTTTAATATTTAGCATTGTTCTCCTTTTCCTGGGTGTTTGTTAAAAAATTGTTTTTATCTCTTTCACTTTCGTCCCAGGAAAATTCTTTTTTCCCGAAGCTGGTGGGGGAGGGCTGGGTGTAACCTGCCTTCTATCAGAGGATATTTTCCTCCACATTTGTCCAAACCGGCACAGCCTGTCCTTTCCCTGGGTGTCTGTTGCAGATGGAAGCTGCTGGTGCCATTGTCAGCTTGAAGCCCTCTTTTGATGCAAGCAGATGTTGCCAGGTGTGTTCAGCAGCTGTTGCTCAATGCTTATGCCAAGCTATTGTGTTCCTCATGGAACCAAGGAGCCATTGTGACACTGCAGGGGCTGATGGCATCAAGGAGGCAATTGTGACAGTACAGAACCTCCTAGAAACAAGGCTCCATTGTGACACCGTGGGGAATCATGGAATCAAGGAGCCCATTGTGACACGGCCAGGCCGCATGGAACCAATGGTCCATGGTTACTTGGCGGATTCAAGAAGAGCACGGTGACACCACGCAACATCATGGAACCATAGGTCCGTTGTGACACAGCGGGGCCTCATGGAAACAAGGGGACCATTGTGGCAAAGCAGGGCCTAATGGAAGCATGGAGAGCATTGTGACATTGTGGGGAATCATGGAAGCATGGAGAGCATTGTGACACTAAGGAAACTCCTGGAACCAAGATGAGCACTGGCACATAATGGAACCTCATGGAAGCAAGCCTCCATGATGACTTTGGAGGGCCTCAGGGACCACAGGACCCATTGTGACACAGCAGGACCTGGTGGAACCAAGGAGCCTTTGTGATGCTCCAGATCCACATGGAAGCCAGGGTGCACTGAGACACAGCGGGGCCTTGTTGGAACCAAAGACACCTCTGCAAAAAGCAGGCTAGCTCATAGAAGCAAGGAGTCCATTGTTACAACATCAAACCTATGGAAGCAAGGGACCATTGTGACACTGCGGGGCCTCATGGAACCAATTGTCCATGATGACAATGCGGATCAAAAGAGACCATGGTGACACTGCGGAACCCGATGGAACCAAGGAGCCATTGTGACACAGTGGGGCCTCATGGAATCAAGGAGACCATTGTGACCCAGGTGTTGCATGTGAAGGCAAGGAGCCATTGTGACACTTTGGGCTTCTTCCCTTGAGCTCTGCAGCTGGCTGTCCCAGCCCAGCGCACCATGTGCCACCTGCTCTCCTCAGGGCTCTGCCTGCACACAGCCCCAGGAGAAGTTTTCCTGTTTGGAAGGAAAGAATGGAAAAGCCGGAGCAGGTTTCCCAAACAACAAACCCCACTCAGGAGCCACATGCTCAGTACAGGCTGCCGGGAACGATGTCCCCTTTCTACAAGGGTCAGGGTGAGCAGAATTCTCTGGGAGCAGAATTCTCGGAGTCTTTCCACTGAATTCTCTGTCCCCGTGTCTTGGGGTGACTTTATCATGTGTATCCCCTATCGCTGCTCTATGCCCAGAAGTGAACTTTGTGCATTTCTGTGCCTTTCAACTGAGCCTGAGAGGGGGGAGAGGAAAAAAAACCGGACAAACTTCTCAGAGCGTTTGTTCAAGGACACACATACACACACTCCTCTGCATCCTGCTTGCAGCAAGAGCAGAGGAAGCAACTTTGTTTCTTTTTAGCCAGTTTTCAGCTCCTTTTCTCTGGGGGGAGATGGAGAGTTGAACTTTGTTTTCCTGGGACTTTGGGGTTTTTTTTCCCTTCTTCTCTTCTTGACTCTTTCAACATCAGACTACATTGGGAGAATTTTCTCCCGAGGTGGGGGCCCTGAATGTGGGCCCATGAGCCAGCTGCAAGGAGGAGGAGAGAGACTACACCTCCGGAAGTGTTGGGGTTCCTCCCCCCTGCCATGAGGTCATGGGAGAGGGGACCCTGGGGTAGAGGCATGGCCTGGGCACGGGGTCTCCCTGCTCCCTGCTGACATGTGCCCTAATCCTGTTCAGCACTGCTTATTTTGTGTTGCCCTGTGCCAGGAGGGCCCTGGTTGTGCCGTGATTGCTCAGTTCTTTGGCAGTGCCCCGCCCATGTGGCTGGAGAAGAAAGAGCTCTGAAACTTCTCTCAAGAATGGCTCCCTATTTCTTTGCACGGGCCTCGCTGTCTATGGATGTTTCAGGAGACCCCACCGAAACACGGAAGGACTCTCAAATTATCCCAGCTTTCTCTGCACAGCGAGAGCTTTTAATATTTAGCATTGTTCTCCTTTTCCTGGGTGTTTGTTAAAAAATTGTTTTTATCTCTTTCACTTTCGTCCCAGGAAAATTCTTTTTTCCCGAAGCTGGTGGGGGAGGGCTGGGTGTAACCTGCCTTCTATCAGAGGATATTTTCCTCCACATTTGTCCAAACCGGCACAGCCTGTCCTTTCCTGGGTCTCTGTTGCAGATGGAAGCTGCTGGTGCCATTGTCAGCTTGAAGCCCTCTTTTGATGCAAGCAGATGTTGCCAGGTGTGTTCAGCAGCTGTTGCTCAATGCTTATGCCAAGCTATTGTGTTCCTCATGGAACCAAGGAGCCATTGTGACACTGCAGGGGCTGATGGCATCAAGGAGGCAATTGTGACAGTACAGAACCTCCTAGAAACAAGGCTCCATTGTGACACCGTGGGGAATCATGGAATCACGGAGCCCATTGTGACACGGCCAGGCCGCATGGAACCAATGGTCCATGGTTACTTGGCGGATTCAAGAAGAGCACGGTGACACCACGCAACATCATGGAACCATAGGTCCATTGTGACACAGCGGGGCCTCATGGAAACAAGGGGACCATTGTGGCAAAGCAGGGCCTAATGGAAGCATGGAGAGCATTGTGACATTGTGGGGAATCATGGAAGCATGGAGAGCATTGTGACACTAAGGAAACTCCTGGAACCAAGATGAGCACTGGCACATAATGGAACCTCATGGAAGCAAGCCTCCATGATGACTTTGGAGGGCCTCAGGGACCACAGGACCCATTGTGACACAGCAGGACCTGGTGGAACCAAGGAGCCTTTGTGATGCTCCAGATCCACATGGAAGCCAGGGTGCACTGAGACACAGCGGGGCCTTGTTGGAACCAAAGACACCTCTGCAAAAAGCAGGCTAGCTCATAGAAGCAAGGAGTCCATTGTTACAACATCAAACCTATGGAACCAAGGGACCATTGTGACACTGCGGGGCCTCATGGAACCAATTGTCCATGATGACAATGCGGATCAAAAGAGACCATGGTGACACTGCGGAACCCGATGGAACCAAGGAGCCATTGTGACACAGTGGGGCCTCATGGAATCAAGGAGACCATTGTGACCCAGGTGTTGCATGTGAAGGCAAGGAGCCATTGTGACACTTTGGGCTTCTTCCCTTGAGCTCTGCAGCTGGCTGTCCCAGCCCAGCGCACCATGTGCCACCTACTCTCCTCAGGGCTCTGCCTGCACACAGCCCCAGGAGAAGTTTTCCTGTTTGGAAGGAAAGAATGGAAAAGCCGGAGCAGGTTTCCCAAACAACAAACCCCACTCAGGAGCCACATGCTCAGTACAGGCTGCCGGGAACGATGTCCCCTTTCTACAAGGGTCAGGGTGAGCAGAATTCTCTGGGAGCAGAATTCTCGGAGTCTTTCCACTGAATTCTCTGTCCCCGTGTCTTGGGGTGACTTTATCATGTGTATCCCCTATCGCTGCTCTATGCCCAGAAGTGAACTTTGTGCATTTCTGTGCCTTTCAACTGAGCCTGAGAGGGGGAAGAGGGAAAAAAAACCGGACAACCTTCTCAGACCATTTGTTCAAGGACACACATACACACTCCTCTGCATCCTGCTTGCAGCAAGAGCAGAGGAAGCAACCTTGTTTCTTTTGAGCCAGTTTTCAGCTCCTTTTCTCTGGAGGGAGATGGAGAGTTGAACTTTGTTTTCCTGGGACTTTGGGGTTTTTTTTCCCTTCTTCTCTTCTTGACTCTTTCAACATCAGACCACATTGGGAGAATTTTCTCCCGAGGTGGGGGCCCTGAATGTGGGCCCATGAGCCAGCTGCAAGGAGGAGGAGAGAGACTACACCTCCGGAAGTGTTGGGGTTCCTCCCCCCTGCCATGAGGTCATGGGAGAGGGGACCCTGGGGTAGAGGCATGGCCTGGGCACGGGGGTCTCCCTGCTCCCTGCTGACATGTGCCCTACTCCTGTTCAGCACTGCTTATTTTGTGTTGCCCTGTGCCAGGAGGGCCCTGGTTGTGCCGTGATTGCTCAGTTCTTTGGCAGTGCCCCGCCCATGTGGCTGGAGAAGAAAGAGCTCTGAAACTTCTCTCAAGAATGGCTCCCTATTTCTTTGCACGGGCCTCGCTGTCTATGGATGTTTCAGGAGACCCCACCGAAACACGGAAGGACTCTCAAATTATCCCAGCTTTCTCTGCACAGCGAGAGCTTTTAATATTTAGCATTGTTCTCCTTTTCCTGGGTGTTTGTTAAAAAAATAGTTTTTATCTCTTTCACTTTCTTCCCAGGAAAATTCTTTTTTCCCAAAGCTGGTGGGGGAGGGCTGGGTGTAACCTGCCTTCTATCAGAGGATATTTTCCTCCACATTTGTCCAAACCGGCACAGCCTGTCCTTTCCCTGGGTGTCTGTTGCAGATGGAAGCTGCTGGTGCCATTGTCAGCTTGAAGCCCTCTTTTGATGCAAGCAGATGTTGCCAGGTGTGTTCAGCAGCTGTTGCTCAATGCTTATGCCAAGCTATTGTGTTCCTCATGGAACCAAGGAGCCATTGTGACACTGCAGGGGCTGATGGCATCAAGGAGACAATTGTGACAGTACAGAACCTCCTAGAAACAAGGCTCCATTGTGACACCGTGGGGAATCATGGAATCACGGAGCCCATTGTGACACGGCCAGGCCGCATGGAACCAATGGTCCATGGTTCCACTGCGGATTCAAGAAGAGCACGGTGACACCACGCAACATCACGGAACCATGCGTCCATTGTGACACAGCGGGGCCTCATGGAAACAAGGGGACCATTGTGGCAAAGCAGGGCCTAATGGAAGCATGGAGAGCATTGTGACATTGTGGGGAATCATGGAAGCATGGAGAGCATTGTGACACTAAGGAAACTCCTGGAACCAAGATGACCACTGGCACATAATGGAACCTCATGGAAGCAAGCCTCCATGATGACTTTGGAGGGCCTCGGGGACCACAGGACCCATTGTGACACAGCAGGACCTGGTGGAACCAAGGAGCCTTTGTGATACTCCAGATCCACATGGAAGCCAGGGTGCACTGAGACACAGCGGGGCCTTGTTGGAACCAAAGACACCTCTGCAAAAAGCAGGCTAGCTCATAGAAGCAAGGAGTCCATTGTTACAACATCAAACCTATGGAAGCAAGGGACCATTGTGACACTGCGGGGCCTCATGGAACCAATTGTCCATGATCACAGTGCGGATCAAAAGAGACCATGGTGACACTGCGGAACCGCATGGAACCAAGGAGCCATTGTGACACAGTGGGGCCTCATGGAATCAAGGAGACCATTGTGACCCAGGTGTTGCATGTGAAGGCAAGGAGCCATTGTGACACTTTGGGCTTCTTCCCTTGAGCTCTGCAGCTGGCTGTCCCAGCCCAGCGCACCATGTGCCACCTGCTCTCCTCAGGGCTCTGCCTGCACACAGCCCCAGGAGAAGTTTTCCTGTTTGGAAGGAAAGAATGGAAAAGCCGGAGCAGGTTTCCCAAACAACAAACCCCACTCAGGAGCCACATGCTCAGTACAGGCTGCCGGGAACGATGTCCCCTTTCTACAAGGGTCAGGGTGAGCAGAATTCTCTGGGAGCAGAATTCTCGGAGTCTTTCCACTGAATTCTCTGTCCCCGTGTCTTGGGGTGACTTTATCATGTGTATCCCCTATCGCTGCTCTATGCCCAGAAGTGAACTTTGTGCATTTCTGTGCCTTTCAACTGAGCCTGAGAGGGGGAAGAGGGAAAAAAAACCGGACAACCTTCTCAGAGCGTTTGTTCAAGGACACACATACACACTCCTCTGCATCCTGCTTGCAGCAAGAGCCGAGGAAGCAACCTTGTTTCTTTTGAGCCAGTTTTCAGCTCCTTTTCTCTGGAGGGAGATGGAGAGTTGAACTTTGTTTTCCTGGGACTTTGGGGGTTTTTATCCGTTCTTCTCTTCTTGACTGTTTCAACATCAGAGCACATTGGGAGAATTTTCTCCCGAGGTGGGGGCCCTGAATGTGGGCCCATGAGCCAGCTCCAAGGAGGAGGAGAGAGACTGCGCCTACGGAAGTGTTGGGGTTCCTCCCCCCTGCCATGAGGTCATGGGAGAGGGGACCCTGGGGTAGAGGCATGGCCTGGGCATGGGGTCTCCCTGCTCCCTGCTGACATGTGCCCTAATCCTGTTCAGCACTGGTTATTTTGTGTTGCCCTGTGCCAGGAGGGCCCTGCTTGTGCCGTGATTGCTCAGTTCTTTGGCAGTGCCCCGCCCATGTGGCTGGAGAAGAAAGAGCTCTGAAACTTCTCTCAAGAATGGCTCCCTATTTCTTTGCACGGGCCTCGCTGTCTATGGATGTTTCAGGAGACCCCACCGAAACACGGAAGGACTCTCAAATTATCCCAGCTTTCTCTCCACAGCGAGAGGTTTTAACATTTAGCATTGTTCTCCTTTTCCTGTCTGTTTGTTAAAAAAATAGTTTTTATCTCTTTCACTTTCTTCCCAGGAAAATTCTTTTTTCCCGAAGCTGGTGGGGGAGGGCTGGGTGTAACCTGCCTTCTATCAGAGGATATTTTCCTCCACATTTGTCCAAACCGGCACAGCCTGTCCTTTCCCTGGGTGTTTGTTGCAGATGGAAGCTGCTGGTGCCATTCTCAGCTTGAAGCCCTCTTTTGATGCAAGCAGATGTTGCCAGGTGTGTTCAGCAGCTGTTGCTCAATGCTTATGCCAAGCTATTGTGTTCCTCATGGAACCAAGGAGCCATTGTGACACTGCAGGGGCTGATGGCATCAAGGAGACAATTGTGACAGTACAGAACCTCCTAGAAACAAGGCTCCATTGTGACACCGTGGGGAATCATGGAATCAAGGAGCCCATTGTGACACGGCCAGGCCGCACGGAACCAATGGTCCATGGTTCCACTGCGGATTCAAGAAGAGCACGGTGACACCACGCAACATCACGGAACCATGCGTCCATTGTGACACAGCGGGGCCTCATGGAAACAAGGGGACCATTGTGGCAAAGCAGGGCCTAATGGAAGCATGGAGAGCATTGTGACATTGTGGGGAATCATGGAAGCATGGAGAGCATTGTGACACTAAGGGAACTCCTGGAACCAAGATGACCACTGGCACATAATGGAACCTCATGGAAGCAAGCCTCCATGATGACTTTGGGGCGCCTCAGGGACCACAGGACCCATTGTGACACAGCAGGACCTGGTGGAACCAAGGAGCCTTTGTGATACTCCAGATCCACATGGAAGCCAGGGTGCACTGAGACAAAGCGGGGCCTTGTTGGAACCAAAGACACCTCTGCAAAAAGCAGGCTAGCTCATAGAAGCAAGGAGTCCATTGTTACAACATCAAACCTATGGAACCAAGGGACCATTGTGACACTGCGGGGCCTCATGGAACCAATTGTCCATGATGACAGTGCGGATCAAAGGAGACCA
The DNA here is from genome assembly GCF_041296385.1 of Aphelocoma coerulescens. Classification (NCBI taxonomy): domain Eukaryota; kingdom Metazoa; phylum Chordata; class Aves; order Passeriformes; family Corvidae; genus Aphelocoma; species Aphelocoma coerulescens. Next base: position 729,388 of record NW_027183960.1, on the reverse strand, counting down.
TGGTGACACTGCGGAACCTGATGGAACCAAGGAGCCATTGTGACACAGTGGGGCCTCATGGAATCAAGGAGACCATTGTGACCCAGGTGTTGCATGTGAAGGCAAGGAGCCATTGTGACACTTTGGGCTTCTTCCCTTGAGCTCTGCAGCTGGCTGTCCCAGCCCAGCGCACCATGTGCCACCTGCTCTCCTCAGGGCTCTGCCTGCACACAGCCCCAGGAGAAGTTTTCCTGTTTGGAAGGAAAGAATGGAAAAGCCTGAGCAGGTTTCCTAAACAACAAACCCCACTCAGGAGCCACATGCTCAGTACAGGCTGCCTGGAACGAGGTCCCCTTTCTACAAGGGTCAGTGTGAGCAGGAATTATCTCTGGGAGCAGAATTCTCGGAGTCTTTCCACTGAATTCTCTGTCCCTGTGTCTTGGGGTGACTTTATCATGTGTATCCCCTATCGCTGCTCTATGCCCAGAAGTGAACTTTGTGCATTTCTGTGCCTTTCAACTGAGCCTGAGAGGGGGAAGAGGGAAAAAAAACCGGACAACCTTCTCAGACCATTTGTTCAAGGACACACATACACACTCCTCTGCATCCTGCTTGCAGCAAGAGCAGAGGAAGCAACCTTGTTTCTTTTGAGCCAGTTTTCAGCTCCTTTTCTCTGGAGGGAGATGGAGAGTTGAACTTTGTTTTCCTGGGACTTTGGGGGTTTTTATCCGTTCTTCTCTTCTTGACTGTTTCAACATCAGAGCACATTGGGAGAATTTTCTCCCGAGGTGGGGGCCCTGAATGTGGGCCCATGAGCCAGCTGCAAGGAGGAGGAGAGAGACTGCGCCTACGGAAGTGTTGGGGTTCCTCCCCCCTGCCATGAGGTCATGGGAGAGGGGACCCTGGGGTAGAGGCATGGCCTGGGCACGGGGTCTCCCTGCTCCCTGCTGACATGTGCCCTAATCCTGTTCAGCACTGGTTATTTTGTGTTGCCCTGTGCCAGGAGGGCCCTGGTTGTGCCGTGATTGCTCAGTTCTTTGGCAGTGCCCCGCCCATGTGGCTGGAGAAGAAAGAGCTCTGAAACTTCTCTCAAGAATCGCTCCCTGTTTCTTTGCACGGGCCTCGCTGTCTATGGATGTTTCAGGAGACCCCACCGAAACACGGAAGGACTCTCAAATTATCCCAGCTTTCTCTGCACAGCGAGAGCTTTTAATATTTAGCATTGTTCTCCTTTTCCTGGGTGTTTGTTAAAAAATTGTTTTTATCTCTTTCACTTTCGTCCCAGGAAAATTCTTTTTTCCCGAAGCTGGTGGGGGAGGGCTGGGTGTAACCTGCCTTCTATCAGAGGATATTTTCCTCCACATTTGTCCAAACCGGCACAGCCTGTCCTTTCCTGGGTCTCTGTTGCAGATGGAAGCTGCTGGTGCCATTGTCAGCTTGAAGCCCTCTTTTGATGCAAGCAGATGTTGCCAGGTGTGTTCAGCAGCTGTTGCTCAATGCTTATGCCAAGCTATTGTGTTCCTCATGGAACCAAGGAGCCATTGTGACACTGCAGGGGCTGATGGCATCAAGGAGGCAATTGTGACAGTACAGAACCTCCTAGAAACAAGGCTCCATTGTGACACCGTGGGGAATCATGGAATCACGGAGCCCATTGTGACACGGCCAGGCCGCATGGAACCAATGGTCCATGGTTACACGGCGGATTCAAGAAGAGCACGGTGACACCACGCAACATCATGGAACCATAGGTCCATTGTGACACAGCGGGGCCTCATGGAAACAAGGGGACCATTGTGGCAAAGCAGGGCCTAATGGAAGCATGGAGAGCATTGTGACATTGTGGGGAATCATGGAAGCATGGAGAGCATTGTGACACTAAGGAAACTCCTGGAACCAAGATGAGCACTGGCACATAATGGAACCTCATGGAAGCAAGCCTCCATGATGACTTTGGAGGGCCTCAGGGACCACAGGACCCATTGTGACACAGCAGGACCTGGTGGAACCAAGGAGCCTTTGTGATGCTCCAGATCCACATGGAAGCCAGGGTGCACTGAGACACAGCGGGGCCTTGTTGGAACCAAAGACACCTCTGCAAAAAGCAGGCTAGCTCATAGAAGCAAGGAGTCCATTGTTACAACATCAAACCTATGGAACCAAGGGACCATTGTGACACTGCGGGGCCTCATGGAACCAATTGTCCATGATGACAATGCGGATCAAAAGAGACCATGGTGACACTGCGGAACCCGATGGAACCAAGGAGCCATTGTGACACAGTGGGGCCTCATGGAATCAAGGAGACCATTGTGACCCAGGTGTTGCATGTGAAGGCAAGGAGCCATTGTGACACTTTGGGCTTCTTCCCTTGAGCTCTGCAGCTGGCTGTCCCAGCCCAGCGCACCATGTGCCACCTACTCTCCTCAGGGCTCTGCCTGCACACAGCCCCAGGAGAAGTTTTCCTGTTTGGAAGGAAAGAATGGAAAAGCCGGAGCAGGTTTCCCAAACAACAAACCCCACTCAGGAGCCACATGCTCAGTACAGGCTGCCGGGAACGATGTCCCCTTTCTACAAGGGTCAGGGTGAGCAGAATTCTCTGGGAGCAGAATTCTCGGAGTCTTTCCACTGAATTCTCTGTCCCCGTGTCTTGGGGTGACTTTATCATGTGTATCCCCTATCGCTGCTCTATGCCCAGAAGTGAACTTTGTGCATTTCTGTGCCTTTCAACTGAGCCTGAGAGGGGGAAGAGGGAAAAAAAACCGGACAACCTTCTCAGACCATTTGTTCAAGGACACACATACACACTCCTCTGCATCCTGCTTGCAGCAAGAGCAGAGGAAGCAACCTTGTTTCTTTTGAGCCAGTTTTCAGCTCCTTTTCTCTGGAGGGAGATGGAGAGTTGAACTTTGTTTTCCTGGGACTTTGGGGTTTTTTTTCCCTTCTTCTCTTCTTGACTCTTTCAACATCAGACCACATTGGGAGAATTTTCTCCCGAGGTGGGGGCCCTGAATGTGGGCCCATGAGCCAGCTGCAAGGAGGAGGAGAGAGACTACACCTCCGGAAGTGTTGGGGTTCCTCCCCCCTGCCATGAGGTCATGGGAGAGGGGACCCTGGGGTAGAGGCATGGCCTGGGCACGGGGGTCTCCCTGCTCCCTGCTGACATGTGCCCTACTCCTGTTCAGCACTGCTTATTTTGTGTTGCCCTGTGCCAGGAGGGCCCTGGTTGTGCCGTGATTGCTCAGTTCTTTGGCAGTGCCCCGCCCATGTGGCTGGAGAAGAAAGAGCTCTGAAACTTCTCTCAAGAATGGCTCCCTATTTCTTTGCACGGGCCTCGCTGTCTATGGATGTTTCAGGAGACCCCACCGAAACACGGAAGGACTCTCAAATTATCCCAGCTTTCTCTGCACAGCGAGAGCTTTTAATATTTAGCATTGTTCTCCTTTTCCTGGGTGTTTGTTAAAAAAATAGTTTTTATCTCTTTCACTTTCTTCCCAGGAAAATTCTTTTTTCCCAAAGCTGGTGGGGGAGGGCTGGGTGTAACCTGCCTTCTATCAGAGGATATTTTCCTCCACATTTGTCCAAACCGGCACAGCCTGTCCTTTCCCTGGGTGTCTGTTGCAGATGGAAGCTGCTGGTGCCATTGTCAGCTTGAAGCCCTCTTTTGATGCAAGCAGATGTTGCCAGGTGTGTTCAGCAGCTGTTGCTCAATGCTTATGCCAAGCTATTGTGTTCCTCATGGAACCAAGGAGCCATTGTGACACTGCAGGGGCTGATGGCATCAAGGAGACAATTGTGACAGTACAGAACCTCCTAGAAACAAGGCTCCATTGTGACACCGTGGGGAATCATGGAATCACGGAGCCCATTGTGACACGGCCAGGCCGCATGGAACCAATGGTCCATGGTTCCACTGCGGATTCAAGAAGAGCACGGTGACACCACGCAACATCACGGAACCATGCGTCCATTGTGACACAGCGGGGCCTCATGGAAACAAGGGGACCATTGTGGCAAAGCAGGGCCTAATGGAAGCATGGAGAGCATTGTGACATTGTGGGGAATCATGGAAGCATGGAGAGCATTGTGACACTAAGGAAACTCCTGGAACCAAGATGACCACTGGCACATAATGGAACCTCATGGAAGCAAGCCTCCATGATGACTTTGGAGGGCCTCGGGGACCACAGGACCCATTGTGACACAGCAGGACCTGGTGGAACCAAGGAGCCTTTGTGATACTCCAGATCCACATGGAAGCCAGGGTGCACTGAGACACAGCGGGGCCTTGTTGGAACCAAAGACACCTCTGCAAAAAGCAGGCTAGCTCATAGAAGCAAGGAGTCCATTGTTACAACATCAAACCTATGGAAGCAAGGGACCATTGTGACACTGCGGGGCCTCATGGAACCAATTGTCCATGATCACAGTGCGGATCAAAAGAGACCATGGTGACACTGCGGAACCGCATGGAACCAAGGAGCCATTGTGACACAGTGGGGCCTCATGGAATCAAGGAGACCATTGTGACCCAGGTGTTGCATGTGAAGGCAAGGAGCCATTGTGACACTTTGGGCTTCTTCCCTTGAGCTCTGCAGCTGGCTGTCCCAGCCCAGCGCACCATGTGCCACCTGCTCTCCTCAGGGCTCTGCCTGCACACAGCCCCAGGAGAAGTTTTCCTGTTTGGAAGGAAAGAATGGAAAAGCCGGAGCAGGTTTCCCAAACAACAAACCCCACTCAGGAGCCACATGCTCAGTACAGGCTGCCGGGAACGATGTCCCCTTTCTACAAGGGTCAGGGTGAGCAGAATTCTCTGGGAGCAGAATTCTCGGAGTCTTTCCACTGAATTCTCTGTCCCCGTGTCTTGGGGTGACTTTATCATGTGTATCCCCTATCGCTGCTCTATGCCCAGAAGTGAACTTTGTGCATTTCTGTGCCTTTCAACTGAGCCTGAGAGGGGGAAGAGGGAAAAAAAACCGGACAACCTTCTCAGAGCGTTTGTTCAAGGACACACATACACACTCCTCTGCATCCTGCTTGCAGCAAGAGCCGAGGAAGCAACCTTGTTTCTTTTGAGCCAGTTTTCAGCTCCTTTTCTCTGGAGGGAGATGGAGAGTTGAACTTTGTTTTCCTGGGACTTTGGGGGTTTTTATCCGTTCTTCTCTTCTTGACTGTTTCAACATCAGAGCACATTGGGAGAATTTTCTCCCGAGGTGGGGGCCCTGAATGTGGGCCCATGAGCCAGCTCCAAGGAGGAGGAGAGAGACTGCGCCTACGGAAGTGTTGGGGTTCCTCCCCCCTGCCATGAGGTCATGGGAGAGGGGACCCTGGGGTAGAGGCATGGCCTGGGCATGGGGTCTCCCTGCTCCCTGCTGACATGTGCCCTAATCCTGTTCAGCACTGGTTATTTTGTGTTGCCCTGTGCCAGGAGGGCCCTGCTTGTGCCGTGATTGCTCAGTTCTTTGGCAGTGCCCCGCCCATGTGGCTGGAGAAGAAAGAGCTCTGAAACTTCTCTCAAGAATGGCTCCCTATTTCTTTGCACGCGCCTCGCTGTCTATGGATGTTTCAGGAGACCCCACCGAAACACGGAAGGACTCTCAAATTATCCCAGCTTTCTCTCCACAGCGAGAGGTTTTAACATTTAGCATTGTTCTCCTTTTCCTGTCTGTTTGTTAAAAAAATAGTTTTTATCTCTTTCACTTTCTTCCCAGGAAAATTCTTTTTTCCCGAAGCTGGTGGGGGAGGGCTGGGTGTAACCTGCCTTCTATCAGAGGATATTTTCCTCCACATTTGTCCAAACCGGCACAGCCTGTCCTTTCCCTGGGTGTTTGTTGCAGATGGAAGCTGCTGGTGCCATTCTCAGCTTGAAGCCCTCTTTTGATGCAAGCAGATGTTGCCAGGTGTGTTCAGCAGCTGTTGCTCAATGCTTATGCCAAGCTATTGTGTTCCTCATGGAACCAAGGAGCCATTGTGACACTGCAGGGGCTGATGGCATCAAGGAGACAATTGTGACAGTACAGAACCTCCTAGAAACAAGGCTCCATTGTGACACCGTGGGGAATCATGGAATCAAGGAGCCCATTGTGACACGGCCAGGCCGCACGGAACCAATGGTCCATGGTTCCACTGCGGATTCAAGAAGAGCACGGTGACACCACGCAACATCACGGAACCATGCGTCCATTGTGACACAGCGGGGCCTCATGGAAACAAGGGGACCATTGTGGCAAAGCAGGGCCTAATGGAAGCATGGAGAGCATTGTGACATTGTGGGGAATCATGGAAGCATGGAGAGCATTGTGACACTAAGGGAACTCCTGGAACCAAGATGACCACTGGCACATAATGGAACCTCATGGAAGCAAGCCTCCATGATGACTTTGGGGCGCCTCAGGGACCACAGGACCCATTGTGACACAGCAGGACCTGGTGGAACCAAGGAGCCTTTGTGATACTCCAGATCCACATGGAAGCCAGGGTGCACTGAGACAAAGCGGGGCCTTGTTGGAACCAAAGACACCTCTGCAAAAAGCAGGCTAGCTCATAGAAGCAAGGAGTCCATTGTTACAACATCAAACCTATGGAACCAAGGGACCATTGTGACACTGCGGGGCCTCATGGAACCAATTGTCCATGATGACAGTGCGGATCAAAGGAGACCATGGTGACACTGCGGAACCTGATGGAACCAAGGAGCCATTGTGACACAGTGGGGCCTCATGGAATCAAGGAGACCATTGTGACCCAGGTGTTGCATGTGAAGGCAAGGAGCCATTGTGACACTTTGGGCTTCTTCCCTTGAGCTCTGCAGCTGGCTGTCCCAGCCCAGCGCACCATGTGCCACCTGCTCTCCTCAGGGCTCTGCCTGCACACAGCCCCAGGAGAAGTTTTCCTGTTTGGAAGGAAAGAATGGAAAAGCCTGAGCAGGTTTCCTAAACAACAAACCCCACTCAGGAGCCACATGCTCAGTACAGGCTGCCTGGAACGAGGTCCCCTTTCTACAAGGGTCAGTGTGAGCAGGAATTATCTCTGGGAGCAGAATTCTCGGAGTCTTTCCACTGAATTCTCTGTCCCTGTGTCTTGGGGTGACTTTATCATGTGTATCCCCTATCGCTGCTCTATGCCCAGAAGTGAACTTTGTGCATTTCTGTGCCTTTCAACTGAGCCTGAGAGGGGGAAGAGGGAAAAAAAACCGGACAACCTTCTCAGACCATTTGTTCAAGGACACACATACACACTCCTCTGCATCCTGCTTGCAGCAAGAGCAGAGGAAGCAACCTTGTTTCTTTTGAGCCAGTTTTCAGCTCCTTTTCTCTGGAGGGAGATGGAGAGTTGAACTTTGTTTTCCTGGGACTTTGGGGGTTTTTATCCGTTCTTCTCTTCTTGACTGTTTCAACATCAGAGCACATTGGGAGAATTTTCTCCCGAGGTGGGGGCCCTGAATGTGGGCCCATGAGCCAGCTCCAAGGAGGAGGAGAGAGACTGCGCCTACGGAAGTGTTGGGGTTCCTCCCCCCTGCCATGAGGTCATGGGAGAGGGGACCCTGGGGTAGAGGCATGGCCTGGGCACGGGGTCTCCCTGCTCCCTGCTGACATGTGCCCTAATCCTGTTCAGCACTGGTTATTTTGTGTTGCCCTGTGCCAGGAGGGCCCTGGTTGTGCCGTGATTGCTCAGTTCTTTGGCAGTGCCCCGCCCATGTGGCTGGAGAAGAAAGAGCTCTGAAACTTCTCTCAAGAATCGCTCCCTGTTTCTTTGCACGGGCCTCGCTGTCTATGGATGTTTCAGGAGACCCCACCGAAACACGGAAGGACTCTCAAATTATCCCAGCTTTCTCTCCACAGCGAGAGGTTTTAATATTTAGCATTGTTATCCTTTTCCTGTCTGTTTGTTAAAAAAATAGTTTTTATCTCTTTCACTTTCTTCCCAGGAAAATTCTTTTTTCCCGAAGCTGGTGGGGGAGGGCTGGGTGTAACCTGCCTTCTATCAGAGGATATTTTCCTCCACATTTGTCCAAACCGGCACAGCCTGTCCTTTCCCTGGGTGTCTGTTGCAGATGGAAGCTGCTGGTGCCATTGTCAGCTTGAAGCCCTCTTTTGATGCAAGCAGATGTTGCCAGGTGTGTTCAGCAGCTGTTGCTCAATGCTTATGCCAAGCTATTGTGTTCCTCATGGAACCAAGGAGCCATTGTGACACTGCAGGGGCTGATGGCATCAAGGAGACAATTGTGACAGTACAGAACCTCCTAGAAACAAGGCTCCATTGTGACACCGTGGGGAATCATGGAATCACGGAGCCCATTGTGACACGGCCAGGCCGCATGGAACCAATGGTCCATGGTTCCACTGCGGATTCAAGAAGAGCACGGTGACACCACGCAACATCACGGAACCATGCGTCCATTGTGACACAGCGGGGCCTCATGGAAACAAGGGGACCATTGTGGCAAAGCAGGGCCTAATGGAAGCATGGAGAGCATTGTGACATTGTGGGGAATCATGGAAGCATGGAGAGCATTGTGACACTAAGGAAACTCCTGGAACCAAGATGACCACTGGCACATAATGGAACCTCATGGAAGCAAGCCTCCATGATGACTTTGGAGGGCCTCGGGGACCACAGGACCCATTGTGACACAGCAGGACCTGGTGGAACCAAGGAGCCTTTGTGATACTCCAGATCCACATGGAAGCCAGGGTGCACTGAGACACAGCGGGGCCTTGTTGGAACCAAAGACACCTCTGCAAAAAGCAGGCTAGCTCATAGAAGCAAGGAGTCCATTGTTACAACATCAAACCTATGGAAGCAAGGGACCATTGTGACACTGCGGGGCCTCATGGAACCAATTGTCCATGATCACAGTGCGGATCAAAAGAGACCATGGTGACACTGCGGAACCTGATGGAACCAAGGAGCCATTGTGACACAGTGGGGCCTCATGGAATCAAGGAGACCATTGTGACCCAGGTGTTGCATGTGAAGGCAAGGAGCCATTGTGACACTTTGGGCTTCTTCCCTTGAGCTCTGCAGCTGGCTGTCCCAGCCCAGCGCACCATGTGCCACCTGCTCTCCTCAGGGCTCTGCCTGCACACAGCCCCAGGAGAAGTTTTCCTGTTTGGAAGGAAAGAATGGAAAAGCCGGAGCAGGTTTCCCAAACAACAAACCCCACTCAGGAGCCACATGCTCAGTACAGGCTGCCGGGAACGATGTCCCCTTTCTACAAGGGTCAGGGTGAGCAGAATTCTCTGGGAGCAGAATTCTCGGAGTCTTTCCACTGAATTCTCTGTCCCCGTGTCTTGGGGTGACTTTATCATGTGTATCCCCTATCGCTGCTCTATGCCCAGAAGTGAACTTTGTGCATTTCTGTGCCTTTCAACTGAGCCTGAGAGGGGGGAGAGGAAAAAAAACCGGACAAACTTCTCAGAGCGTTTGTTCAAGGACACACATACACACTCCTCTGCATCCTGCTTGCAGCAAGAGCAGAGGAAGCAACTTTGTTTCTTTTTAGCCAGTTTTCAGCTCCTTTTCTCTGGGGAGAGATGGAGAGTTGAACTTTGTTTTCCTGGGACTTTGGGGGTTTTTTTCCCTTCTTCTCTTCTTGACTCTTTCAACATCAGACCACATTGGGAGAATTTTCTCCCGAGGTGGGGGCCCTGAATGTGGGCCCATGAGCCAGCTCCAAGGAGGAGGAGAGAGACTGCACCTACGGAAGTGTTGGGGTTCCTCCCCCCTGCCATGAGGTCATGGGAGAGGGGACCCTGGGGTAGAGGCATGGCCTGGGCACGGGGGTCTCCCTGCTCCCTGCTGACATGTGCCCTAATCCTGTTCAGCACTGCTTATTTTGTGTTGCCTTGTGCCAGGAGGGCCCTGGTTGTGCCGTGATTGCTCAGTTCTTTGGCAGTGCCCCGCCCATGTGGCTGGAGAAGAAAGAGCTCTGAAACTTCTCTCAAGAATGGCTCCCTATTTCTTTGCACGGGCCTCGCTGTCTATGGATGTTTCAGGAGACCCCACCGAAACACGGAAGGACTCTCAAATTATCCCAGCTTTCTCTGCACAGCGAGAGCTTTTAATATTTAGCATTGTTATCCTTTTCCTGGGTGTTTGTTAAAAAATTGTTTTTATCTCTTTCACTTTCGTCCCAGGAAAATTCTTTTTTCCCGAAGCTGGTGGGGGAGGGCTGGGTGTAACCTGCCTTCTATCAGAGGATATTTTCCTCCACATTTGTCCAAACCGGCACAGCCTGTCCTTTCCTGGGTGTCTGTTGCAGATGGAAGCTGCTGGTGCCATTGTCAGCTTGAAGCCCTCTTTTGATGCAAGCAGATGTTGCCAGGTGTGTTCAGCAGCTGTTGCTCAATGCTTATGCCAAGCTATTGTGTTCCTCATGGAACCAAGGAGCCATTGTGACACTGCAGGGGCTGATGGCATCAAGGAGGCAATTGTGACAGTACAGAACCTCCTAGAAACAAGGCTCCATTGTGACACCGTGGGGAATCATGGAATCAAGGAGCCCATTGTGACACGGCCAGGCCGCATGGAACCAATGGTCCATGGTTACATGGCGGATTCAAGAAGAGCACGGTGACACCGCGCAACATCATGGAACCATAGGTCCATTGTGACACAGCGGGGCCTCATGGAAACAAGGGGACCATTGTGGCAAAGCAGGGCCTAATGGAAGCATGGAGAGCATTGTGACATTGTGGGGAATCATGGAAGCATGGAGAGCATTGTGACACTAAGGAAACTCCTGGAACCAAGATGAGCACTGGCACATAATGGAACCTCATGGAAGCAAGCCTCCATGATGACTTTGGGGCGCCTCAGGGACCACAGGACCCATTGTGACACAGCAGGACCTGGTGGAACCAAGGAGCCTTTGTGATACTCCAGATCCACATGGAAGCCAGGGTGCACTGAGACACAGCGGGGCCTTGTTGGAACCAAAGACACCTCTGCAAAAAGCAGGCTAGCTCATAGAAGCAAGGAGTCCATTGTTACAACATCAAACCTATGGAACCAAGGGACCATTGTGACACTGCGGGGCCTCATGGAACCAATTGTCCATGATGACAGTGCGGATCAAAGGAGACCATGGTGACACTGCGGAACCTGATGGAACCAAGGAGCCATTGTGACACAGTGGGGCCTCATGGAATCAAGGAGACCATTGTGACCCAGGTGTTGCATGTGAAGGCAAGGAGCCATTGTGACACTTTGGGCTTCTTCCCTTGAGCTCTGCAGCTGGCTGTCCCAGCCCAGCGCACCATGTGCCACCTGCTCTCCTCAGGGCTCTGCCTGCACACAGCCCCAGGAGAAGTTTTCCTGTTTGGAAGGAAAGAATGGAAAAGCCTGAGCAGGTTTCCTAAACAACAAACCCCACTCAGGAGCCACATGCTCAGTACAGGCTGCCTGGAACGAGGTCCCCTTTCTACAAGGGTCAGTGTGAGCAGGAATTATCTCTGGGAGCAGAATTCTCGGAGTCTTTCCACTGAATTCTCTGTCCCTGTGTCTTGGGGTGACTTTATCATGTGTATCCCCTATCGCTGCTCTATGCCCAGAAGTGAACTTTGTGCATTTCTGTGCCTTTCAACTGAGCCTGAGAGGGGGAAGAGGGAAAAAAAACCGGACAACCTTCTCAGACCATTTGTTCAAGGACACACATACACACTCCTCTGCATCCTGCTTGCAGCAAGAGCAGAGGAAGCAACCTTGTTTCTTTTGAGCCAGTTTTCAGCTCCTTTTCTCTGGAGGGAGATGGAGAGTTGAACTTTGTTTTCCTGGGACTTTGGGGGTTTTTATCCGTTCTTCTCTTCTTGACTGTTTCAACATCAGAGCACATTGGGAGAATTTTCTCCCGAGGTGGGGGCCCTGAATGTGGGCCCATGAGCCAGCTGCAAGGAGGAGGAGAGAGACTGCGCCTACGGAAGTGTTGGGGTTCCTCCCCCGTGCCATGAGGTCATGGGAGGGGGGACCCTGGGGTAGAGGCATGGCCTGGGCACGGGGTCTCCCTGCTCCCTGCTGACATGTGCCCTAATCCTGTTCAGCACTGGTTATTTTGTGTTGCCCTGTGCCAGGAGGGCCCTGGTTGTGCCGTGATTGCTCAGTTCTTTGGCAGTGCCCCGCCCATGTGGCTGGAGAAGAAAGAGCTCTGAAACTTCTCTCAAGAATCGCTCCCTGTTTCTTTGCACGGGCCTCGCTGTCTATGGATGTTTCAGGAGACCCCACCGAAACACGGAAGGACTCTCAAATTATCCCAGGTTTCTCTCCACAGTGAGAGGTTTTAATATTTAGCATTGTTATCCTTTTCCTGGGTGTTTGTTAAAAAAATAGTTTTTATCTCTTTCACTTTCTTCCCAGGAAAATTCTTTTTTCCCGAAGCTGGTGGGGGAGGGCTGGGTGTAACCTGCCTTCTATCAGAGGATATTTTCCTCCGCATTTGTCCAAACCGGCACAGCCTGTCCTTTCCCTGGGTGTCTGTTGCAGATGGAAGCTGCTGGTGCCATTGTCAGCTTGAAGCCCTCTTTTGATGCAAGCAGATGTTGCCAGGTGTGTTCAGCAGCTGTTGCTCAATGCTTATGCCAAGCTATTGTGTTCCTCATGGAACCAAGGAGCCATTGTGACACTGCAGGGGCTGATGGCATCAAGGAGACAATTGTGACAGTACAGAACCTCCTAGAAACAAGGCTCCATTGTGACACCGTGGGGAATCATGGAATCACGGAGCCCATTGTGACACGGCCAGGCCGCATGGAACCAATGGTCCATGGTTCCACTGCGGATTCAAGAAGAGCACGGTGACACCACGCAACATCACGGAACCATGCGTCCATTGTGACACAGCGGGGCCTCATGGAAACAAGGGGACCATTGTGGCAAAGCAGGGCCTAATGGAAGCATGGAGAGCATTGTGACATTGTGGGGAATCATGGAAGCATGGAGAGCATTGTGACACTAAGGAAACTCCTGGAACCAAGATGACCACTGGCACATAATGGAACCTCATGGAAGCAAGCCTCCATGATGACTTTGGAGGGCCTCGGGGACCACAGGACCCATTGTGACACAGCAGGACCTGGTGGAACCAAGGAGCCTTTGTGATACTCCAGATCCACATGGAAGCCAGGGTGCACTGAGACACAGCGGGGCCTTGTTGGAACCAAAGACACCTCTGCAAAAAGCAGGCTAGCTCATAGAAGCAAGGAGTCCATTGTTACAACATCAAACCTATGGAAGCAAGGGACCATTGTGACACTGCGGGGCCTCATGGAACCAATTGTCCATGATGACAGTGCGGATCAAAAGAGACCATGGTGACACTGCGGAACCGCATGGAACCAAGGAGCCATTGTGACACAGTGGGGCCTCATGGAATCAAGGAGACCATTGTGACCCAGGTGTTGCATGTGAAGGCAAGGAGCCATTGTGACACTTTGGGCTTCTTCCCTTGAGCTCTGCAGCTGGCTGTCCCAGCCCAGCGCATCATGTGCCACCTGCTCTCCTCAGGGCTCTGCCTGCACACAGCCCCAGGAGAAGTTTTCCTGTTTGGAAGGAAAGAATGGAAAAGCCTGAGCAGGTTTCCTAAACAACAAACCCCACTCAGGAGCCACATGCTCAGTACAGGCTGCCTGGAACGAGGTCCCCTTTCTACAAGGGTCAGTGTGAGCAGGAATTATCTCTGGGAGCAGAATTCTCGGAGTCTTTCCACTGAATTCTCTGTCCCTGTGTCTTGGGGTGACTTTATCATGTGTATCCCCTATCGCTGCTCTATGCCCAGAAGTGAACTTTGTGCATTTCTGTGCCTTTCAACTGAGCCTGAGAGGGGGAAGAGGGAAAAAAAACCGGACAACCTTCTCAGACCATTTGTTCAAGGACACACATACACACTCCTCTGCATCCTGCTTGCAGCAAGAGCAGAGGAAGCAACCTTGTTTCTTTTGAGCCAGTTTTCAGCTCCTTTTCTCTGGAGGGAGATGGAGAGTTGAACTTTGTTTTCCTGGGACTTTGGGGGTTTTTATCCGTTCTTCTCTTCTTGACTGTTTCAACATCAGAGCACATTGGGAGAATTTTCTCCCGAGGTGGGGGCCCTGAATGTGGGCCCATGAGCCAGCTGCAAGGAGGAGGAGAGAGACTGCGCCTACGGAAGTGTTGGGGTTCCTCCCCCGTGCCATGAGGTCATGGGAGGGGGGACCCTGGGGTAGAGGCATGGCCTGGGCACGGGGTCTCCCTGCTCCCTGCTGACATGTGCCCTAATCCTGTTCAGCACTGGTTATTTTGTGTTGCCCTGTGCCAGGAGGGCCCTGCTTGTGCCGTGATTGCTCAGTTCTTTGGCAGTGCCCCGCCCATGTGGCTGGAGAAGAAAGAGCTCTGAAACTTCTCTCAAGAATCGCTCCCTGTTTCTTTGCACGGGCCTCGCTGTCTATGGATGTTTCAGGAGACCCCACCGAAACACGGAAGGACTCTCAAATTATCCCAGGTTTCTCTCCACAGTGAGAGGTTTTAATATTTAGCATTGTTATCCTTTTCCTGGGTGTTTGTTAAAAAAATAGTTTTTATCTCTTTCACTTTCTTCCCAGGAAAATTCTTTTTTCCCGAAGCTGGTGGGGGAGGGCTGGGTGTAACCTGCCTTCTATCAGAGGATATTTTCCTCCACATTTGTCCAAACCGGCACAGCCTGTCCTTTCCCTGGGTGTCTGTTGCAGATGGAAGCTGCTGGTGCCATTGTCAGCTTGAAGCCCTCTTTTGATGCAAGCAGATGTTGCCAGGTGTGTTCAGCAGCTGTTGCTCAATGCTTATGCCAAGCTATTGTGTTCCTCATGGAACCAAGGAGCCATTGTGACACTGCAGGGGCTGATGGCATCAAGGAGACAATTGTGACAGTACAGAACCTCCTAGAAACAAGGCTCCATTGTGACACCGTGGGGAATCATGGAATCACGGAGCCCATTGTGACACGGCCAGGCCGCATGGAACCAATGGTCCATGGTTCCACTGCGGATTCAAGAAGAGCACGGTGACACCACGCAACATCACGGAACCATGCGTCCATTGTGACACAGCGGGGCCTCATGGAAACAAGGGGACCATTGTGGCAAAGCAGGGCCTAATGGAAGCATGGAGAGCATTGTGACATTGTGGGGAATCATGGAAGCATGGAGAGCATTGTGACACTAAGGAAACTCCTGGAACCAAGATGACCACTGGCACATAATGGAACCTCATGGAAGCAAGCCTCCATGATGACTTTGGAGGGCCTCGGGGACCACAGGACCCATTGTGACACAGCAGGACCTGGTGGAACCAAGGAGCCTTTGTGATACTCCAGATCCACATGGAAGCCAGGGTGCACTGAGACACAGCGGGGCCTTGTTGGAACCAAAGACACCTCTGCAAAAAGCAGGCTAGCTCATAGAAGCAAGGAGTCCATTGTTACAACATCAAACCTATGGAAGCAAGGGACCATTGTGACACTGCGGGGCCTCATGGAACCAATTGTCCATGATGACAGTGCGGATCAAAAGAGACCATGGTGACACTGCGGAACCGCATGGAACCAAGGAGCCATTGTGACACAGTGGGGCCTCATGGAATCAAGGAGACCATTGTGACCCAGGTGTTGCATGTGAAGGCAAGGAGCCATTGTGACACTTTGGGCTTCTTCCCTTGAGCTCTGCAGCTGGCTGTCCCAGCCCAGCGCATCATGTGCCACCTGCTCTCCTCAGGGCTCTGCCTGCACACAGCCCCAGGAGAAGTTTTCCTGTTTGGAAGGAAAGAATGGAAAAGCCTGAGCAGGTTTCCTAAACAACAAACCCCACTCAGGAGCCACATGCTCAGTACAGGCTGCCTGGAACGAGGTCCCCTTTCTACAAGGGTCAGTGTGAGCAGGAATTATCTCTGGGAGCAGAATTCTCGGAGTCTTTCCACTGAATTCTCTGTCCCTGTGTCTTGGGGTGACTTTATCATGTGTATCCCCTATCGCTGCTCTATGCCCAGAAGTGAACTTTGTGCATTTCTGTGCCTTTCAACTGAGCCTGAGAGGGGGAAGAGGGAAAAAAAACCGGACAACCTTCTCAGACCATTTGTTCAAGGACACACATACACACTCCTCTGCATCCTGCTTGCAGCAAGAGCAGAGGAAGCAACCTTGTTTCTTTTGAGCCAGTTTTCAGCTCCTTTTCTCTGGAGGGAGATGGAGAGTTGAACTTTGTTTTCCTGGGACTTTGGGGGTTTTTATCCGTTCTTCTCTTCTTGACTGTTTCAACATCAGAGCACATTGGGAGAATTTTCTCCCGAGGTGGGGGCCCTGAATGTGGGCCCATGAGCCAGCTGCAAGGAGGAGGAGAGAGACTGCGCCTACGGAAGTGTTGGGGTTCCTCCCCCGTGCCATGAGGTCATGGGAGGGGGGACCCTGGGGTAGAGGCATGGCCTGGGCACGGGGTCTCCCTGCTCCCTGCTGACATGTGCCCTAATCCTGTTCAGCACTGGTTATTTTGTGTTGCCCTGTGCCAGGAGGGCCCTGGTTGTGCCGTGATTGCTCAGTTCTTTGGCAGTGCCCCGCCCATGTGGCTGGAGAAGAAAGAGCTCTGAAACTTCTCTCAAGAATCGCTCCCTGTTTCTTTGCACGGGCCTCGCTGTCTATGGATGTTTCAGGAGACCCCACCGAAACACGGAAGGACTCTCAAATTATCCCAGGTTTCTCTCCACAGTGAGAGGTTTTAATATTTAGCATTGTTATCCTTTTCCTGGGTGTTTGTTAAAAAAATAGTTTTTATCTCTTTCACTTTCTTCCCAGGAAAATTCTTTTTTCCCGAACCTGGTGGGGGAGGGCTGGGTGTAACCTGCCTTCTATCAGAGGATATTTTCCTCCACATTTGTCCAAACCGGCACAGCCTGTCCTTTCCCTGGGTGTCTGTTGCAGATGGAAGCTGCTGGTGCCATTGTCAGCTTGAAGCCCTCTTTTGATGCAAGCAGATGTTGCCAGGTGTGTTCAGCAGCTGTTGCTCAATGCTTATGCCAAGCTATTGTGTTCCTCATGGAACCAAGGAGCCATTGTGACACTGCAGGGGCTGATGGCATCAAGGAGACAATTGTGACAGTACAGAACCTCCTAGAAACAAGGCTCCATTGTGACACCGTGGGGAATCATGGAATCACGGAGCCCATTGTGACACGGCCAGGCCGCATGGAACCAATGGTCCATGGTTCCACTGCGGATTCAAGAAGAGCACGGTGACACCACGCAACATCACGGAACCATGCGTCCATTGTGACACAGCGGGGCCTCATGGAAACAAGGGGACCATTGTGGCAAAGCAGGGCCTAATGGAAGCATGGAGAGCATTGTGACATTGTGGGGAATCATGGAAGCATGGAGAGCATTGTGACACTAAGGAAACTCCTGGAACCAAGATGACCACTGGCACATAATGGAACCTCATGGAAGCAAGCCTCCATGATGACTTTGGAGGGCCTCGGGGACCACAGGACCCATTGTGACACAGCAGGACCTGGTGGAACCAAGGAGCCTTTGTGATACTCCAGATCCACATGGAAGCCAGGGTGCACTGAGACACAGCGGGGCCTTGTTGGAACCAAAGACACCTCTGCAAAAAGCAGGCTAGCTCATAGAAGCAAGGAGTCCATTGTTACAACATCAAACCTATGGAAGCAAGGGACCATTGTGACACTGCGGGGCCTCATGGAACCAATTGTCCATGATCACAGTGCGGATCAAAAGAGACCATGGTGACACTGCGGAACCTGATGGAACCAAGGAGCCATTGTGACACAGTGGGGCCTCATGGAATCAAGGAGACCATTGTGACCCAGGTGTTGCATGTGAAGGCAAGGAGCCATTGTGACACTTTGGGCTTCTTCCCTTGAGCTCTGCAGCTGGCTGTCCCAGCCCAGCGCACCATGTGCCACCTGCTCTCCTCAGGGCTCTGCCTGCACACAGCCCCAGGAGAAGTTTTCCTGTTTGGAAGGAAAGAATGGAAAAGCCTGAGCAGGTTTCCTAAACAACAAACCCCACTCAGGAGCCACATGCTCAGTACAGGCTGCCTGGAACGAGGTCCCCTTTCTACAAGGGTCAGTGTGAGCAGGAATTATCTCTGGGAGCAGAATTCTCGGAGTCTTTCCACTGAATTCTCTGTCCCTGTGTCTTGGGGTGACTTTATCATGTGTATCCCCTATCGCTGCTCTATGCCCAGAAGTGAACTTTGTGCATTTCTGTGCCTTTCAACTGAGCCTGAGAGGGGGAAGAGGGAAAAAAAACCGGACAACCTTCTCAGACCATTTGTTCAAGGACACACATACACACTCCTCTGCATCCTGCTTGCAGCAAGAGCAGAGGAAGCAACCTTGTTTCTTTTGAGCCAGTTTTCAGCTCCTTTTCTCTGGAGGGAGATGGAGAGTTGAACTTTGTTTTCCTGGGACTTTGGGGGTTTTTATCCGTTCTTCTCTTCTTGACTGTTTCAACATCAGAGCACATTGGGAGAATTTTCTCCCGAGGTGGGGGCCCTGAATGTGGGCCCATGAGCCAGCTCCAAGGAGGAGGAGAGAGACTGCGCCTACGGAAGTGTTGGGGTTCCTCCCCCGTGCCATGAGGTCATGGGAGAGGGGACCCTGGGGTAGAGGCATGGCCTGGGCACGGGGTCTCCCTGCTCCCTGCTGACATGTGCCCTAATCCTGTTCAGCACTGGTTATTTTGTGTTGCCCTGTGCCAGGAGGGCCCTGCTTGTGCCGTGATTGCTCAGTTCTTTGGCAGTGCCCCGCCCATGTGGCTGGAGAAGAAAGAGCTCTGAAACTTCTCTCAAGAATCGCTCCCTGTTTCTTTGCACGGGCCTCGCTGTCTATGGATGTTTCAGGAGACCCCACCGAAACACGGAAGGACTCTCAAATTATCCCAGGTTTCTCTCCACAGCGAGAGGTTTTAATATTTAGCATTGTTATCCTTTTCCTGGGTGTTTGTTAAAAAAATAGTTTTTATCTCTTTCACTTTCTTCCCAGGAAAATTCTTTTTTCCCGAAGCTGGTGGGGGAGGGCTGGGTGTAACCTGCCTTCTATCAGAGGATATTTTCCTCCACATTTGTCCAAACCGGCACAGCCTGTCCTTTCCCTGGGTGTCTGTTGCAGATGGAAGCTGCTGGTGCCATTGTCAGCTTGAAGCCCTCTTTTGATGCAAGCAGATGTTGCCAGGTGTGTTCAGCAGCTGTTGCTCAATGCTTATGCCAAGCTATTGTGTTCCTCATGGAACCAAGGAGCCATTGTGACACTGCAGGGGCTGATGGCATCAAGGAGACAATTGTGACAGTACAGAACCTCCTAGAAACAAGGCTCCATTGTGACACCGTGGGGAATCATGGAATCACGGAGCCCATTGTGACACGGCCAGGCCGCATGGAACCAATGGTCCATGGTTCCACTGCGGATTCAAGAAGAGCACGGTGACACCACGCAACATCACGGAACCATGCGTCCATTGTGACACAGCGGGGCCTCATGGAAACAAGGGGACCATTGTGGCAAAGCAGGGCCTAATGGAAGCATGGAGAGCATTGTGACATTGTGGGGAATCATGGAAGCATGGAGAGCATTGTGACACTAAGGAAACTCCTGGAACCAAGATGACCACTGGCACATAATGGAACCTCATGGAAGCAAGCCTCCATGATGACTTTGGAGGGCCTCGGGGACCACAGGACCCATTGTGACACAGCAGGACCTGGTGGAACCAAGGAGCCTTTGTGATACTCCAGATCCACATGGAAGCCAGGGTGCACTGAGACACAGCGGGGCCTTGTTGGAACCAAAGACACCTCTGCAAAAAGCAGGCTAGCTCATAGAAGCAAGGAGTCCATTGTTACAACATCAAACCTATGGAAGCAAGGGACCATTGTGACACTGCGGGGCCTCATGGAACCAATTGTCCATGATCACAGTGCGGATCAAAAGAGACCATGGTGACACTGCGGAACCGCATGGAACCAAGGAGCCATTGTGACACAGTGGGGCCTCATGGAATCAAGGAGACCATTGTGACCCAGGTGTTGCATGTGAAGGCAAGGAGCCATTGTGACACTTTGGGCTTCTTCCCTTGAGCTCTGCAGCTGGCTGTCCCAGCCCAGCGCACCATGTGCCACCTGCTCTCCTCAGGGCTCTGCCTGCACACAGCCCCAGGAGAAGTTTTCCTGTTTGGAAGGAAAGAATGGAAAAGCCTGAGCAGGTTTCCTAAACAACAAACCCCACTCAGGAGCCACATGCTCAGTACAGGCTGCCTGGAACGAGGTCCCCTTTCTACAAGGGTCAGTGTGAGCAGGAATTATCTCTGGGAGCAGAATTCTCGGAGTCTTTCCACTGAATTCTCTGTCCCTGTGTCTTGGGGTGACTTTATCATGTGTATCCCCTATCGCTGCTCTATGCCCAGAAGTGAACTTTGTGCATTTCTGTGCCTTTCAACTGAGCCTGAGAGGGGGAAGAGGGAAAAAAAACCGGACAACCTTCTCAGACCATTTGTTCAAGGACACACATACACACTCCTCTGCATCCTGCTTGCAGCAAGAGCAGAGGAAGCAACCTTGTTTCTTTTGAGCCAGTTTTCAGCTCCTTTTCTCTGGAGGGAGATGGAGAGTTGAACTTTGTTTTCCTGGGACTTTGGGGGTTTTTATCCGTTCTTCTCTTCTTGACTGTTTCAACATCAGAGCACATTGGGAGAATTTTCTCCCGAGGTGGGGGCCCTGAATGTGGGCCCATGAGCCAGCTCCAAGGAGGAGGAGAGAGACTGCGCCTACGGAAGTGTTGGGGTTCCTCCCCCCTGCCATGAGGTCATGGGAGAGGGGACCCTGGGGTAGAGGCATGGCCTGGGCACGGGGTCTCCCTGCTCCCTGCTGACATGTGCCCTAATCCTGTTCAGCACTGGTTATTTTGTGTTGCCCTGTGCCAGGAGGGCCCTGGTTGTGCCGTGATTGCTCAGTTCTTTGGCAGTGCCCCGCCCATGTGGCTGGAGAAGAAAGAGCTCTGAAACTTCTCTCAAGAATCGCTCCCTGTTTCTTTGCACGGGCCTCGCTGTCTATGGATGTTTCAGGAGACCCCACCGAAACACGGAAGGACTCTCAAATTATCCCAGGTTTCTCTCCACAGCGAGAGGTTTTAATATTTAGCATTGTTATCCTTTTCCTGGGTGTTTGTTAAAAAAATAGTTTTTATCTCTTTCACTTTCTTCCCAGGAAAATTCTTTTTTCCCGAAGCTGGTGGGGGAGGGCTGGGTGTAACCTGCCTTCTATCAGAGGATATTTTCCTCCACATTTGTCCAAACCGGCACAGCCTGTCCTTTCCCTGGGTGTCTGTTGCAGATGGAAGCTGCTGGTGCCATTGTCAGCTTGAAGCCCTCTTTTGATGCAAGCAGATGTTGCCAGGTGTGTTCAGCAGCTGTTGCTCAATGCTTATGCCAAGCTATTGTGTTCCTCATGGAACCAAGGAGCCATTGTGACACTGCAGGGGCTGATGGCATCAAGGAGACAATTGTGACAGTACAGAACCTCCTAGAAACAAGGCTCCATTGTGACACCGTGGGGAATCATGGAATCACGGAGCCCATTGTGACACGGCCAGGCCGCATGGAACCAATGGTCCATGGTTCCACTGCGGATTCAAGAAGAGCACGGTGACACCACGCAACATCACGGAACCATGCGTCCATTGTGACACAGCGGGGCCTCATGGAAACAAGGGGACCATTGTGGCAAAGCAGGGCCTAGTGGAAGCATGGAGAGCATTGTGACATTGTGGGGAATCATGGAAGCATGGAGAGCATTGTGACACTAAGGAAACTCCTGGAACCAAGATGACCACTGGCACATAATGGAACCTCATGGAAGCAAGCCTCCATGATGACTTTGGAGGGCCTCGGGGACCACAGGACCCATTGTGACACAGCAGGACCTGGTGGAACCAAGGAGCCTTTGTGATACTCCAGATCCACATGGAAGCCAGGGTGCACTGAGACACAGCGGGGCCTTGTTGGAACCAAAGACACCTCTGCAAAAAGCAGGCTAGCTCATAGAAGCAAGGAGTCCATTGTTACAACATCAAACCTATGGAAGCAAGGGACCATTGTGACACTGCGGGGCCTCATGGAACCAATTGTCCATGATGACAGTGCGGATCAAAAGAGACCATGGTGACACTGCGGAACCGCATGGAACCAAGGAGCCATTGTGACACAGTGGGGCCTCATGGAATCAAGGAGACCATTGTGACCCAGGTGTTGCATGTGAAGGCAAGGAGCCATTGTGACACTTTGGGCTTCTTCCCTTGAGCTCTGCAGCTGGCTGTCCCAGCCCAGCGCACCATGTGCCACCTGCTCTCCTCAGGGCTCTGCCTGCACACAGCCCCAGGAGAAGTTTTCCTGTTTGGAAGGAAAGAATGGAAAAGCCTGAGCAGGTTTCCTAAACAACAAACCCCACTCAGGAGCCACATGCTCAGTACAGGCTGCCTGGAACGAGGTCCCCTTTCTACAAGGGTCAGTGTGAGCAGGAATTATCTCTGGGAGCAGAATTCTCGGAGTCTTTCCACTGAATTCTCTGTCCCTGTGTCTTGGGGTGACTTTATCATGTGTATCCCCTATCGCTGCTCTATGCCCAGAAGTGAACTTTGTGCATTTCTGTGCCTTTCAACTGAGCCTGAGAGGGGGAAGAGGGAAAAAAAACCGGACAACCTTCTCAGACCATTTGTTCAAGGACACACATACACACTCCTCTGCATCCTGCTTGCAGCAAGAGCAGAGGAAGCAACCTTGTTTCTTTTGAGCCAGTTTTCAGCTCCTTTTCTCTGGAGGGAGATGGAGAGTTGAACTTTGTTTTCCTGGGACTTTGGGGGTTTTTATCCGTTCTTCTCTTCTTGACTGTTTCAACATCAGAGCACATTGGGAGAATTTTCTCCCGAGGTGGGGGCCCTGAATGTGGGCCCATGAGCCAGCTGCAAGGAGGAGGAGAGAGACTGCGCCTACGGAAGTGTTGGGGTTCCTCCCCCCTGCCATGAGGTCATGGGAGAGGGGACCCTGGGGTAGAGGCATGGCCTGGGCACGGGGTCTCCCTGCTGACATGTGCCCTAATCCTGTTCAGCACTGGTTATTTTGTGTTGCCCTGTGCCAGGAGGGCCCTGGTTGTGCCGTGATTGCTCAGTTCTTTGGCAGTGCCCCGCCCATGTGGCTGGAGAAGAAAGAGCTCTGAAACTTCTCTCAAGAATCGCTCCCTGTTTCTTTGCACGGGCCTCGCTGTCTATGGATGTTTCAGGAGACCCCACCGAAACACGGAAGGACTCTCAAATTATCCCAGGTTTCTCTCCACAGCGAGAGGTTTTAATATTTAGCATTGTTATCCTTTTCCTGTCTGTTTGTTAAAAAAATAGTTTTTATCTCTTTCACTTTCTTCCCAGGAAAATTCTTTTTTCCCGAAGCTGGTGGGGGAGGGCTGGGTGTAACCTGCCTTCTATCAGAGGATATTTTCCTCCACATTTGTCCAAACCGGCACAGCCTGTCCTTTCCCTGGGTGTCTGTTGCAGATGGAAGCTGCTGGTGCCATTGTCAGCTTGAAGCCCTCTTTTGATGCAAGCAGATGTTGCCAGGTGTGTTCAGCAGCTGTTGCTCAATGCTTATGCCAAGCTATTGTGTTCCTCATGGAACCAAGGAGCCATTGTGACACTGCAGGGGCTGATGGCATCAAGGAGACAATTGTGACAGTACAGAACCTCCTAGAAACAAGGCTCCATTGTGACACCGTGGGGAATCATGGAATCACGGAGCCCATTGTGACACGGCCAGGCCGCATGGAACCAATGGTCCATGGTTCCACTGCGGATTCAAGAAGAGCACGGTGACACCACGCAACATCACGGAACCATGCGTCCATTGTGACACAGCGGGGCCTCATGGAAACAAGGGGACCATTGTGGCAAAGCAGGGCCTAATGGAAGCATGGAGAGCATTGTGACATTGTGGGGAATCATGGAAGCATGGAGAGCATTGTGACACTAAGGAAACTCCTGGAACCAAGATGACCACTGGCACATAATGGAACCTCATGGAAGCAAGCCTCCATGATGACTTTGGAGGGCCTCGGGGACCACAGGACCCATTGTGACACAGCAGGACCTGGTGGAACCAAGGAGCCTTTGTGATACTCCAGATCCACATGGAAGCCAGGGTGCACTGAGACACAGCGGGGCCTTGTTGGAACCAAAGACACCTCTGCAAAAAGCAGGCTAGCTCATAGAAGCAAGGAGTCCATTGTTACAACATCAAACCTATGGAAGCAAGGGACCATTGTGACACTGCGGGGCCTCATGGAACCAATTGTCCATGATCACAGTGCGGATCAAAAGAGACCATGGTGACACTGCGGAACCGCATGGAACCAAGGAGCCATTGTGACACAGTGGGGCCTCATGGAATCAAGGAGACCATTGTGACCCAGGTGTTGCATGTGAAGGCAAGGAGCCATTGTGACACTTTGGGCTTCTTCCCTTGAGCTCTGCAGCTGGCTGTCCCAGCCCAGCGCACCATGTGCCACCTGCTCTCCTCAGGGCTCTGCCTGCACACAGCCCCAGGAGAAGTTTTCCTGTTTGGAAGGAAAGAATGGAAAAGCCTGAGCAGGTTTCCCAAACAACAAACCCCACTCAGGAGCCACATGCTCAGTACAGGCTGCCGGGAACGATGTCCCCTTTCTACAAGGGTCAGGGTGAGCAGAATTCTCTGGGAGCAGAATTCTCGGAGTCTTTCCACTGAATTCTCTGTCCCTGTGTCTTGGGGTGACTTTATCATGTGTATCCTCTATCGCTGCTCTATGCCCAGAAGTGAACTTTGTGCATTTCTGTGCCTTTCAACTGAGCCTGAGAGGGGGGAGAGGAAAAAAAACCGGACAAACTTCTCAGAGCGTTTGTTCAAGGACACACATACACACTCCTCTGCATCCTGCTTGCAGCAAGAGCAGAGGAAGCAACTTTGTTTCTTTTTAGCCAGTTTTCAGCTCCTTTTCTCTGGGGAGAGATGGAGAGTTGAACTTTGTTTTCCTGGGACTTTGGGGGTTTTTTTCCCTTCTTCTCTTCTTGACTGTTTCAACATCAGAGCACATTGGGAGAATTTTCTCCCGAGGTGGGGGCCCTGAATGTGGGCCCATGAGCCAGCTGCAAGGAGGAGGAGAGAGACTGCACCTACGGAAGTTTTGGGGTTCCTCCCCCCTGCCATGAGGTCATGGGAGAGGGGACCCTGGGGTAGAGGCATGGCCTGGGCACGGGGGTCTCCCTGCTCCCTGCTGACATGTGCCCTAATCCTGTTCAGCACTGCTTATTTTGTGTTGCCTTGTGCCAGGAGGGCCCTGGTTGTGCCGTGATTGCTCAGTTCTTTGGCAGTGCCCCGCCCATGTGGCTGGAGAAGAAAGAGCTCTGAAACTTCTCTCAAGAATGGCTCCCTATTTCTTTGCACGGGCCTCGCTGTCTATGGATGTTTCAGGAGACCCCACCGAAACACGGAAGGACTCTCAAATTATCCCAGCTTTCTCTGCACAGCGAGAGCTTTTAATATTTAGCATTGTTCTCCTTTTCCTGGGTGTTTGTTAAAAAATTGTTTTTATCTCTTTCACTTTCGTCCCAGGAAAATTCTTTTTTCCCGAAGCTGGTGGGGGAGGGCTGGGTGTAACCTGCCTTCTATCAGAGGATATTTTCCTCCACATTTGTCCAAACCGGCACAGCCTGTCCTTTCCTGGGTGTCTGTTGCAGATGGAAGCTGCTGGTGCCATTGTCAGCTTGAAGCCCTCTTTTGATGCAAGCAGATGTTGCCAGGTGTGTTCAGCAGCTGTTGCTCAATGCTTATGCCAAGCTATTGTGTTCCTCATGGAACCAAGGAGCCATTGTGACACTGCAGGGGCTGATGGCATCAAGGAGGCAATTGTGACAGTACAGAACCTCCTAGAAACAAGGCTCCATTGTGACACCGTGGGGAATCATGGAATCAAGGAGCCCATTGTGACACGGCCAGGCCGCATGGAACCAATGGTCCATGGTTACACGGCGGATTCAAGAAGAGCACGGTGACACCACGCAGCATCATGGAACCATAGGTCCATTGTGACACAGCGGGGCCTCATGGAAACAAGGGGACCATTGTGGCAAAGCAGGGCCTAATGGAAGCATGGAGAGCATTGTGACATTTTGGGGAATCATGGAAGCATGGAGAGCATTGTGACACTAAGGAAACTCCTGGAACCAAGATGAGCACTGGCACATAATGGAACCTCATGGAAGCAAGCCTCCATGATGACTTTGGGGCGCCTCAGGGACCACAGGACCCATTGTGACACAGCAGGACCTGGTGGAACCAAGGAGCCTTTGTGATACTCCAGATCCACATGGAAGCCAGGGTGCACTGAGACACAGCGGGGCCTTGTTGGAACCAAAGACACCTCTGCAAAAAGCAGGCTAGCTCATAGAAGCAAGGAGTCCATTGTTACAACATCAAACCTATGGAAGCAAGGGACCATTGTGACACTGCGGGGCCTCATGGAACCAATTGTCCATGATCACAGTGCAGATCAAAAGAGACCATGGTGACACTGCGGAACCGCATGGAACCAAGGAGCCATTGTGACACAGTGGGGCCTCATGGAATCAAGGAGACCATTGTGACCCAGGTGTTGCATGTGAAGGCAAGGAGCCATTGTGACACTTTGGGCTTCTTCCCTTGAGCTCTGCAGCTGGCTGTCCCAGCCCAGCGCACCATGTGCCACCTGCTCTCCTCAGGGCTCTGCCTGCACACAGCCCCAGGAGAAGTTTTCCTGTTTGGAAGGAAAGAATGGAAAAGCCGGAGCAGGTTTCCCAAACAACAAACCCCACTCAGGAGCCACATGCTCAGTACAGGCTGCTGGGAACGATGTCCCCTTTCTACAAGGGTCAGGGTGAGCAGAATTCTCTGGGAGCAGAATTCTCGGAGTCTTTCCACTGAATTCTCTGTCCCTGTGTCTTGGGGTGACTTTATCATGTGTATCCCCTATCGCTGCTCTATGCCCAGAAGTGAACTTTGTGCATTTCTGTGCCTTTCAACTGAGCCTGAGAGGGGGAAGAGGGAAAAAAAACCGGACAACCTTCTCAGACCATTTGTTCAAGGACACACATACACACTCCTCTGCATCCTGCTTGCAGCAAGAGCAGAGGAAGCAACCTTGTTTCTTTTGAGCCAGTTTTCAGCTCCTTTTCTCTGGAGGGAGATGGAGAGTTGAACTTTGTTTTCCTGGGACTTTGGGGGTTTTTATCCGTTCTTCTCTTCTTGACTGTTTCAACATCAGAGCACATTGGGAGAATTTTCTCCCGAGGTGGGGGCCCTGAATGTGGGCCCATGAGCCAGCTGCAAGGAGGAGGAGAGAGACTGCGCCTACGGAAGTGTTGGGGTTCCTCCCCCGTGCCATGAGGTCATGGGAGGGGGGACCCTGGGGTAGAGGCATGGCCTGGGCACGGGGTCTCCCTGCTCCCTGCTGACATGTGCCCTAATCCTGTTCAGCACTGGTTATTTTGTGTTGCCCTGTGCCAGGAGGGCCCTGGTTGTGCCGTGATTGCTCAGTTCTTTGGCAGTGCCCCGCCCATGTGGCTGGAGAAGAAAGAGCTCTGAAACTTCTCTCAAGAATCGCTCCCTATTTCTTTGCACGGGCCTCGCTGTCTATGGATGTTTCAGGAGACCCCACCGAAACACGGAAGGACTCTCAAATTATCCCAGGTTTCTCTCCACAGTGAGAGGTTTTAATATTTAGCATTGTTATCCTTTTCCTGGGTGTTTGTTAAAAAAATAGTTTTTATCTCTTTCACTTTCTTCCCAGGAAAATTCTTTTTTCCCGAAGCTGGTGGGGGAGGGCTGGGTGTAACCTGCCTTCTATCAGAGGATATTTTCCTCCACATTTGTCCAAACCGGCACAGCCTGTCCTTTCCCTGGGTGTCTGTTGCAGATGGAAGCTGCTGGTGCCATTGTCAGCTTGAAGCCCTCTTTTGATGCAAGCAGATGTTGCCAGGTGTGTTCAGCAGCTGTTGCTCAATGCTTATGCCAAGCTATTGTGTTCCTCATGGAACCAAGGAGCCATTGTGACACTGCAGGGGCTGATGGCATCAAGGAGACAATTGTGACAGTACAGAACCTCCTAGAAACAAGGCTCCATTGTGACACCGTGGGGAATCATGGAATCACGGAGCCCATTGTGACACGGCCAGGCCGCATGGAACCAATGGTCCATGGTTCCACTGCGGATTCAAGAAGAGCACGGTGACACCACGCAACATCACGGAACCATGCGTCCATTGTGACACAGCGGGGCCTCATGGAAACAAGGGGACCATTGTGGCAAAGCAGGGCCTAATGGAAGCATGGAGAGCATTGTGACATTGTGGGGAATCATGGAAGCATGGAGAGCATTGTGACACTAAGGAAACTCCTGGAACCAAGATGACCACTGGCACATAATGGAACCTCATGGAAGCAAGCCTCCATGATGACTTTGGAGGGCCTCGGGGACCACAGGACCCATTGTGACACAGCAGGACCTGGTGGAACCAAGGAGCCTTTGTGATACTCCAGATCCACATGGAAGCCAGGGTGCACTGAGACACAGCGGGGCCTTGTTGGAACCAAAGACACCTCTGCAAAAAGCAGGCTAGCTCATAGAAGCAAGGAGTCCATTGTTACAACATCAAACCTATGGAAGCAAGGGACCATTGTGACACTGCGGGGCCTCATGGAACCAATTGTCCATGATGACAGTGCGGATCAAAAGAGACCATGGTGACACTGCGGAACCGCATGGAACCAAGGAGCCATTGTGACACAGTGGGGCCTCATGGAATCAAGGAGACCATTGTGACCCAGGTGTTGCATGTGAAGGCAAGGAGCCATTGTGACACTTTGGGCTTCTTCCCTTGAGCTCTGCAGCTGGCTGTCCCAGCCCAGCGCACCATGTGCCACCTGCTCTCCTCAGGGCTCTGCCTGCACACAGCCCCAGGAGAAGTTTTCCTGTTTGGAAGGAAAGAATGGAAAAGCCTGAGCAGGTTTCCTAAACAACAAACCCCACTCAGGAGCCACATGCTCAGTACAGGCTGCCTGGAACGAGGTCCCCTTTCTACAAGGGTCAGTGTGAGCAGGAATTATCTCTGGGAGCAGAATTCTCGGAGTCTTTCCACTGAATTCTCTGTCCCTGTGTCTTGGGGTGACTTTATCATGTGTATCCCCTATCGCTGCTCTATGCCCAGAAGTGAACTTTGTGCATTTCTGTGCCTTTCAACTGAGCCTGAGAGGGGGAAGAGGGAAAAAAAACCGGACAACCTTCTCAGACCATTTGTTCAAGGACACACATACACACTCCTCTGCATCCTGCTTGCAGCAAGAGCAGAGGAAGCAACCTTGTTTCTTTTGAGCCAGTTTTCAGCTCCTTTTCTCTGGAGGGAGATGGAGAGTTGAACTTTGTTTTCCTGGGACTTTGGGGGTTTTTATCCGTTCTTCTCTTCTTGACTGTTTCAACATCAGAGCACATTGGGAGAATTTTCTCCCGAGGTGGGGGCCCTGAATGTGGGCCCATGAGCCAGCTGCAAGGAGGAGGAGAGAGACTGCGCCTACGGAAGTGTTGGGGTTCCTCCCCCCTGCCATGAGGTCATGGGAGAGGGGACCCTGGGGTAGAGGCATGGCCTGGGCACGGGGTCTCCCTGCTGACATGTGCCCTAATCCTGTTCAGCACTGGTTATTTTGTGTTGCCCTGTGCCAGGAGGGCCCTGGTTGTGCCGTGATTGCTCAGTTCTTTGGCAGTGCCCCGCCCATGTGGCTGGAGAAGAAAGAGCTCTGAAACTTCTCTCAAGAATCGCTCCCTGTTTCTTTGCACGGGCCTCGCTGTCTATGGATGTTTCAGGAGACCCCACCGAAACACGGAAGGACTCTCAAATTATCCCAGGTTTCTCTGCACAGCGAGAGGTTTTAATATTTAGCATTGTTATCCTTTTCCTGTCTGTTTGTTAAAAAAATAGTTTTTATCTCTTTCACTTTCTTCCCAGGAAAATTCTTTTTTCCCGAAGCTGGTGGGGGAGGGCTGGGTGTAACCTGCCTTCTATCAGAGGATATTTTCCTCCACATTTGTCCAAACCGGCACAGCCTGTCCTTTCCCTGGGTGTCTGTTGCAGATGGAAGCTGCTGGTGCCATTGTCAGCTTGAAGCCCTCTTTTGATGCAAGCAGATGTTGCCAGGTGTGTTCAGCAGCTGTTGCTCAATGCTTATGCCAAGCTATTGTGTTCCTCATGGAACCAAGGAGCCATTGTGACACTGCAGGGGCTGATGGCATCAAGGAGACAATTGTGACAGTACAGAACCTCCTAGAAACAAGGCTCCATTGTGACACCGTGGGGAATCATGGAATCACGGAGCCCATTGTGACACGGCCAGGCCGCATGGAACCAATGGTCCATGGTTCCACTGCGGATTCAAGAAGAGCACGGTGACACCACGCAACATCACGGAACCATGCGTCCATTGTGACACAGCGGGGCCTCATGGAAACAAGGGGACCATTGTGGCAAAGCAGGGCCTAATGGAAGCATGGAGAGCATTGTGACATTGTGGGGAATCATGGAAGCATGGAGAGCATTGTGACACTAAGGAAACTCCTGGAACCAAGATGACCACTGGCACATAATGGAACCTCATGGAAGCAAGCCTCCATGATGACTTTGGAGGGCCTCGGGGACCACAGGACCCATTGTGACACAGCAGGACCTGGTGGAACCAAGGAGCCTTTGTGATACTCCAGATCCACATGGAAGCCAGGGTGCACTGAGACACAGCGGGGCCTTGTTGGAACCAAAGACACCTCTGCAAAAAGCAGGCTAGCTCATAGAAGCAAGGAGTCCATTGTTACAACATCAAACCTATGGAAGCAAGGGACCATTGTGACACTGCGGGGCCTCATGGAACCAATTGTCCATGATCACAGTGCGGATCAAAAGAGACCATGGTGACACTGCGGAACCGCATGGAACCAAGGAGCCATTGTGACACAGTGGGGCCTCATGGAATCAAGGATACCATTGTGACCCAGGTGTTGCATGTGAAGGCAAGGAGCCATTGTGACACTTTGGGCTTCTTCCCTTGAGCTCTGCAGCTGGCTGTCCCAGCCCAGCGCACCATGTGCCACCTGCTCTCCTCAGGGCTCTGCCTGCACACAGCCCCAGGAGAAGTTTTCCTGTTTGGAAGGAAAGAATGGAAAAGCCGGAGCAGGTTTCCCAAACAACAAACCCCACTCAGGAGCCACATGCTCAGTACAGGCTGCCGGGAACGATGTCCCCTTTCTACAAGGGTCAGGGTGAGCAGAATTCTCTGGGAGCAGAATTCTCGGAGTCTTTCCACTGAATTCTCTGTCCCTGTGTCTTGGGGTGACTTTATCATGTGTATCCTCTATCGCTGCTCTATGCCCAGAAGTGAACTTTGTGCATTTCTGTGCCTTTCAACTGAGCCTGAGAGGGGGGAGAGGAAAAAAAACCGGACAAACTTCTCAGAGCGTTTGTTCAAGGACACACATACACACTCCTCTGCATCCTGCTTGCAGCAAGAGCAGAGGAAGCAACTTTGTTTCTTTTTAGCCAGTTTTCAGCTCCTTTTCTCTGGGGAGAGATGGAGAGTTGAACTTTGTTTTCCTGGGACTTTGGGGGTTTTTTTCCCTTCTTCTCTTCTTGACTCTTTCAACATCAGACCACATTGGGAGAATTTTCTCCCGAGGTGGGGGCCCTGAATGTGGGCCCATGAGCCAGCTGCAAGGAGGAGGAGAGAGACTGCACCTACGGAAGTTTTGGGGTTCCTCCCCCCTGCCATGAGGTCATGGGAGAGGGGACCCTGGGGTAGAGGCATGGCCTGGGCACGGGGGTCTCCCTGCTCCCTGCTGACATGTGCCCTAATCCTGTTCAGCACTGCTTATTTTGTGTTGCCTTGTGCCAGGAGGGCCCTGGTTGTGCCGTGATTGCTCAGTTCTTTGGCAGTGCCCCGCCCATGTGGCTGGAGAAGAAAGAGCTCTGAAACTTCTCTCAAGAATGGCTCCCTATTTCTTTGCACGGGCCTCGCTGTCTATGGATGTTTCAGGAGACCCCACCGAAACACGGAAGGACTCTCAAATTATCCCAGCTTTCTCTGCACAGCGAGAGCTTTTAATATTTAGCATTGTTCTCCTTTTCCTGGGTGTTTGTTAAAAAATTGTTTTTATCTCTTTCACTTTCGTCCCAGGAAAATTCTTTTTTCCCGAAGCTGGTGGGGGAGGGCTGGGTGTAACCTGCCTTCTATCAGAGGATATTTTCCTCCACATTTGTCCAAACCGGCACAGCCTGTCCTTTCCTGGGTGTCTGTTGCAGATGGAAGCTGCTGGTGCCATTGTCAGCTTGAAGCCCTCTTTTGATGCAAGCAGATGTTGCCAGGTGTGTTCAGCAGCTGTTGCTCAATGCTTATGCCAAGCTATTGTGTTCCTCATGGAACCAAGGAGCCATTGTGACACTGCAGGGGCTGATGGCATCAAGGAGGCAATTGTGACAGTACAGAACCTCCTAGAAACAAGGCTCCATTGTGACACCGTGGGGAATCATGGAATCAAGGAGCCCATTGTGACACGGCCAGGCCGCATGGAACCAATGGTCCATGGTTACACGGCGGATTCAAGAAGAGCACGGTGACACCACGCAGCATCATGGAACCATAGGTCCATTGTGACACAGCGGGGCCTCATGGAAACAAGGGGACCATTGTGGCAAAGCAGGGCCTAATGGAAGCATGGAGAGCATTGTGACATTTTGGGGAATCATGGAAGCATGGAGAGCATTGTGACACTAAGGAAACTCCTGGAACCAAGATGAGCACTGGCACATAATGGAACCTCATGGAAGCAAGCCTCCATGATGACTTTGGGGCGCCTCAGGGACCACAGGACCCATTGTGACACAGCAGGACCTGGTGGAACCAAGGAGCCTTTGTGATACTCCAGATCCACATGGAAGCCAGGGTGCACTGAGACACAGCGGGGCCTTGTTGGAACCAAAGACACCTCTGCAAAAAGCAGGCTAGCTCATAGAAGCAAGGAGTCCATTGTTACAACATCAAACCTATGGAAGCAAGGGACCATTGTGACACTGCGGGGCCTCATGGAACCAATTGTCCATGATCACAGTGCAGATCAAAAGAGACCATGGTGACACTGCGGAACCGCATGGAACCAAGGAGCCATTGTGACACAGTGGGGCCTCATGGAATCAAGGAGACCATTGTGACCCAGGTGTTGCATGTGAAGGCAAGGAGCCATTGTGACACTTTGGGCTTCTTCCCTTGAGCTCTGCAGCTGGCTGTCCCAGCCCAGCGCACCATGTGCCACCTGCTCTCCTCAGGGCTCTGCCTGCACACAGCCCCAGGAGAAGTTTTCCTGTTTGGAAGGAAAGAATGGAAAAGCCGGAGCAGGTTTCCCAAACAACAAACCCCACTCAGGAGCCACATGCTCAGTACAGGCTGCCGGGAACGATGTCCCCTTTCTACAAGGGTCAGGGTGAGCAGAATTCTCTGGGAGCAGAATTCTCGGAGTCTTTCCACTGAATTCTCTGTCCCTGTGTCTTGGGGTGACTTTATCATGTGTATCCCCTATCGCTGCTCTATGCCCAGAAGTGAACTTTGTGCATTTCTGTGCCTTTCAACTGAGCCTGAGAGGGGGAAGAGGGAAAAAAAACCGGACAACCTTCTCAGACCATTTGTTCAAGGACACACATACACACTCCTCTGCATCCTGCTTGCAGCAAGAGCAGAGGAAGCAACCTTGTTTCTTTTGAGCCAGTTTTCAGCTCCTTTTCTCTGGAGGGAGATGGAGAGTTGAACTTTGTTTTCCTGGGACTTTGGGGGTTTTTATCCGTTCTTCTCTTCTTGACTGTTTCAACATCAGAGCACATTGGGAGAATTTTCTCCCGAGGTGGGGGCCCTGAATGTGGGCCCATGAGCCAGCTCCAAGGAGGAGGAGAGAGACTGCGCCTACGGAAGTGTTGGGGTTCCTCCCCCGTGCCATGAGGTCATGGGAGGGGGGACCCTGGGGTAGAGGCATGGCCTGGGCACGGGGTCTCCCTGCTCCCTGCTGACATGTGCCCTAATCCTGTTCAGCACTGGTTATTTTGTGTTGCCCTGTGCCAGGAGGGCCCTGGTTGTGCCGTGATTGCTCAGTTCTTTGGCAGTGCCCCGCCCATGTGGCTGGAGAAGAAAGAGCTCTGAAACTTCTCTCAAGAATCGCTCCCTGTTTCTTTGCACGGGCCTCGCTGTCTATGGATGTTTCAGGAGACCCCACCGAAACACGGAAGGACTCTCAAATTATCCCAGGTTTCTCTCCACAGTGAGAGGTTTTAATATTTAGCATTGTTATCCTTTTCCTGGGTGTTTGTTAAAAAAATAGTTTTTATCTCTTTCACTTTCTTCCCAGGAAAATTCTTTTTTCCCGAAGCTGGTGGGGGAGGGCTGGGTGTAACCTGCCTTCTATCAGAGGATATTTTCCTCCACATTTGTCCAAACCGGCACAGCCTGTCCTTTCCCTGGGTGTCTGTTGCAGATGGAAGCTGCTGGTGCCATTGTCAGCTTGAAGCCCACTTTTGATGCAAGCAGATGTTGCCAGGTGTGTTCAGCAGCTGTTGCTCAATGCTTATGCCAAGCTATTGTGTTCCTCATGGAACCAAGGAGCCATTGTGACACTGCAGGGGCTGATGGCATCAAGGAGACAATTGTGACAGTACAGAACCTCCTAGAAACAAGGCTCCATTGTGACACCGTGGGGAATCATGGAATCACGGAGCCCATTGTGACACGGCCAGGCCGCATGGAACCAATGGTCCATGGTTCCACTGCGGATTCAAGAAGAGCACGGTGACACCACGCAACATCACGGAACCATGCGTCCATTGTGACACAGCGGGGCCTCATGGAAACAAGGGGACCATTGTGGCAAAGCAGGGCCTAATGGAAGCATGGAGAGCATTGTGACATTGTGGGGAATCATGGAAGCATGGAGAGCATTGTGACACTAAGGAAACTCCTGGAACCAAGATGACCACTGGCACATAATGGAACCTCATGGAAGCAAGCCTCCATGATGACTTTGGAGGGCCTCGGGGACCACAGGACCCATTGTGACACAGCAGGACCTGGTGGAACCAAGGAGCCTTTGTGATACTCCAGATCCACATGGAAGCCAGGGTGCACTGAGACACAGCGGGGCCTTGTTGGAACCAAAGACACCTCTGCAAAAAGCAGGCTAGCTCATAGAAGCAAGGAGTCCATTGTTACAACATCAAACCTATGGAAGCAAGGGACCATTGTGACACTGCGGGGCCTCATGGAACCAATTGTCCATGATGACAGTGCGGATCAAAAGAGACCATGGTGACACTGCGGAACCGCATGGAACCAAGGAGCCATTGTGACACAGTGGGGCCTCATGGAATCAAGGATACCATTGTGACCCAGGTGTTGCATGTGAAGGCAAGGAGCCATTGTGACACTTTGGGCTTCTTCCCTTGAGCTCTGCAGCTGGCTGTCCCAGCCCAGCGCACCATGTGCCACCTGCTCTCCTCAGGGCTCTGCCTGCACACAGCCCCAGGAGAAGTTTTCCTGTTTGGAAGGAAAGAATGGAAAAGCCTGAGCAGGTTTCCTAAACAACAAACCCCACTCAGGAGCCACATGCTCAGTACAGGCTGCCTGGAATGAGGTCCCCTTTCTACAAGGGTCAGTGTGAGCAGGAATTATCTCTGGGAGCAGAATTCTCGGAGTCTTTCCACTGAATTCTCTGTCCCTGTGTCTTGGGGTGACTTTATCATGTGTATCCCCTATCGCTGCTCTATGCCCAGAAGTGAACTTTGTGCATTTCTGTGCCTTTCAACTGAGCCTGAGAGGGGGAAGAGGGAAAAAAAACCGGACAACCTTCTCAGACCATTTGTTCAAGGACACACATACACACTCCTCTGCATCCTGCTTGCAGCAAGAGCAGAGGAAGCAACCTTGTTTCTTTTGAGCCAGTTTTCAGCTCCTTTTCTCTGGAGGGAGATGGAGAGTTGAACTTTGTTTTCCTGGGACTTTGGGGGTTTTTATCCGTTCTTCTCTTCTTGACTGTTTCAACATCAGAGCACATTGGGAGAATTTTCTCCCGAGGTGGGGGCCCTGAATGTGGGCCCATGAGCCAGCTGCAAGGAGGAGGAGAGAGACTGCGCCTACGGAAGTGTTGGGGTTCCTCCCCCGTGCCATGAGGTCATGGGAGGGGGGACCCTGGGGTAGAGGCATGGCCTGGGCACGGGGTCTCCCTGCTCCCTGCTGACATGTGCCCTAATCCTGTTCAGCACTGGTTATTTTGTGTTGCCCTGTGCCAGGAGGGCCCTGCTTGTGCCGTGATTGCTCAGTTCTTTGGCAGTGCCCCGCCCATGTGGCTGGAGAAGAAAGAGCTCTGAAACTTCTCTCAAGAATCGCTCCCTGTTTCTTTGCACGGGCCTCGCTGTCTATGGATGTTTCAGGAGACCCCACCGAAACACGGAAGGACTCTCAAATTATCCCAGGTTTCTCTCCACAGTGAGAGGTTTTAATATTTAGCATTGTTATCCTTTTCCTGGGTGTTTGTTAAAAAAATAGTTTTTATCTCTTTCACTTTCTTCCCAGGAAAATTCTTTTTTCCCGAAGCTGGTGGGGGAGGGCTGGGTGTAACCTGCCTTCTATCAGAGGATATTTTCCTCCACATTTGTCCAAACCGGCACAGCCTGTCCTTTCCCTGGGTGTCTGTTGCAGATGGAAGCTGCTGGTGCCATTGTCAGCTTGAAGCCCTCTTTTGATGCAAGCAGATGTTGCCAGGTGTGTTCAGCAGCTGTTGCTCAATGCTTATGCCAAGCTATTGTGTTCCTCATGGAACCAAGGAGCCATTGTGACACTGCAGGGGCTGATGGCATCAAGGAGACAATTGTGACAGTACAGAACCTCCTAGAAACAAGGCTCCATTGTGACACCGTGGGGAATCATGGAATCACGGAGCCCATTGTGACACGGCCAGGCCGCATGGAACCAATGGTCCATGGTTCCACTGCGGATTCAAGAAGAGCACGGTGACACCACGCAACATCACGGAACCATGCGTCCATTGTGACACAGCGGGGCCTCATGGAAACAAGGGGACCATTGTGGCAAAGCAGGGCCTAATGGAAGCATGGAGAGCATTGTGACATTGTGGGGAATCATGGAAGCATGGAGAGCATTGTGACACTAAGGAAACTCCTGGAACCAAGATGACCACTGGCACATAATGGAACCTCATGGAAGCAAGCCTCCATGATGACTTTGGAGGGCCTCGGGGACCACAGGACCCATTGTGACACAGCAGGACCTGGTGGAACCAAGGAGCCTTTGTGATACTCCAGATCCACATGGAAGCCAGGGTGCACTGAGACACAGCGGGGCCTTGTTGGAACCAAAGACACCTCTGCAAAAAGCAGGCTAGCTCATAGAAGCAAGGAGTCCATTGTTACAACATCAAACCTATGGAAGCAAGGGACCATTGTGACACTGCGGGGCCTCATGGAACCAATTGTCCATGATCACAGTGCGGATCAAAAGAGACCATGGTGACACTGCGGAACCGCATGGAACCAAGGAGCCATTGTGACACAGTGGGGCCTCATGGAATCAAGGAGACCATTGTGACCCAGGTGTTGCATGTGAAGGCAAGGAGCCATTGTGACACTTTGGGCTTCTTCCCTTGAGCTCTGCAGCTGGCTGTCCCAGCCCAGCGCACCATGTGCCACCTGCTCTCCTCAGGGCTCTGCCTGCACACAGCCCCAGGAGAAGTTTTCCTGTTTGGAAGGAAAGAATGGAAAAGCCTGAGCAGGTTTCCTAAACAACAAACCCCACTCAGGAGCCACATGCTCAGTACAGGCTGCCTGGAACGAGGTCCCCTTTCTACAAGGGTCAGTGTGAGCAGGAATTATCTCTGGGAGCAGAATTCTCGGAGTCTTTCCACTGAATTCTCTGTCCCTGTGTCTTGGGGTGACTTTATCATGTGTATCCCCTATCGCTGCTCTATGCCCAGAAGTGAACTTTGTGCATTTCTGTGCCTTTCAACTGAGCCTGAGAGGGGGAAGAGGGAAAAAAAACCGGACAACCTTCTCAGACCATTTGTTCAAGGACACACATACACACTCCTCTGCATCCTGCTTGCAGCAAGAGCAGAGGAAGCAACCTTGTTTCTTTTGAGCCAGTTTTCAGCTCCTTTTCTCTGGAGGGAGATGGAGAGTTGAACTTTGTTTTCCTGGGACTTTGGGGGTTTTTATCCGTTCTTCTCTTCTTGACTGTTTCAACATCAGAGCACATTGGGAGAATTTTCTCCCGAGGTGGGGGCCCTGAATGTGGGCCCATGAGCCAGCTGCAAGGAGGAGGAGAGAGACTGCGCCTACGGAAGTGTTGGGGTTCCTCCCCCCTGCCATGAGGTCATGGGAGAGGGGACCCTGGGGTAGAGGCATGGCCTGGGCACGGGGTCTCCCTGCTGACATGTGCCCTAATCCTGTTCAGCACTGGTTATTTTGTGTTGCCCTGTGCCAGGAGGGCCCTGGTTGTGCCGTGATTGCTCAGTTCTTTGGCAGTGCCCCGCCCATGTGGCTGGAGAAGAAAGAGCTCTGAAACTTCTCTCAAGAATCGCTCCCTGTTTCTTTGCACGGGCCTCGCTGTCTATGGATGTTTCAGGAGACCCCACCGAAACACGGAAGGACTCTCAAATTATCCCAGGTTTCTCTCCACAGCGAGAGGTTTTAATATTTAGCATTGTTATCCTTTTCCTGTCTGTTTGTTAAAAAAATAGTTTTTATCTCTTTCACTTTCTTCCCAGGAAAATTCTTTTTTCCCGAAGCTGGTGGGGGAGGGCTGGGTGTAACCTGCCTTCTATCAGAGGATATTTTCCTCCACATTTGTCCAAACCGGCACAGCCTGTCCTTTCCCTGGGTGTCTGTTGCAGATGGAAGCTGCTGGTGCCATTGTCAGCTTGAAGCCCTCTTTTGATGCAAGCAGATGTTGCCAGGTGTGTTCAGCAGCTGTTGCTCAATGCTTATGCCAAGCTATTGTGTTCCTCATGGAACCAAGGAGCCATTGTGACACTGCAGGGGCTGATGGCATCAAGGAGACAATTGTGACAGTACAGAACCTCCTAGAAACAAGGCTCCATTGTGACACCGTGGGGAATCATGGAATCACGGAGCCCATTGTGACACGGCCAGGCCGCATGGAACCAATGGTCCATGGTTCCACTGCGGATTCAAGAAGAGCACGGTGACACCACGCAACATCACGGAACCATGCGTCCATTGTGACACAGCGGGGCCTCATGGAAACAAGGGGACCATTGTGGCAAAGCAGGGCCTAATGGAAGCATGGAGAGCATTGTGACATTGTGGGGAATCATGGAAGCATGGAGAGCATTGTGACACTAAGGAAACTCCTGGAACCAAGATGACCACTGGCACATAATGGAACCTCATGGAAGCAAGCCTCCATGATGACTTTGGAGGGCCTCGGGGACCACAGGACCCATTGTGACACAGCAGGACCTGGTGGAACCAAGGAGCCTTTGTGATACTCCAGATCCACATGGAAGCCAGGGTGCACTGAGACACAGCGGGGCCTTGTTGGAACCAAAGACACCTCTGCAAAAAGCAGGCTAGCTCATAGAAGCAAGGAGTCCATTGTTACAACATCAAACCTATGGAAGCAAGGGACCATTGTGACACTGCGGGGCCTCATGGAACCAATTGTCCATGATCACAGTGCGGATCAAAAGAGACCATGGTGACACTGCGGAACCGCATGGAACCAAGGAGCCATTGTGACACAGTGGGGCCTCATGGAATCAAGGATACCATTGTGACCCAGGTGTTGCATGTGAAGGCAAGGAGCCATTGTGACACTTTGGGCTTCTTCCCTTGAGCTCTGCAGCTGGCTGTCCCAGCCCAGCGCACCATGTGCCACCTGCTCTCCTCAGGGCTCTGCCTGCACACAGCCCCAGGAGAAGTTTTCCTGTTTGGAAGGAAAGAATGGAAAAGCCGGAGCAGGTTTCCCAAACAACAAACCCCACTCAGGAGCCACATGCTCAGTACAGGCTGCCGGGAACGATGTCCCCTTTCTACAAGGGTCAGGGTGAGCAGAATTCTCTGGGAGCAGAATTCTCGGAGTCTTTCCACTGAATTCTCTGTCCCTGTGTCTTGGGGTGACTTTATCATGTGTATCCTCTATCGCTGCTCTATGCCCAGAAGTGAACTTTGTGCATTTCTGTGCCTTTCAACTGAGCCTGAGAGGGGGGAGAGGAAAAAAAACCGGACAAACTTCTCAGAGCGTTTGTTCAAGGACACACATACACACTCCTCTGCATCCTGCTTGCAGCAAGAGCAGAGGAAGCAACTTTGTTTCTTTTTAGCCAGTTTTCAGCTCCTTTTCTCTGGGGAGAGATGGAGAGTTGAACTTTGTTTTCCTGGGACTTTGGGGGTTTTTTTCCCTTCTTCTCTTCTTGACTCTTTCAACATCAGACCACATTGGGAGAATTTTCTCCCGAGGTGGGGGCCCTGAATGTGGGCCCATGAGCCAGCTGCAAGGAGGAGGAGAGAGACTGCACCTACGGAAGTTTTGGGGTTCCTCCCCCCTGCCATGAGGTCATGGGAGAGGGGACCCTGGGGTAGAGGCATGGCCTGGGCACGGGGGTCTCCCTGCTCCCTGCTGACATGTGCCCTAATCCTGTTCAGCACTGCTTATTTTGTGTTGCCTTGTGCCAGGAGGGCCCTGGTTGTGCCGTGATTGCTCAGTTCTTTGGCAGTGCCCCGCCCATGTGGCTGGAGAAGAAAGAGCTCTGAAACTTCTCTCAAGAATGGCTCCCTATTTCTTTGCACGGGCCTCGCTGTCTATGGATGTTTCAGGAGACCCCACCGAAACACGGAAGGACTCTCAAATTATCCCAGCTTTCTCTGCACAGCGAGAGCTTTTAATATTTAGCATTGTTCTCCTTTTCCTGGGTGTTTGTTAAAAAATTGTTTTTATCTCTTTCACTTTCGTCCCAGGAAAATTCTTTTTTCCCGAAGCTGGTGGGGGAGGGCTGGGTGTAACCTGCCTTCTATCAGAGGATATTTTCCTCCACATTTGTCCAAACCGGCACAGCCTGTCCTTTCCTGGGTCTCTGTTGCAGATGGAAGCTGCTGGTGCCATTGTCAGCTTGAAGCCCTCTTTTGATGCAAGCAGATGTTGCCAGGTGTGTTCAGCAGCTGTTGCTCAATGCTTATGCCAAGCTATTGTGTTCCTCATGGAACCAAGGAGCCATTGTGACACTGCAGGGGCTGATGGCATCAAGGAGGCAATTGTGACAGTACAGAACCTCCTAGAAACAAGGCTCCATTGTGACACCGTGGGGAATCATGGAATCAAGGAGCCCATTGTGACACGGCCAGGCCGCATGGAACCAATGGTCCATGGTTACACGGCGGATTCAAGAAGAGCACGGTGACACCACGCAACATCATGGAACCATAGGCCCATTGTGACACAGCGGGGCCTCATGGAAACAAGGGGACCATTGTGGCAAAGCAGGGCCTAATGGAAGCATGGAGAGCATTGTGACATTTTGGGGAATCATGGAAGCATGGAGAGCATTGTGACACTAAGGAAACTCCTGGAACCAAGATGAGCACTGGCACATAATGGAACCTCATGGAAGCAAGCCTCCATGATGACTTTGGGGCGCCTCAGGGACCACAGGACCCATTGTGACACAGCAGGACCTGGTGGAACCAAGGAGCCTTTGTGATACTCCAGATCCACATGGAAGCCAGGGTGCACTGAGACACAGCGGGGCCTTGTTGGAACCAAAGACACCTCTGCAAAAAGCAGGCTAGCTCATAGAAGCAAGGAGTCCATTGTTACAACATCAAACCTATGGAACCAAGGGACCATTGTGACACTGCGGGGCCTCATGGAACCAATTGTCCATGATGACAGTGCGGATCAAAGGAGACCATGGTGACACTGCGGAACCTGATGGAACCAAGGAGCCATTGTGACACAGTGGGGCCTCATGGAATCAAGGAGACCATTGTGACCCAGGTGTTGCATGTGAAGGCAAGGAGCCATTGTGACACTTTGGGCTTCTTCCCTTGAGCTCTGCAGCTGGCTGTCCCAGCCCAGCGCACCATGTGCCACCTGCTCTCCTCAGGGCTCTGCCTGCACACAGCCCCAGGAGAAGTTTTCCTGTTTGGAAGGAAAGAATGGAAAAGCCTGAGCAGGTTTCCTAAACAACAAACCCCACTCAGGAGCCACATGCTCAGTACAGGCTGCCTGGAACGAGGTCCCCTTTCTACAAGGGTCAGTGTGAGCAGGAATTATCTCTGGGAGCAGAATTCTCGGAGTCTTTCCACTGAATTCTCTGTCCCTGTGTCTTGGGGTGACTTTATCATGTGTATCCCCTATCGCTGCTCTATGCCCAGAAGTGAACTTTGTGCATTTCTGTGCCTTTCAACTGAGCCTGAGAGGGGGAAGAGGGAAAAAAAACCGGACAACCTTCTCAGACCATTTGTTCAAGGACACACATACACACTCCTCTGCATCCTGCTTGCAGCAAGAGCAGAGGAAGCAACCTTGTTTCTTTTGAGCCAGTTTTCAGCTCCTTTTCTCTGGAGGGAGATGGAGAGTTGAACTTTGTTTTCCTGGGACTTTGGGGGTTTTTATCCGTTCTTCTCTTCTTGACTGTTTCAAAATCAGAGCACATTGGGAGAATTTTCTCCCGAGGTGGGGGCCCTGAATGTGGGCCCATGAGCCAGCTGCAAGGAGGAGGAGAGAGACTGCGCCTACGGAAGTGTTTGGGTTCCTCCCCCCTGCCATGAGGTCATGGGAGGGGGGACCCTGGGGTAGAGGCATGGCCTGGGCACGGGGTCTCCCTGCTCCCTGCTGACATGTGCCCTAATCCTGTTCAGCACTGGTTATTTTGTGTTGCCCTGTGCCAGGAGGGCCCTGGTTGTGCCGTGATTGCTCAGTTCTTTGGCAGTGCCCCGCCCATGTGGCTGGAGAAGAAAGAGCTCTGAAACTTCTCTCAAGAATCGCTCCCTGTTTCTTTGCACGGGCCTCGCTGTCTATGGATGTTTCAGGAGACCCCACCGAAACACGGAAGGACTCTCAAATTATCCCAGGTTTCTCTCCACAGCGAGAGGTTTTAATATTTAGCATTGTTATCCTTTTCCTGGGTGTTTGTTAAAAAAATAGTTTTTATCTCTTTCACTTTCTTCCCAGGAAAATTCTTTTTTCCCGAAGCTGGTGGGGGAGGGCTGGGTGTAACCTGCCTTCTATCAGAGGATATTTTCCTCCACATTTGTCCAAACCGGCACAGCCTGTCCTTTCCCTGGGTGTCTGTTGCAGATGGAAGCTGCTGGTGCCATTGTCAGCTTGAAGCCCTCTTTTGATGCAAGCAGATGTTGCCAGGTGTGTTCAGCAGCTGTTGCTCAATGCTTATGCCAAGCTATTGTGTTCCTCATGGAACCAAGGAGCCATTGTGACACTGCAGGGGCTGATGGCATCAAGGAGACAATTGTGACAGTACAGAACCTCCTAGAAACAAGGCTCCATTGTGACACCGTGGGGAATCATGGAATCACGGAGCCCATTGTGACACGGCCAGGCCGCATGGAACCAATGGTCCATGGTTCCACTGCGGATTCAAGAAGAG
Source organism: Aphelocoma coerulescens (assembly GCF_041296385.1). Lineage (NCBI taxonomy): Eukaryota > Metazoa > Chordata > Aves > Passeriformes > Corvidae > Aphelocoma > Aphelocoma coerulescens. The sequence continues at coordinate 685,640 of NW_027183960.1, read as the reverse complement.
CACGGTGACACCACGCAACATCACGGAACCATGCGTCCATTGTGACACAGCGGGGCCTCATGGAAACAAGGGGACCATTGTGGCAAAGCAGGGCCTAATGGAAGCATGGAGAGCATTGTGACATTGTGGGGAATCATGGAAGCATGGAGAGCATTGTGACACTAAGGAAACTCCTGGAACCAAGATGAGCACTGGCACATAATGGAACCTCATGGAAGCAAGCCTCCATGATGACTTTGGAGGGCCTCGGGGACCACAGGACCCATTGTGACACAGCAGGACCTGGTGGAACCAAGGAGCCTTTGTGATGCTCCAGATCCACATGGAAGCCAGGGTGCACTGAGACACAGCGGGGCCTTGTTGGAACCAAAGACACCTCTGCAAAAAGCAGGCTAGCTCATAGAAGCAAGGAGTCCATTGTTACAACATCAAACCTATGGAAGCAAGGGACCATTGTGACACTGCGGGGCCTCATGGAACCAATTGTCCATGATCACAGTGCGGATCAAAAGAGACCATGGTGACACTGCGGAACCGCATGGAACCAAGGAGCCGTTGTGACACAGTGGGGCCTCATGGAATCAAGGAGACCATTGTGACCCAGGTGTTGCATGTGAAGGCAAGGAGCCATTGTGACACTTTGGGCTTCTTCCCTTGAGCTCTGCAGCTGGCTGTCCCAGCCCAGCGCACCATGTGCCACCTGCTCTCCTCAGGGCTCTGCCTGCACACAGCCCCAGGAGAAGTTTTCCTGTTTGGAAGGAAAGAATGGAAAAGCCGGAGCAGGTTTCCCAAACAACAAACCCCACTCAGGAGCCACATGCTCAGTACAGGCTGCCGGGAACGATGTCCCCTTTCTACAAGGGTCAGGGTGAGCAGAATTCTCTGGGAGCAGAATTCTCGGAGTCTTTCCACTGAATTCTCTGTCCCCGTGTCTTGGGGTGACTTTATCATGTGTATCCCCTATTGCTGCTCTATGCCCAGAAGTGAACTTTGTGCATTTCTGTGCCTTTCAACTGAGCCTGAGAGGGGGGAGAGGAAAAAAAACCGGACAAACTTCTCAGAGCGTTTGTTCAAGGACACACATACACACTCCTCTGCATCCTGCTTGCAGCAAGAGCAGAGGAAGCAACTTTGTTTCTTTTTAGCCAGTTTTCAGCTCCTTTTCTCTGGGGAGAGATGGAGAGTTGAACTTTGTTTTCCTGGGACTTTGGGGGTTTTTTTCCCTTCTTCTCTTCTTGACTCTTTCAACATCAGACCACATTGGGAGAATTTTCTCCCGAGGTGGGGGCCCTGAATGTGGGCCCATGAGCCAGCTGCAAGGAGGAGGAGAGAGACTGCACCTACGGAAGTGTTGGGGTTCCTCCCCCCTGCCATGAGGTCATGGGAGAGGGGACCCTGGGGTAGAGGCATGGCCTGGGCACGGGGGTCTCCCTGCTCCCTGCTGACATGTGCCCTAATCCTGTTCAGCACTGCTTATTTTGTGTTGCCTTGTGCCAGGAGGGCCCTGGTTGTGCCGTGATTGCTCAGTTCTTTGGCAGTGCCCCGCCCATGTGGCTGGAGAAGAAAGAGCTCTGAAACTTCTCTCAAGAATGGCTCCCTATTTCTTTGCACGGGCCTCGCTGTCTATGGATGTTTCAGGAGACCCCACCGAAACACGGAAGGACTCTCAAATTATCCCAGCTTTCTCTGCACAGCGAGAGCTTTTAATATTTAGCATTGTTCTCCTTTTCCTGGGTGTTTGTTAAAAAATTGTTTTTATCTCTTTCACTTTCGTCCCAGGAAAATTCTTTTTTCCCGAAGCTGGTGGGGGAGGGCTGGGTGTAACCTGCCTTCTATCAGAGGATATTTTCCTCCACATTTGTCCAAACCGGCACAGCCTGTCCTTTCCTGGGTGTCTGTTGCAGATGGAAGCTGCTGGTGCCATTGTCAGCTTGAAGCCCTCTTTTGATGCAAGCAGATGTTGCCAGGTGTGTTCAGCAGCTGTTGCTCAATGCTTATGCCAAGCTATTGTGTTCCTCATGGAACCAAGGAGCCATTGTGACACTGCAGGGGCTGATGGCATCAAGGAGGCAATTGTGACAGTACAGAACCTCCTAGAAACAAGGCTCCATTGTGACACCGTGGGGAATCATGGAATCAAGGAGCCCATTGTGACACGGCCAGGCCGCATGGAACCAATGGTCCATGGTTACACGGCGGATTCAAGAAGAGCACGGTGACACCACGCAACATCATGGAACCATAGGTCCATTGTGACACAGCGGGGCCTCATGGAAACAAGGGGACCATTGTGGCAAAGCAGGGCCTAATGGAAGCATGGAGAGCATTGTGACATTGTGGGGAATCATGGAAGCATGGAGAGCATTGTGACACTAAGGAAACTCCTGGAACCAAGATGAGCACTGGCACATAATGGAACCTCATGGAAGCAAGCCTCCATGATGACTTTGGAGGGCCTCAGGGACCACAGGACCCATTGTGACACAGCAGGACCTGGTGGAACCAAGGAGCCTTTGTGATGCTCCAGATCCACATGGAAGCCAGGGTGCACTGAGACACAGCGGGGCCTTGTTGGAACCAAAGACACCTCTGCAAAAAGCAGGCTAGCTCATAGAAGCAAGGAGTCCATTGTTACAACATCAAACCTATGGAAGCAAGGGACCATTGTGACACTGCGGGGCCTCATGGAACCAATTGTCCATGATGACAATGCGGATCAAAAGAGACCATGGTGACACTGCGGAACCCGATGGAACCAAGGAGCCATTGTGACACAGTGGGGCCTCATGGAATCAAGGAGACCATTGTGACCCAGGTGTTGCATGTGAAGGCAAGGAGCCATTGTGACACTTTGGGCTTCTTCCCTTGAGCTCTGCAGCTGGCTGTCCCAGCCCAGCGCACCATGTGCCACCTGCTCTCCTCAGGGCTCTGCCTGCACACAGCCCCAGGAGAAGTTTTCCTGTTTGGAAGGAAAGAATGGAAAAGCCGGAGCAGGTTTCCCAAACAACAAACCCCACTCAGGAGCCACATGCTCAGTACAGGCTGCCGGGAACGATGTCCCCTTTCTACAAGGGTCAGGGTGAGCAGAATTCTCTGGGAGCAGAATTCTCGGAGTCTTTCCACTGAATTCTCTGTCCCCGTGTCTTGGGGTGACTTTATCATGTGTATCCCCTATCGCTGCTCTATGCCCAGAAGTGAACTTTGTGCATTTCTGTGCCTTTCAACTGAGCCTGAGAGGGGGGAGAGGAAAAAAAACCGGACAAACTTCTCAGAGCGTTTGTTCAAGGACACACATACACACACTCCTCTGCATCCTGCTTGCAGCAAGAGCAGAGGAAGCAACTTTGTTTCTTTTTAGCCAGTTTTCAGCTCCTTTTCTCTGGGGGGAGATGGAGAGTTGAACTTTGTTTTCCTGGGACTTTGGGGTTTTTTTTCCCTTCTTCTCTTCTTGACTCTTTCAACATCAGACTACATTGGGAGAATTTTCTCCCGAGGTGGGGGCCCTGAATGTGGGCCCATGAGCCAGCTGCAAGGAGGAGGAGAGAGACTACACCTCCGGAAGTGTTGGGGTTCCTCCCCCCTGCCATGAGGTCATGGGAGAGGGGACCCTGGGGTAGAGGCATGGCCTGGGCACGGGGTCTCCCTGCTCCCTGCTGACATGTGCCCTAATCCTGTTCAGCACTGCTTATTTTGTGTTGCCCTGTGCCAGGAGGGCCCTGGTTGTGCCGTGATTGCTCAGTTCTTTGGCAGTGCCCCGCCCATGTGGCTGGAGAAGAAAGAGCTCTGAAACTTCTCTCAAGAATGGCTCCCTATTTCTTTGCACGGGCCTCGCTGTCTATGGATGTTTCAGGAGACCCCACCGAAACACGGAAGGACTCTCAAATTATCCCAGCTTTCTCTGCACAGCGAGAGCTTTTAATATTTAGCATTGTTCTCCTTTTCCTGGGTGTTTGTTAAAAAATTGTTTTTATCTCTTTCACTTTCGTCCCAGGAAAATTCTTTTTTCCCGAAGCTGGTGGGGGAGGGCTGGGTGTAACCTGCCTTCTATCAGAGGATATTTTCCTCCACATTTGTCCAAACCGGCACAGCCTGTCCTTTCCTGGGTCTCTGTTGCAGATGGAAGCTGCTGGTGCCATTGTCAGCTTGAAGCCCTCTTTTGATGCAAGCAGATGTTGCCAGGTGTGTTCAGCAGCTGTTGCTCAATGCTTATGCCAAGCTATTGTGTTCCTCATGGAACCAAGGAGCCATTGTGACACTGCAGGGGCTGATGGCATCAAGGAGGCAATTGTGACAGTACAGAACCTCCTAGAAACAAGGCTCCATTGTGACACCGTGGGGAATCATGGAATCACGGAGCCCATTGTGACACGGCCAGGCCGCATGGAACCAATGGTCCATGGTTACACGGCGGATTCAAGAAGAGCACGGTGACACCACGCAACATCATGGAACCATAGGTCCATTGTGACACAGCGGGGCCTCATGGAAACAAGGGGACCATTGTGGCAAAGCAGGGCCTAATGGAAGCATGGAGAGCATTGTGACATTGTGGGGAATCATGGAAGCATGGAGAGCATTGTGACACTAAGGAAACTCCTGGAACCAAGATGACCACTGGCACATAATGGAACCTCATGGAAGCAAGCCTCCATGATGACTTTGGAGGGCCTCAGGGACCACAGGACCCATTGTGACACAGCAGGACCTGGTGGAACCAAGGAGCCTTTGTGATGCTCCAGATCCACATGGAAGCCAGGGTGCACTGAGACACAGCGGGGCCTTGTTGGAACCAAAGACATCTCTGCAAAAAGCAGGCTAGCTCATAGAAGCAAGGAGTCCATTGTTACAACATCAAACCTATGGAAGCAAGGGACCATTGTGACACTGCGGGGCCTCATGGAACCAATTGTCCATGATGACAATGCGGATCAAAAGAGACCATGGTGACACTGCGGAACCCGATGGAACCAAGGAGCCATTGTGACACAGTGGGGCCTCATGGAATCAAGGAGACCATTGTGACCCAGGTGTTGCATGTGAAGGCAAGGAGCCATTGTGACACTTTGGGCTTCTTCCCTTGAGCTCTGCAGCTGGCTGTCCCAGCCCAGCGCACCATGTGCCACCTGCTCTCCTCAGGGCTCTGCCTGCACACAGCCCCAGGAGAAGTTTTCCTGTTTGGAAGGAAAGAATGGAAAAGCCGGAGCAGGTTTCCTAAACAACAAACCCCACTCAGGAGCCACATGCTCAGTACAGGCTGCCGGGAACGAGGTCCCCTTTCTACAAGGGTCAGGGTGAGCAGAATTCTCTGGGAGCAGAATTCTCGGAGTCTTTCCACTGAATTCTCTGTCCCTGTGTCTTGGGGTGACGTTATCATGTGTATCCCCTATTGCTGCTCTATGCCCAGAAGTGAACTTTGTGCATTTCTGTGCCTTTCAACTGAGCCTGAGAGGGGGGAGAGGAAAAAAAAAACGGACAAACTTCTCAGAGCGTTTGTTCAAGGACACACATACACACTCCTCTGCATCCTGCTTGCAGCAAGAGCAGAGGAAGCAACTTTGTTTCTTTTTAGCCAGTTTTCAGCTCCTTTTCTCTGGGGGGAGATGGAGAGTTGAACTTTGTTTTCCTGGGACTTTGGGGTTTTTTTTCCCTTCTTCTCTTCTTGACTCTTTCAACATCAGACCACATTGGGAGAATTTTCTACCCAGGTGGGGGCCCTGAATGTGGGCCCATGAGCCAGCTGCAAGGAGGAGGAGAGAGACTACACCTCCGGAAGTGTTGGGGTTCCTCCCCCCTGCCATGAGGTCATGGGAGAGGGGACCCTGGGGTAGAGGCATGGCCTGGGCACGGGGGTCTCCCTGCTCCCTGCTGACATGTGCCCTAATCCTGTTCAGCACTGCTTATTTTGTGTTGCCTTGTGCCAGGAGGGCCCTGGTTGTGCCGTGATTGCTCAGTTCTTTGGCAGTGCCCCGCCCATGTGGCTGGAGAAGAAAGAGCTCTGAAACTTCTCTCAAGAATGGCTCCCTATTTCTTTGCACGGGCCTCGCTGTCTATGGATGTTTCAGGAGACCCCACCGAAACACGGAAGGACTCTCAAATTATCCCAGCTTTCTCTGCACAGCGAGAGCTTTTAATATTTAGCATTGTTCTCCTTTTCCTGGGTGTTTGTTAAAAAAATAGTTTTTATCTCTTTCACTTTCTTCCCAGGAAAATTCTTTTTTCCCAAAGCTGGTGGGGGAGGGCTGGGTGTAACCTGCCTTCTATCAGAGGATATTTTCCTCCACATTTGTCCAAACCGGCACAGCCTGTCCTTTCCTGGGTCTCTGTTGCAGATGGAAGCTGCTGGTGCCATTGTCAGCTTGAAGCCCTCTTTTGATGCAAGCAGATGTTGCCAGGTGTGTTCAGCAGCTGTTGCTCAATGCTTATGCCAAGCTATTGTGTTCCTCATGGAACCAAGGAGCCATTGTGACACTGCAGGGGCTGATGGCATCAAGGAGACAATTGTGACAGTACAGAACCTCCTAGAAACAAGGCTCCATTGTGACACCGTGGGGAATCATGGAATCACGGAGCCCATTGTGACACGGCCAGGCCGCATGGAACCAATGGTCCATGGTTACACTGCGGATTCAAGAAGAGCACGGTGACACCACGCAACATCCTGGAACCATAGGTCCATTGTGACACAGCGGGGCCTCATGGAAACAAGGGGACCATTGTGGCAAAGCAGGGCCTAATGGAAGCATGGAGAGCATTGTGACATTGTGGGGAATCATGGAAGCATGGAGAGCATTGTGACACTAAGGAAACTCCTGGAACCAAGATGACCACTGGCACATAATGGAACCTCATGGAAGCAAGCCTCCATGATGACTTTGGAGGGCCTCGGGGACCACAGGACCCATTGTGACACAGCAGGACCTGGTGGAACCAAGGAGCCTTTGTGATACTCCAGATCCACATGGAAGCCAGGGTGCACTGAGACACAGCGGGGCCTTGTTGGAACCAAAGACACCTCTGCAAAAAGCAGGCTAGCTCATAGAAGCAAGGAGTCCATTGTTACAACATCAAACCTATGGAAGCAAGGGACCATTGTGACACTGCGGGGCCTCATGGAACCAATTGTCCATGATCACAGTGCGGATCAAAAGAGACCATGGTGACACTGCGGAACCGCATGGAACCAAGGAGCCGTTGTGACACAGTGGGGCCTCATGGAATCAAGGAGACCATTGTGACCCAGGTGTTGCATGTGAAGGCAAGGAGCCATTGTGACACTTTGGGCTTCTTCCCTTGAGCTCTGCAGCTGGCTGTCCCAGCCCAGCGCACCATGTGCCACCTGCTCTCCTCAGGGCTCTGCCTGCACACAGCCCCAGGAGAAGTTTTCCTGTTTGGAAGGAAAGAATGGAAAAGCCGGAGCAGGTTTCCCAAACAACAAACCCCACTCAGGAGCCACATGCTCAGTACAGGCTGCCGGGAACGATGTCCCCTTTCTACAAGGGTCAGGGTGAGCAGAATTCTCTGGGAGCAGAATTCTCGGAGTCTTTCCACTGAATTCTCTGTCCCCGTGTCTTGGGGTGACTTTATCATGTGTATCCCCTATTGCTGCTCTATGCCCAGAAGTGAACTTTGTGCATTTCTGTGCCTTTCAACTGAGCCTGAGAGGGGGGAGAGGAAAAAAAACCGGACAAACTTCTCAGAGCGTTTGTTCAAGGACACACATACACACTCCTCTGCATCCTGCTTGCAGCAAGAGCAGAGGAAGCAACTTTGTTTCTTTTTAGCCAGTTTTCAGCTCCTTTTCTCTGGGGAGAGATGGAGAGTTGAACTTTGTTTTCCTGGGACTTTGGGGGTTTTTTTCCCTTCTTCTCTTCTTGACTCTTTCAACATCAGACCACATTGGGAGAATTTTCTCCCGAGGTGGGGGCCCTGAATGTGGGCCCATGAGCCAGCTGCAAGGAGGAGGAGAGAGACTGCACCTACGGAAGTGTTGGGGTTCCTCCCCCCTGCCATGAGGTCATGGGAGAGGGGACCCTGGGGTAGAGGCATGGCCTGGGCACGGGGGTCTCCCTGCTCCCTGCTGACATGTGCCCTAATCCTGTTCAGCACTGCTTATTTTGTGTTGCCTTGTGCCAGGAGGGCCCTGGTTGTGCCGTGATTGCTCAGTTCTTTGGCAGTGCCCCGCCCATGTGGCTGGAGAAGAAAGAGCTCTGAAACTTCTCTCAAGAATGGCTCCCTATTTCTTTGCACGGGCCTCGCTGTCTATGGATGTTTCAGGAGACCCCACCGAAACACGGAAGGACTCTCAAATTATCCCAGCTTTCTCTGCACAGCGAGAGCTTTTAATATTTAGCATTGTTCTCCTTTTCCTGGGTGTTTGTTAAAAAATTGTTTTTATCTCTTTCACTTTCGTCCCAGGAAAATTCTTTTTTCCCGAAGCTGGTGGGGGAGGGCTGGGTGTAACCTGCCTTCTATCAGAGGATATTTTCCTCCACATTTGTCCAAACCGGCACAGCCTGTCCTTTCCTGGGTCTCTGTTGCAGATGGAAGCTGCTGGTGCCATTGTCAGCTTGAAGCCCTCTTTTGATGCAAGCAGATGTTGCCAGGTGTGTTCAGCAGCTGTTGCTCAATGCTTATGCCAAGCTATTGTGTTCCTCATGGAACCAAGGAGCCATTGTGACACTGCAGGGGCTGATGGCATCAAGGAGGCAATTGTGACAGTACAGAACCTCCTAGAAACAAGGCTCCATTGTGACACCGTGGGGAATCATGGAATCACGGAGCCCATTGTGACACGGCCAGGCCGCATGGAACCAATGGTCCATGGTTACACGGCGGATTCAAGAAGAGCACGGTGACACCACGCAACATCATGGAACCATAGGTCCATTGTGACACAGCGGGGCCTCATGGAAACAAGGGGACCATTGTGGCAAAGCAGGGCCTAATGGAAGCATGGAGAGCATTGTGACATTGTGGGGAATCATGGAAGCATGGAGAGCATTGTGACACTAAGGAAACTCCTGGAACCAAGATGACCACTGGCACATAATGGAACCTCATGGAAGCAAGCCTCCATGATGACTTTGGAGGGCCTCAGGGACCACAGGACCCATTGTGACACAGCAGGACCTGGTGGAACCAAGGAGCCTTTGTGATGCTCCAGATCCACATGGAAGCCAGGGTGCACTGAGACACAGCGGGGCCTTGTTGGAACCAAAGACATCTCTGCAAAAAGCAGGCTAGCTCATAGAAGCAAGGAGTCCATTGTTACAACATCAAACCTATGGAAGCAAGGGACCATTGTGACACTGCGGGGCCTCATGGAACCAATTGTCCATGATGACAATGCGGATCAAAAGAGACCATGGTGACACTGCGGAACCCGATGGAACCAAGGAGCCATTGTGACACAGTGGGGCCTCATGGAATCAAGGAGACCATTGTGACCCAGGTGTTGCATGTGAAGGCAAGGAGCCATTGTGACACTTTGGGCTTCTTCCCTTGAGCTCTGCAGCTGGCTGTCCCAGCCCAGCGCACCATGTGCCACCTGCTCTCCTCAGGGCTCTGCCTGCACACAGCCCCAGGAGAAGTTTTCCTGTTTGGAAGGAAAGAATGGAAAAGCCGGAGCAGGTTTCCTAAACAACAAACCCCACTCAGGAGCCACATGCTCAGTACAGGCTGCCGGGAACGATGTCCCCTTTCTACAAGGGTCAGGGTGAGCAGAATTCTCTGGGAGCAGAATTCTCGGAGTCTTTCCACTGAATTCTCTGTCCCTGTGTCTTGGGGTGACGTTATCATGTGTATCCCCTATTGCTGCTCTATGCCCAGAAGTGAACTTTGTGCATTTCTGTGCCTTTCAACTGAGCCTGAGAGGGGGGAGAGGAAAAAAAAACCGGACAAACTTCTCAGAGCGTTTGTTCAAGGACACACATACACACTCCTCTGCATCCTGCTTGCAGCAAGAGCAGAGGAAGCAACTTTGTTTCTTTTTAGCCAGTTTTCAGCTCCTTTTCTCTGGGGGGAGATGGAGAGTTGAACTTTGTTTTCCTGGGACTTTGGGGTTTTTTTTCCCTTCTTCTCTTCTTGACTCTTTCAACATCAGACCACATTGGGAGAATTTTCTCCCGAGGTGGGGGCCCTGAATGTGGGCCCATGAGCCAGCTGCAAGGAGGAGGAGAGAGACTACACCTCCGGAAGTGTTGGGGTTCCTCCCCCCTGCCATGAGGTCATGGGAGAGGGGACCCTGGGTTAGAGGCATGGCCTGGGCACGGGGGTCTCCCTGCTCCCTGCTGACATGTGCCCTAATCCTGTTCAGCACTGCTTATTTTGTGTTGCCTTGTGCCAGGAGGGCCCTGGTTGTGCCGTGATTGCTCAGTTCTTTGGCAGTGCCCCGCCCATGTGGCTGGAGAAGAAAGAGCTCTGAAACTTCTCTCAAGAATGGCTCCCTATTTCTTTGCACGGGCCTCGCTGTCTATGGATGTTTCAGGAGACCCCACCGAAACACGGAAGGACTCTCAAATTATCCCAGCTTTCTCTGCACAGCGAGAGCTTTTAATATTTAGCATTGTTCTCCTTTTCCTGGGTGTTTGTTAAAAAAATAGTTTTTATCTCTTTCACTTTCTTCCCAGGAAAATTCTTTTTTCCCAAAGCTGGTGGGGGAGGGCTGGGTGTAACCTGCCTTCTATCAGAGGATATTTTCCTCCACATTTGTCCAAACCGGCACAGCCTGTCCTTTCCTGGGTCTCTGTTGCAGATGGAAGCTGCTGGTGCCATTGTCAGCTTGAAGCCCTCTTTTGATGCAAGCAGATGTTGCCAGGTGTGTTCAGCAGCTGTTGCTCAATGCTTATGCCAAGCTATTGTGTTCCTCATGGAACCAAGGAGCCATTGTGACACTGCAGGGGCTGATGGCATCAAGGAGACAATTGTGACAGTACAGAACCTCCTAGAAACAAGGCTCCATTGTGACACCGTGGGGAATCATGGAATCACGGAGCCCATTGTGACACGGCCAGGCTGCATGGAACCAATGGTCCATGGTTACACTGCGGATTCAAGAAGAGCACGGTGACACCACGCAACATCCTGGAACCATAGGTCCATTGTGACACAGCGGGGCCTCATGGAAACAAGGGGACCATTGTGGCAAAGCAGGGCCTAATGGAAGCATGGAGAGCATTGTGACATTGTGGGGAATCATGGAAGCATGGAGAGCATTGTGACACTAAGGAAACTCCTGGAACCAAGATGACCACTGGCACATAATGGAACCTCATGGAAGCAAGCCTCCATGATGACTTTGGAGGGCCTCAGGGACCACAGGACCCATTGTGACACAGCAGGACCTGGTGGAACCAAGGAGCCTTTGTGATGCTCCAGATCCACATGGAAGCCAGGGTGCACTGAGACACAGCGGGGCCTTGTTGGAACCAAAGACACCTCTGCAAAAAGCAGGCTAGCTCATAGAAGCAAGGAGTCCATTGTTACAACATCAAACCTATGGAAGCAAGGGACCATTGTGACACTGCGGGGCCTCATGGAACCAATTGTCCATGATGACAATGCGGATCAAAAGAGACCATGGTGACAATGCGGAACCGCATGGAACCAAGGAGCCATTGTGACACAGTGGGGCCTCATGGAATCAAGGAGACCATTGTGACCCAGGTGTTGCATGTGAAGGCAAGGAGCCATTGTGACACTTTGGGCTTCTTCCCTTGAGCTCTGCAGCTGGCTGTCCCAGCCCAGCGCACCATGTGCCACCTGCTCTCCTCAGGGCTCTGCCTGCACACAGCCCCAGGAGAAGTTTTCCTGTTTGGAAGGAAAGAATGGAAAAGCCGGAGCAGGTTTCCTAAACAACAAACCCCACTCAGGAGCCACATGCTCAGTACAGGCTGCCGGGAACGATGTCCCCTTTCTACAAGGGTCAGGGTGAGCAGAATTCTCTGGGAGCAGAATTCTCGGAGTCTTTCCACTGAATTCTCTGTCCCTGTGTCTTGGGGTGACTTTATCATGTGTATCCCCTATCGCTGCTCTATGCCCAGAAGTGAACTTTGTGCATTTCTGTGCCTTTCAACTGAGCCTGAGAGGGGGGAGAGGAAAAAAAAGCCAGACAAACTTCTCAGAGCGTTTGTTCAAGGACACACATACACACTCCTCTGCATCCTGCTTGCAGCAAGAGCAGAGGAAGCAACTTTGTTTCTTTTTAGCCAGTTTTCAGCTCCTTTTCTCTGGGGGGAGATGGAGAGTTGAACTTTGTTTTCCTGGGACTTTGGGGTTTTTTTTCCCTTCTTCTCTTCTTGACTCTTTCAACATCAGACCACATTGGGAGAATTTTCTCCCGAGGTGGGGGCCCTGAATGTGGGCCCATGAGCCAGCTGCAAGGAGGAGGAGAGAGACTACACCTCCGGAAGTGTTGGGGTTCCTCCCCCCTGCCATGAGGTCATGGGAGAGGGGACCCTGGGGTAGAGGCATGGCCTGGGCACGGGGGTCTCCCTGCTCCCTGCTGACATGTGCCCTACTCCTGTTCAGCACTGCTTATTTTGTGTTGCCCTGTGCCAGGAGGGCCCTGGTTGTGCCGTGATTGCTCAGTTCTTTGGCAGTGCCCCGCCCATGTGGCTGGAGAAGAAAGAGCTCTGAAACTTCTCTCAAGAATGGCTCCCTATTTCTTTGCACGGGCCTCGCTGTCTATGGATGTTTCAGGAGACCCCACCGAAACACGGAAGGACTCTCAAATTATCCCAGCTTTCTCTGCACAGCGAGAGCTTTTAATATTTAGCATTGTTCTCCTTTTCCTGTCTGTTTGTTAAAAAAATAGTTTTTATCTCTTTCACTTTCTTCCCAGGAAAATTCTTTTTTCCCGAAGCTGGTGGGGGAGGGCTGGGTGTAACCTGCCTTCTATCAGAGGATATTTTCCTCCACATTTGTCCAAACCGGCACAGCCTGTCCTTTCCCTGGGTGTCTGTTGCAGATGGAAGCTGCTGGTGCCATTGTCAGCTTGAAGCCCTCTTTTGATGCAAGCAGATGTTGCCAGGTGTGTTCAGCAGCTGTTGCTCAATGCTTATGCCAAGCTATTGTGTTCCTCATGGAACCAAGGAGCCATTGTGACACTGCAGGGGCTGATGGCATCAAGGAGACAATTGTGACAGTACAGAACCTCCTAGAAACAAGGCTCCATTGTGACACCGTGGGGAATCATGGAATCACGGAGCCCATTGTGACACGGCCAGGCCGCATGGAACCAATGGTCCATGGTTACTTGGCGGATTCAAGAAGAGCACGGTGACACCACGCAACATCCTGGAACCATAGGTCCATTGTGACACAGCGGGGCCTCATGGAAACAAGGGGACCATTGTGGCAAAGCAGGGCCTAATGGAAGCATGGAGAGCATTGTGACATTGTGGGGAATCATGGAAGCATGGAGAGCATTGTGACACTAAGGAAACTCCTGGAACCAAGATGACCACTGGCACATAATGGAACCTCATGGAAGCAAGCCTCCATGATGACTTTGGAGGGCCTCGGGGACCACAGGACCCATTGTGACACAGCAGGACCTGGTGGAACCAAGGAGCCTTTGTGATACTCCAGATCCACATGGAAGCCAGGGTGCACTGAGACACAGCGGGGCCTTGTTGGAACCAAAGACACCTCTGCAAAAAGCAGGCTAGCTCATAGAAGCAAGGAGTCCATTGTTACAACATCAAACCTATGGAAGCAAGGGACCATTGTGACACTGCGGGGCCTCATGGAACCAATTGTCCATGATGACAATGCGGATCAAAAGAGACCATGGTGACACTGCGGAACCGCATGGAACCAAGGAGCCATTGTGACACAGTGGGGCCTCATGGAATCAAGGAGACCATTGTGACCCAGGTGTTGCATGTGAAGGCAAGGAGCCATTGTGACACTTTGGGCTTCTTCCCTTGAGCTCTGCAGCTGGCTGTCCCAGCCCAGCGCACCATGTGCCACCTGCTCTCCTCAGGGCTCTGCCTGCACACAGCCCCAGGAGAAGTTTTCCTGTTTGGAAGGAAAGAATGGAAAAGCCGGAGCAGGTTTCCCAAACAACAAACCCCACTCAGGAGCCACATGCTCAGTACAGGCTGCCTGGAACGATGTCCCCTTTCTACAAGGGTCAGGGTGAGCAGAATTCTCTGGGAGCAGAATTCTCGGAGTCTTTCCACTGAATTCTCTGTCCCCGTGTCTTGGGGTGACTTTATCATGTGTATCCCCTATCGCTGCTCTATGCCCAGAAGTGAACTTTGTGCATTTCTGTGCCTTTCAACTGAGCCTGAGAGGGGGGAGAGGAAAAAAAACCGGACAAACTTCTCAGAGCGTTTGTTCAAGGACACACATACACACACTCCTCTGCATCCTGCTTGCAGCAAGAGCAGAGGAGGCAACTTTGTTTCTTTTTAGCCAGTTTTCAGCTCCTTTTCTCTGGGGGGAGATGGAGAGTTGAACTTTGTTTTCCTGGGACTTTGGGGTTTTTTATCCCTTCTTCTCTTCTTGACTCTTTCAACATCAGAGCACATTGGGAGAATTTTCTCCCGAGGTGGGGGCCCTGAATGTGGGCCCATGAGCCAGCTGCAAGGAGGAGGAGAGAGACTACACCTCCGGAAGTGTTGGGGTTCCTCCCCCCTGCCATGAGGTTATGGGAGAGGGGACCCTGGGGTAGAGGCATGGCCTGGGCACGGGGGTCTCCCTGCTCCCTGCTGACATGTGCCCTAATCCTGTTCAGCACTGGTTATTTTGTGTTGCCCTGTGCCAGGAGGGCCCTGGTTGTGCCGTGATTGCTCAGTTCTTTGGCAGTGCCCCGCCCATGTGGCTGGAGAAGAAAGAGCTCTGAAACTTCTCTCAAGAATGGCTCCCTATTTCTTTGCACGGGCCTCGCTGTCTATGGATGTTTCAGGAGACCCCACCGAAACACGGAAGGACTCTCAAATTATCCCAGCTTTCTCTGCACAGCGAGAGCTTTTAATATTTAGCATTGTTCTCCTTTTCCTGGGTGTTTGTTAAAAAAATAGTTTTTATCTCTTTCACTTTCTTCCCAGGAAAATTCTTTTTTCCCGAAGCTGGTGGGGGAGGGCTGGGTGTAACCTGCCTTCTATCAGAGGATATTTTCCTCCACATTTGTCCAAACCGGCACAGCCTGTCCTTTCCTGGGTGTCTGTTGCAGATGGAAGCTGCTGGTGCCATTGTCAGCTTGAAGCCCTCTTTTGATGCAAGCAGATGTTGCCAGGTGTGTTCAGCAGCTGTTGCTCAATGCTTATGCCAAGCTATTGTGTTCCTCATGGAACCAAGGAGCCATTGTGACACTGCAGGGGCTGATGGCATCAAGGAGGCAATTGTGACAGTACAGAACCTCCTAGAAACAAGGCTCCATTGTGACACCGTGGGGAATCATGGAATCACGGAGCCCATTGTGACACGGCCAGGCCGCATGGAACCAATGGTCCATGGTTACTTGGCGGATTCAAGAAGAGCACGGTGACACCACGCAACATCATGGAACCATAGGTCCATTGTGACACAGCGGGGCCTCATGGAAACAAGGGGACCATTGTGGCAAAGCAGGGCCTAATGGAAGCATGGAGAGCATTGTGACATTGTGGGGAATCATGGAAGCATGGAGAGCATTGTGACACTAAGGAAACTCCTGGAACCAAGATGACCACTGGCACATAATGGAACCTCATGGAAGCAAGCCTCCATGATGACTTTGGAGGGCCTCAGGGACCACAGGACCCATTGTGACACAGCAGGACCTGGTGGAACCAAGGAGCCTTTGTGATACTCCAGATCCACATGGAAGCCAGGGTGCACTGAGACACAGCGGGGCCTTGTTGGAACCAAAGACACCTCTGCAAAAAGCAGGCTAGCTCATAGAAGCAAGGAGTCCATTGTTACAACATCAAACCTATGGAAGCAAGGGACCATTGTGACACTGCGGGGCCTCATGGAACCAATTGTCCATGATGACAGTGCGGATCAAAGGAGACCATGGTGACACTGCGGAACCTGATGGAACCAAGGAGCCATTGTGACACAGTGGGGCCTCATGGAATCAAGGAGACCATTGTGACCCAGGTGTTGCATGTGAAGGCAAGGAGCCATTGTGACACTTTGGGCTTCTTCCCTTGAGCTCTGCAGCTGGCTGTCCCAGCCCAGCGCACCATGTGCCACCTGCTCTCCTCAGGGCTCTGCCTGCACACAGCCCCAGGAGAAGTTTTCCTGTTTGGAAGGAAAGAATGGAAAAGCCTGAGCAGGTTTCCTAAACAACAAACCCCACTCAGGAGCCACATGCTCAGTACAGGCTGCCTGGAACGAGGTCCCCTTTCTACAAGGGTCAGTGTGAGCAGGAATTATCTCTGGGAGCAGAATTCTCGGAGTCTTTCCACTGAATTCTCTGTCCCTGTGTCTTGGGGTGACTTTATCATGTGTATCCCCTATCGCTGCTCTATGCCCAGAAGTGAACTTTGTGCATTTCTGTGCCTTTCAACTGAGCCTGAGAGGGGGAAGAGGGAAAAAAAACCGGACAACCTTCTCAGACCATTTGTTCAAGGACACACATACACACTCCTCTGCATCCTGCTTGCAGCAAGAGCAGAGGAAGCAACCTTGTTTCTTTTGAGCCAGTTTTCAGCTCCTTTTCTCTGGAGGGAGATGGAGAGTTGAACTTTGTTTTCCTGGGACTTTGGGGGTTTTTATCCGTTCTTCTCTTCTTGACTGTTTCAACATCAGAGCACATTGGGAGAATTTTCTCCCGAGGTGGGGGCCCTGAATGTGGGCCCATGAGCCAGCTCCAAGGAGGAGGAGAGAGACTGCGCCTACGGAAGTGTTGGGGTTCCTCCCCCCTGCCATGAGGTCATGGGAGAGGGGACCCTGGGGTAGAGGCATGGCCTGGGCACGGGGTCTCCCTGCTCCCTGCTGACATGTGCCCTAATCCTGTTCAGCACTGGTTATTTTGTGTTGCCCTGTGCCAGGAGGGCCCTGGTTGTGCCGTGATTGCTCAGTTCTTTGGCAGTGCCCCGCCCATGTGGCTGGAGAAGAAAGAGCTCTGAAACTTCTCTCAAGAATCGCTCCCTGTTTCTTTGCACGGGCCTCGCTGTCTATGGATGTTTCAGGAGACCCCACCGAAACACGGAAGGACTCTCAAATTATCCCAGCTTTCTCTCCACAGCGAGAGGTTTTAATATTTAGCATTGTTATCCTTTTCCTGTCTGTTTGTTAAAAAAATAGTTTTTATCTCTTTCACTTTCTTCCCAGGAAAATTCTTTTTTCCCGAAGCTGGTGGGGGAGGGCTGGGTGTAACCTGCCTTCTATCAGAGGATATTTTCCTCCACATTTGTCCAAACCGGCACAGCCTGTCCTTTCCCTGGGTGTCTGTTGCAGATGGAAGCTGCTGGTGCCATTGTCAGCTTGAAGCCCTCTTTTGATGCAAGCAGATGTTGCCAGGTGTGTTCAGCAGCTGTTGCTCAATGCTTATGCCAAGCTATTGTGTTCCTCATGGAACCAAGGAGCCATTGTGACACTGCAGGGGCTGATGGCATCAAGGAGACAATTGTGACAGTACAGAACCTCCTAGAAACAAGGCTCCATTGTGACACCGTGGGGAATCATGGAATCACGGAGCCCATTGTGACACGGCCAGGCTGCATGGAACCAATGGTCCATGGTTACACTGCGGATTCAAGAAGAGCACGGTGACACCACGCAACATCCTGGAACCATAGGTCCATTGTGACACAGCGGGGCCTCATGGAAACAAGGGGACCATTGTGGCAAAGCAGGGCCTAATGGAAGCATGGAGAGCATTGTGACATTGTGGGGAATCATGGAAGCATGGAGAGCATTGTGACACTAAGGAAACTCCTGGAACCAAGATGACCACTGGCACATAATGGAACCTCATGGAAGCAAGCCTCCATGATGACTTTGGAGGGCCTCAGGGACCACAGGACCCATTGTGACACAGCAGGACCTGGTGGAACCAAGGAGCCTTTGTGATGCTCCAGATCCACATGGAAGCCAGGGTGCACTGAGACACAGCGGGGCCTTGTTGGAACCAAAGACACCTCTGCAAAAAGCAGGCTAGCTCATAGAAGCAAGGAGTCCATTGTTACAACATCAAACCTATGGAAGCAAGGGACCATTGTGACACTGCGGGGCCTCATGGAACCAATTGTCCATGATGACAATGCGGATCAAAAGAGACCATGGTGACAATGCGGAACCGCATGGAACCAAGGAGCCATTGTGACACAGTGGGGCCTCATGGAATCAAGGAGACCATTGTGACCCAGGTGTTGCATGTGAAGGCAAGGAGCCATTGTGACACTTTGGGCTTCTTCCCTTGAGCTCTGCAGCTGGCTGTCCCAGCCCAGCGCACCATGTGCCACCTGCTCTCCTCAGGGCTCTGCCTGCACACAGCCCCAGGAGAAGTTTTCCTGTTTGGAAGGAAAGAATGGAAAAGCCGGAGCAGGTTTCCTAAACAACAAACCCCACTCAGGAGCCACATGCTCAGTACAGGCTGCCGGGAACGATGTCCCCTTTCTACAAGGGTCAGGGTGAGCAGAATTCTCTGGGAGCAGAATTCTCGGAGTCTTTCCACTGAATTCTCTGTCCCTGTGTCTTGGGGTGACTTTATCATGTGTATCCCCTATCGCTGCTCTATGCCCAGAAGTGAACTTTGTGCATTTCTGTGCCTTTCAACTGAGCCTGAGAGGGGGGAGAGGAAAAAAAAGCCAGACAAACTTCTCAGAGCGTTTGTTCAAGGACACACATACACACTCCTCTGCATCCTGCTTGCAGCAAGAGCAGAGGAAGCAACTTTGTTTCTTTTTAGCCAGTTTTCAGCTCCTTTTCTCTGGGGGGAGATGGAGAGTTGAACTTTGTTTTCCTGGGACTTTGGGGTTTTTTTTCCCTTCTTCTCTTCTTGACTCTTTCAACATCAGACCACATTGGGAGAATTTTCTCCCGAGGTGGGGGCCCTGAATGTGGGCCCATGAGCCAGCTGCAAGGAGGAGGAGAGAGACTACACCTCCGGAAGTGTTGGGGTTCCTCCCCCCTGCCATGAGGTCATGGGAGAGGGGACCCTGGGGTAGAGGCATGGCCTGGGCACGGGGGTCTCCCTGCTCCCTGCTGACATGTGCCCTACTCCTGTTCAGCACTGCTTATTTTGTGTTGCCCTGTGCCAGGAGGGCCCTGGTTGTGCCGTGATTGCTCAGTTCTTTGGCAGTGCCCCGCCCATGTGGCTGGAGAAGAAAGAGCTCTGAAACTTCTCTCAAGAATGGCTCCCTATTTCTTTGCACGGGCCTCGCTGTCTATGGATGTTTCAGGAGACCCCACCGAAACACGGAAGGACTCTCAAATTATCCCAGCTTTCTCTGCACAGCGAGAGCTTTTAATATTTAGCATTGTTCTCCTTTTCCTGTCTGTTTGTTAAAAAAATAGTTTTTATCTCTTTCACTTTCTTCCCAGGAAAATTCTTTTTTCCCGAAGCTGGTGGGGGAGGGCTGGGTGTAACCTGCCTTCTATCAGAGGATATTTTCCTCCACATTTGTCCAAACCGGCACAGCCTGTCCTTTCCCTGGGTGTCTGTTGCAGATGGAAGCTGCTGGTGCCATTGTCAGCTTGAAGCCCTCTTTTGATGCAAGCAGATGTTGCCAGGTGTGTTCAGCAGCTGTTGCTCAATGCTTATGCCAAGCTATTGTGTTCCTCATGGAACCAAGGAGCCATTGTGACACTGCAGGGGCTGATGGCATCAAGGAGACAATTGTGACAGTACAGAACCTCCTAGAAACAAGGCTCCATTGTGACACCGTGGGGAATCATGGAATCACGGAGCCCATTGTGACACGGCCAGGCCGCATGGAACCAATGGTCCATGGTTACTTGGCGGATTCAAGAAGAGCACGGTGACACCACGCAACATCCTGGAACCATAGGTCCATTGTGACACAGCGGGGCCTCATGGAAACAAGGGGACCATTGTGGCAAAGCAGGGCCTAATGGAAGCATGGAGAGCATTGTGACATTGTGGGGAATCATGGAAGCATGGAGAGCATTGTGACACTAAGGAAACTCCTGGAACCAAGATGACCACTGGCACATAATGGAACCTCATGGAAGCAAGCCTCCATGATGACTTTGGAGGGCCTCGGGGACCACAGGACCCATTGTGACACAGCAGGACCTGGTGGAACCAAGGAGCCTTTGTGATACTCCAGATCCACATGGAAGCCAGGGTGCACTGAGACACAGCGGGGCCTTGTTGGAACCAAAGACACCTCTGCAAAAAGCAGGCTAGCTCATAGAAGCAAGGAGTCCATTGTTACAACATCAAACCTATGGAAGCAAGGGACCATTGTGACACTGCGGGGCCTCATGGAACCAATTGTCCATGATGACAATGCGGATCAAAAGAGACCATGGTGACACTGCGGAACCGCATGGAACCAAGGAGCCATTGTGACACAGTGGGGCCTCATGGAATCAAGGAGACCATTGTGACCCAGGTGTTGCATGTGAAGGCAAGGAGCCATTGTGACACTTTGGGCTTCTTCCCTTGAGCTCTGCAGCTGGCTGTCCCAGCCCAGCGCACCATGTGCCACCTGCTCTCCTCAGGGCTCTGCCTGCACACAGCCCCAGGAGAAGTTTTCCTGTTTGGAAGGAAAGAATGGAAAAGCCGGAGCAGGTTTCCCAAACAACAAACCCCACTCAGGAGCCACATGCTCAGTACAGGCTGCCTGGAACGATGTCCCCTTTCTACAAGGGTCAGGGTGAGCAGAATTCTCTGGGAGCAGAATTCTCGGAGTCTTTCCACTGAATTCTCTGTCCCCGTGTCTTGGGGTGACTTTATCATGTGTATCCCCTATCGCTGCTCTATGCCCAGAAGTGAACTTTGTGCATTTCTGTGCCTTTCAACTGAGCCTGAGAGGGGGGAGAGGAAAAAAAACCGGACAAACTTCTCAGAGCGTTTGTTCAAGGACACACATACACACACTCCTCTGCATCCTGCTTGCAGCAAGAGCAGAGGAGGCAACTTTGTTTCTTTTTAGCCAGTTTTCAGCTCCTTTTCTCTGGGGGGAGATGGAGAGTTGAACTTTGTTTTCCTGGGACTTTGGGGTTTTTTATCCCTTCTTCTCTTCTTGACTCTTT
Source organism: Aphelocoma coerulescens (assembly GCF_041296385.1). Taxonomy (NCBI): domain Eukaryota; kingdom Metazoa; phylum Chordata; class Aves; order Passeriformes; family Corvidae; genus Aphelocoma; species Aphelocoma coerulescens. The sequence goes on along the minus strand of NW_027183960.1, from coordinate 664,475 downwards.
CAACATCAGAGCACATTGGGAGAATTTTCTCCCGAGGTGGGGGCCCTGAATGTGGGCCCATGAGCCAGCTGCAAGGAGGAGGAGAGAGACTACACCTCCGGAAGTGTTGGGGTTCCTCCCCCCTGCCATGAGGTTATGGGAGAGGGGACCCTGGGGTAGAGGCATGGCCTGGGCACGGGGGTCTCCCTGCTCCCTGCTGACATGTGCCCTAATCCTGTTCAGCACTGGTTATTTTGTGTTGCCCTGTGCCAGGAGGGCCCTGGTTGTGCCGTGATTGCTCAGTTCTTTGGCAGTGCCCCGCCCATGTGGCTGGAGAAGAAAGAGCTCTGAAACTTCTCTCAAGAATGGCTCCCTATTTCTTTGCACGGGCCTCGCTGTCTATGGATGTTTCAGGAGACCCCACCGAAACACGGAAGGACTCTCAAATTATCCCAGCTTTCTCTGCACAGCGAGAGCTTTTAATATTTAGCATTGTTCTCCTTTTCCTGGGTGTTTGTTAAAAAAATAGTTTTTATCTCTTTCACTTTCTTCCCAGGAAAATTCTTTTTTCCCGAAGCTGGTGGGGGAGGGCTGGGTGTAACCTGCCTTCTATCAGAGGATATTTTCCTCCACATTTGTCCAAACCGGCACAGCCTGTCCTTTCCTGGGTGTCTGTTGCAGATGGAAGCTGCTGGTGCCATTGTCAGCTTGAAGCCCTCTTTTGATGCAAGCAGATGTTGCCAGGTGTGTTCAGCAGCTGTTGCTCAATGCTTATGCCAAGCTATTGTGTTCCTCATGGAACCAAGGAGCCATTGTGACACTGCAGGGGCTGATGGCATCAAGGAGGCAATTGTGACAGTACAGAACCTCCTAGAAACAAGGCTCCATTGTGACACCGTGGGGAATCATGGAATCACGGAGCCCATTGTGACACGGCCAGGCCGCATGGAACCAATGGTCCATGGTTACTTGGCGGATTCAAGAAGAGCACGGTGACACCACGCAACATCATGGAACCATAGGTCCATTGTGACACAGCGGGGCCTCATGGAAACAAGGGGACCATTGTGGCAAAGCAGGGCCTAATGGAAGCATGGAGAGCATTGTGACATTGTGGGGAATCATGGAAGCATGGAGAGCATTGTGACACTAAGGAAACTCCTGGAACCAAGATGACCACTGGCACATAATGGAACCTCATGGAAGCAAGCCTCCATGATGACTTTGGAGGGCCTCAGGGACCACAGGACCCATTGTGACACAGCAGGACCTGGTGGAACCAAGGAGCCTTTGTGATACTCCAGATCCACATGGAAGCCAGGGTGCACTGAGACACAGCGGGGCCTTGTTGGAACCAAAGACACCTCTGCAAAAAGCAGGCTAGCTCATAGAAGCAAGGAGTCCATTGTTACAACATCAAACCTATGGAAGCAAGGGACCATTGTGACACTGCGGGGCCTCATGGAACCAATTGTCCATGATGACAGTGCGGATCAAAGGAGACCATGGTGACACTGCGGAACCTGATGGAACCAAGGAGCCATTGTGACACAGTGGGGCCTCATGGAATCAAGGAGACCATTGTGACCCAGGTGTTGCATGTGAAGGCAAGGAGCCATTGTGACACTTTGGGCTTCTTCCCTTGAGCTCTGCAGCTGGCTGTCCCAGCCCAGCGCACCATGTGCCACCTGCTCTCCTCAGGGCTCTGCCTGCACACAGCCCCAGGAGAAGTTTTCCTGTTTGGAAGGAAAGAATGGAAAAGCCTGAGCAGGTTTCCTAAACAACAAACCCCACTCAGGAGCCACATGCTCAGTACAGGCTGCCTGGAACGAGGTCCCCTTTCTACAAGGGTCAGTGTGAGCAGGAATTATCTCTGGGAGCAGAATTCTCGGAGTCTTTCCACTGAATTCTCTGTCCCTGTGTCTTGGGGTGACTTTATCATGTGTATCCCCTATCGCTGCTCTATGCCCAGAAGTGAACTTTGTGCATTTCTGTGCCTTTCAACTGAGCCTGAGAGGGGGAAGAGGGAAAAAAAACCGGACAACCTTCTCAGACCATTTGTTCAAGGACACACATACACACTCCTCTGCATCCTGCTTGCAGCAAGAGCAGAGGAAGCAACCTTGTTTCTTTTGAGCCAGTTTTCAGCTCCTTTTCTCTGGAGGGAGATGGAGAGTTGAACTTTGTTTTCCTGGGACTTTGGGGGTTTTTATCCGTTCTTCTCTTCTTGACTGTTTCAACATCAGAGCACATTGGGAGAATTTTCTCCCGAGGTGGGGGCCCTGAATGTGGGCCCATGAGCCAGCTCCAAGGAGGAGGAGAGAGACTGCGCCTACGGAAGTGTTGGGGTTCCTCCCCCCTGCCATGAGGTCATGGGAGAGGGGACCCTGGGGTAGAGGCATGGCCTGGGCACGGGGTCTCCCTGCTCCCTGCTGACATGTGCCCTAATCCTGTTCAGCACTGGTTATTTTGTGTTGCCCTGTGCCAGGAGGGCCCTGGTTGTGCCGTGATTGCTCAGTTCTTTGGCAGTGCCCCGCCCATGTGGCTGGAGAAGAAAGAGCTCTGAAACTTCTCTCAAGAATCGCTCCCTGTTTCTTTGCACGGGCCTCGCTGTCTATGGATGTTTCAGGAGACCCCACCGAAACACGGAAGGACTCTCAAATTATCCCAGCTTTCTCTCCACAGCGAGAGGTTTTAATATTTAGCATTGTTCTCCTTTTCCTGTCTGTTTGTTAAAAAAATAGTTTTTATCTCTTTCACTTTCTTCCCAGGAAAATTCTTTTTTCCCGAAGCTGGTGGGGGAGGGCTGGGTGTAACCTGCCTTCTATCAGAGGATATTTTCCTCCACATTTGTCCAAACCGGCACAGCCTGTCCTTTCCCTGGGTGTCTGTTGCAGATGGAAGCTGCTGGTGCCATTGTCAGCTTGAAGCCCTCTTTTGATGCAAGCAGATGTTGCCAGGTGTGTTCAGCAGCTGTTGCTCAATGCTTATGCCAAGCTATTGTGTTCCTCATGGAACCAAGGAGCCATTGTGACACTGCAGGGGCTGATGGCATCAAGGAGACAATTGTGACAGTACAGAACCTCCTAGAAACAAGGCTCCATTGTGACACCATGGGGAATCATGGAATCACGGAGCCCATTGTGACACGGCCAGGCCGCATGGAACCAATGGTCCATGGTTCCACTGCGGATTCAAGAAGAGCACGGTGACACCACGCAACATCACGGAACCATGCGTCCATTGTGACACAGCGGGGCCTCATGGAAACAAGGGGACCATTGTGGCAAAGCAGGGCCTAATGGAAGCATGGAGAGCATTGTGACATTGTGGGGAATCATGGAAGCATGGAGAGCATTGTGACACTAAGGAAACTCCTGGAACCAAGATGACCACTGGCACATAATGGAACCTCATGGAAGCAAGCCTCCATGATGACTTTGGAGGGCCTCGGGGACCACAGGACCCATTGTGACACAGCAGGACCTGGTGGAACCAAGGAGCCTTTGTGATACTCCAGATCCACATGGAAGCCAGGGTGCACTGAGACACAGCGGGGCCTTGTTGGAACCAAAGACACCTCTGCAAAAAGCAGGCTAGCTCATAGAAGCAAGGAGTCCATTGTTACAACATCAAACCTATGGAAGCAAGGGACCATTGTGACACTGCGGGGCCTCATGGAACCAATTGTCCATGATCACAGTGCGGATCAAAAAAGACCATGGTGACACTGCGGAACCTGATGGAACCAAGGAGCCATTGTGACACAGTGGGGCCTCATGGAATCAAGGAGACCATTGTGACCCAGGTGTTGCATGTGAAGGCAAGGAGCCATTGTGACACTTTGGGCTTCTTCCCTTGAGCTCTGCAGCTGGCTGTCCCAGCCCAGCGCACCATGTGCCACCTGCTCTCCTCAGGGCTCTGCCTGCACACAGCCCCAGGAGAAGTTTTCCTGTTTGGAAGGAAAGAATGGAAAAGCCGGAGCAGGTTTCCCAAACAACAAACCCCACTCAGGAGCCACATGCTCAGTACAGGCTGCCGGGAACGATGTCCCCTTTCTACAAGGGTCAGGGTGAGCAGAATTCTCTGGGAGCAGAATTCTCGGAGTCTTTCCACTGAATTCTCTGTCCCCGTGTCTTGGGGTGACTTTATCATGTGTATCCCCTATCGCTGCTCTATGCCCAGAAGTGAACTTTGTGCATTTCTGTGCCTTTCAACTGAGCCTGAGAGGGGGGAGAGGAAAAAAAACCGGACAAACTTCTCAGAGCGTTTGTTCAAGGACACACATACACACTCCTCTGCATCCTGCTTGCAGCAAGAGCAGAGGAAGCAACTTTGTTTCTCTTTAGCCAGTTTTCAGCTCCTTTTCTCTGGGGAGAGATGGAGAGTTGAACTTTGTTTTCCTGGGACTTTGGGGGTTTTTTTCCCTTCTTCTCTTCTTGACTCTTTCAACATCAGACCACATTGGGAGAATTTTCTCCCGAGGTGGGGGCCCTGAATGTGGGCCCATGAGCCAGCTGCAAGGAGGAGGAGAGAGACTGCACCTACGGAAGTTTTGGGGTTCCTCCCCCCTGCCATGAGGTCATGGGAGAGGGGACCCTGGGGTAGAGGCATGGCCTGGGCACGGGGGTCTCCCTGCTCCCTGCTGACATGTGCCCTAATCCTGTTCAGCACTGCTTATTTTGTGTTGCCTTGTGCCAGGAGGGCCCTGGTTGTGCCGTGATTGCTCAGTTCTTTGGCAGTGCCCCGCCCATGTGGCTGGAGAAGAAAGAGCTCTGAAACTTCTCTCAAGAATGGCTCCCTATTTCTTTGCACGGGCCTCGCTGTCTATGGATGTTTCAGGAGACCCCACCGAAACACGGAAGAACTCTCAAATTATCCCAGCTTTCTCTGCACAGCGAGAGCTTTTAATATTTAGCATTGTTATCCTTTTCCTGGGTGTTTGTTAAAAAATTGTTTTTATCTCTTTCACTTTCGTCCCAGGAAAATTCTTTTTTCCCGAAGCTGGTGGGGGAGGGCTGGGTGTAACCTGCCTTCTATCAGAGGATATTTTCCTCCACATTTGTCCAAACCGGCACAGCCTGTCCTTTCCTGGGTGTCTGTTGCAGATGGAAGCTGCTGGTGCCATTGTCAGCTTGAAGCCCTCTTTTGATGCAAGCAGATGTTGCCAGGTGTGTTCAGCAGCTGTTGCTCAATGCTTATGCCAAGCTATTGTGTTCCTCATGGAACCAAGGAGCCATTGTGACACTGCAGGGGCTGATGGCATCAAGGAGGCAATTGTGACAGTACAGAACCTCCTAGAAACAAGGCTCCATTGTGACACCGTGGGGAATCATGGAATCAAGGAGCCCATTGTGACACGGCCAGGCCGCATGGAACCAATGGTCCATGGTTACACGGCGGATTCAAGAAGAGCACGGTGACACCACGCAACATCATGGAACCATAGGTCCATTGTGACACAGCGGGGCCTCATGGAAACAAGGGGACCATTGTGGCAAAGCAGGGCCTAATGGAAGCATGGAGAGCATTGTGACATTGTGGGGAATCATGGAAGCATGGAGAGCATTGTGACACTAAGGAAACTCCTGGAACCAAGATGAGCACTGGCACATAATGGAACCTCATGGAAGCAAGCCTCCATGATGACTTTGGGGCGCCTCAGGGACCACAGGACCCATTGTGACACAGCAGGACCTGGTGGAACCAAGGAGCCTTTGTGATGCTCCAGATCCACATGGAAGCCAGGGTGCACTGAGACACAGCGGGGCCTTGTTGGAACCAAAGACACCTCTGCAAAAAGCAGGCTAGCTCATAGAAGCAAGGAGTCCATTGTTACAACATCAAACCTATGGAAGCAAGGGACCATTGTGACACTGCGGGGCCTCATGGAACCAATTGTCCATGATGACAATGCGGATCAAAAGAGACCATGGTGACACTGCGGAACCCGATGGAACCAAGGAGCCATTGTGACACAGTGGGGCCTCATGGAATCAAGGAGACCATTGTGACCCAGGTGTTGCATGTGAAGGCAAGGAGCCATTGTGACACTTTGGGCTTCTTCCCTTGAGCTCTGCAGCTGGCTGTCCCAGCCCAGCGCACCATGTGCCACCTGCTCTCCTCAGGGCTCTGCCTGCACACAGCCCCAGGAGAAGTTTTCCTGTTTGGAAGGAAAGAATGGAAAAGCCTGAGCAGGTTTCCTAAACAACAAACCCCACTCAGGAGCCACATGCTCAGTACAGGCTGCCGGGAACGATGTCCCCTTTCTACAAGGGTCAGGGTGAGCAGAATTCTCTGGGAGCAGAATTCTCGGAGTCTTTCCACTGAATTCTCTGTCCCCGTGTCTTGGGGTGACTTTATCATGTGTATCCCCTATCGCTGCTCTATGCCCAGAAGTGAACTTTGTGCATTTCTGTGCCTTTCAACTGAGCCTGAGAGGGGGGAGAGGAAAAAAAACCGGACAAACTTCTCAGAGCGTTTGTTCAAGGACACACATACACACACTCCTTTGCATCCTGCTTGCAGCAAGAGCAGAGGAAGCAACTTTGTTTCTTTTTAGCCAGTTTTCAGCTCCTTTTCTCTGGGGGGAGATGGAGAGTTGAACTTTGTTTTCCTGGGACTTTGGGTTTTTTTTTCCCTTCTTCTCTTCTTGACTCTTTCAACATCAGACCACATTGGGAGAATTTTCTACTGAGGTGGGGGCCCTGAATGTGGGCCCATGAGCCAGCTGCAAGGAGGAGGAGAGAGACTACACCTCCGGAAGTGTTGGGGTTCCTCCCCCCTGCCATGAGGTCATGGGAGAGGGGACCCTGGGGTAGAGGCATGGCCTGGGCACGGGGTCTCCCTGCTCCCTGCTGACATGTGCCCTAATCCTGTTCAGCACTGGTTATTTTGTGTTGCCCTGTGCCAGGAGGGCCCTGGTTGTGCCGTGATTGCTCAGTTCTTTGGCAGTGCCCCGCCCATGTGGCTGGAGAAGAAAGAGCTCTGAAACTTCTCTCAAGAATGGCTCCCTATTTCTTTGCACGGGCCTCGCTGTCTATGGATGTTTCAGGAGACCCCACCGAAACACGGAAGGACTCTCAAATTATCCCAGCTTTCTCTGCACAGCGAGAGCTTTTAATATTTAGCATTGTTATCCTTTTCCTGGGTGTTTGTTAAAAAAATAGTTTTTATCTCTTTCACTTTCTTCCCAGGAAAATTCTTTTTTCCCGAAGCTGGTGGGGGAGGGCTGGGTGTAACCTGCCTTCTATCAGAGGATATTTTCCTCCACATTTGTCCAAACCGGCACAGCCTGTCCTTTCCTGGGTGTCTGTTGCAGATGGAAGCTGCTGGTGCCATTGTCAGCTTGAAGCCCTCTTTTGATGCAAGCAGATGTTGCCAGGTGTGTTCAGCAGCTGTTGCTCAATGCTTATGCCAAGCTATTGTGTTCCTCATGGAACCAAGGAGCCATTGTGACACTGCAGGGGCTGATGGCATCAAGGAGACAATTGTGACAGTACAGAACCTCCTAGAAACAAGGCTCCATTGTGACACCGTGGGGAATCATGGAATCACGGAGCCCATTGTGACACGGCCAGGCCGCATGGAACCAATGGTCCATGGTTACACGGCGGATTCAAGAAGAGCACGGTGACACCACGCAACATCATGGAACCATAGGTCCATTGTGACACAGCGGGGCCTCATGGAAACAAGGGGACCATTGTGGCAAAGCAGGGCCTAATGGAAGCATGGAGAGCATTGTGACATTGTGGGGAATCATGGAAGCATGGAGAGCATTGTGACACTAAGGAAACTCCTGGAACCAAGATGACCACTGGCACATAATGGAACCTCATGGAAGCAAGCCTCCATGATGACTTTGGAGGGCCTCAGGGACCACAGGACCCATTGTGACACAGCAGGACCTGGTGGAACCAAGGAGCCTTTGTGATACTCCAGATCCACATGGAAGCCAGGGTGCACTGAGACACAGCGGGGCCTTGTTGGAACCAAAGACACCTCTGCAAAAAGCAGGCTAGCTCATAGAAGCAAGGAGTCCATTGTTACAACATCAAACCTATGGAACCAAGGGACCATTGTGACACTGCGGGGCCTCATGGAACCAATTGTCCATGATGACAATGCGGATCAAAGGAGACCATGGTGACACTGCGGAACCTGATGGAACCAAGGAGCCATTGTGACACAGTGGGGCCTCATGGAATCAAGGAGACCATTGTGACCCAGGTGTTGCATGTGAAGGCAAGGAGCCATTGTGACACTTTGGGCTTCTTCCCTTGAGCTCTGCAGCTGGCTGTCCCAGCCCAGCGCACCATGTGCCACCTGCTCTCCTCAGGGCTCTGCCTGCACACAGCCCCAGGAGAAGTTTTCCTGTTTGGAAGGAAAGAATGGAAAAGCCTGAGCAGGTTTCCTAAACAACAAACCCCACTCAGGAGCCACATGCTCAGTACAGGCTGCCTGGAACGAGGTCCCCTTTCTACAAGGGTCAGTGTGAGCAGGAATTATCTCTGGGAGCAGAATTCTCGGAGTCTTTCCACTGAATTCTCTGTCCCTGTGTCTTGGGGTGACTTTATCATGTGTATCCCCTATCGCTGCTCTATGCCCAGAAGTGAACTTTGTGCATTTCTGTGCCTTTCAACTGAGCCTGAGAGGGGGAAGAGGGAAAAAAAACCGGACAACCTTCTCAGACCATTTGTTCAAGGACACACATACACACTCCTCTGCATCCTGCTTGCAGCAAGAGCAGAGGAAGCAACCTTGTTTCTTTTGAGCCAGTTTTCAGCTCCTTTTCTCTGGAGGGAGATGGAGAGTTGAACTTTGTTTTCCTGGGACTTTGGGGGTTTTTATCCGTTCTTCTCTTCTTGACTGTTTCAACATCAGAGCACATTGGGAGAATTTTCTCCCGAGGTGGGGGCCCTGAATGTGGGCCCATGAGCCAGCTCCAAGGAGGAGGAGAGAGACTGCGCCTACGGAAGTGTTGGGGTTCCTCCCCCCTGCCATGAGGTCATGGGAGAGGGGACCCTGGGGTAGAGGCATGGCCTGGGCACGGGGTCTCCCTGCTCCCTGCTGACATGTGCCCTAATCCTGTTCAGCACTGGTTATTTTGTGTTGCCCTGTGCCAGGAGGGCCCTGGTTGTGCCGTGATTGCTCAGTTCTTTGGCAGTGCCCCGCCCATGTGGCTGGAGAAGAAAGAGCTCTGAAACTTCTCTCAAGAATCGCTCCCTGTTTCTTTGCACGGGCCTCGCTGTCTATGGATGTTTCAGGAGACCCCACCGAAACACGGAAGGACTCTCAAATTATCCCAGCTTTCTCTCCACAGCGAGAGGTTTTAATATTTAGCATTGTTATCCTTTTCCTGTCTGTTTGTTAAAAAAATAGTTTTTATCTCTTTCACTTTCTTCCCAGGAAAATTCTTTTTTCCCGAAGCTGGTGGGGGAGGGCTGGGTGTAACCTGCCTTCTATCAGAGGATATTTTCCTCCACATTTGTCCAAACCGGCACAGCCTGTCCTTTCCCTGGGTGTCTGTTGCAGATGGAAGCTGCTGGTGCCATTGTCAGCTTGAAGCCCTCTTTTGATGCAAGCAGATGTTGCCAGGTGTGTTCAGCAGCTGTTGCTCAATGCTTATGCCAAGCTATTGTGTTCCTCATGGAACCAAGGAGCCATTGTGACACTGCAGGGGCTGATGGCATCAAGGAGACAATTGTGACAGTACAGAACCTCCTAGAAACAAGGCTCCATTGTGACACCGTGGGGAATCATGGAATCACGGAGCCCATTGTGACACGGCCAGGCCGCATGGAACCAATGGTCCATGGTTCCACTGCGGATTCAAGAAGAGCACGGTGACACCACGCAACATCACGGAACCATGCGTCCATTGTGACACAGCGGGGCCTCATGGAAACAAGGGGACCATTGTGGCAAAGCAGGGCCTAATGGAAGCATGGAGAGCATTGTGACATTGTGGGGAATCATGGAAGCATGGAGAGCATTGTGACACTAAGGAAACTCCTGGAACCAAGATGACCACTGGCACATAATGGAACCTCATGGAAGCAAGCCTCCATGATGACTTTGGAGGGCCTCGGGGACCACAGGACCCATTGTGACACAGCAGGACCTGGTGGAACCAAGGAGCCTTTGTGATACTCCAGATCCACATGGAAGCCAGGGTGCACTGAGACACAGCGGGGCCTTGTTGGAACCAAAGACACCTCTGCAAAAAGCAGGCTAGCTCATAGAAGCAAGGAGTCCATTGTTACAACATCAAACCTATGGAAGCAAGGGACCATTGTGACACTGCGGGGCCTCATGGAACCAATTGTCCATGATCACAGTGCGGATCAAAAAAGACCATGGTGACACTGCGGAACCTGATGGAACCAAGGAGCCATTGTGACACAGTGGGGCCTCATGGAATCAAGGAGACCATTGTGACCCAGGTGTTGCATGTGAAGGCAAGGAGCCATTGTGACACTTTGGGCTTCTTCCCTTGAGCTCTGCAGCTGGCTGTCCCAGCCCAGCGCACCATGTGCCACCTGCTCTCCTCAGGGCTCTGCCTGCACACAGCCCCAGGAGAAGTTTTCCTGTTTGGAAGGAAAGAATGGAAAAGCCGGAGCAGGTTTCCCAAACAACAAACCCCACTCAGGAGCCACATGCTCAGTACAGGCTGCCGGGAACGATGTCCCCTTTCTACAAGGGTCAGGGTGAGCAGAATTCTCTGGGAGCAGAATTCTCGGAGTCTTTCCACTGAATTCTCTGTCCCCGTGTCTTGGGGTGACTTTATCATGTGTATCCCCTATCGCTGCTCTATGCCCAGAAGTGAACTTTGTGCATTTCTGTGCCTTTCAACTGAGCCTGAGAGGGGGGAGAGGAAAAAAAACCGGACAAACTTCTCAGAGCGTTTGTTCAAGGACACACATACACACTCCTCTGCATCCTGCTTGCAGCAAGAGCAGAGGAAGCAACTTTGTTTCTCTTTAGCCAGTTTTCAGCTCCTTTTCTCTGGGGAGAGATGGAGAGTTGAACTTTGTTTTCCTGGGACTTTGGGGGTTTTTTTCCCTTCTTCTCTTCTTGACTCTTTCAACATCAGACCACATTGGGAGAATTTTCTCCCGAGGTGGGGGCCCTGAATGTGGGCCCATGAGCCAGCTGCAAGGAGGAGGAGAGAGACTGCACCTACGGAAGTTTTGGGGTTCCTCCCCCCTGCCATGAGGTCATGGGAGAGGGGACCCTGGGGTAGAGGCATGGCCTGGGCACGGGGGTCTCCCTGCTCCCTGCTGACATGTGCCCTAATCCTGTTCAGCACTGCTTATTTTGTGTTGCCTTGTGCCAGGAGGGCCCTGGTTGTGCCGTGATTGCTCAGTTCTTTGGCAGTGCCCCGCCCATGTGGCTGGAGAAGAAAGAGCTCTGAAACTTCTCTCAAGAATGGCTCCCTATTTCTTTGCACGGGCCTCGCTGTCTATGGATGTTTCAGGAGACCCCACCGAAACACGGAAGGACTCTCAAATTATCCCAGGTTTCTCTCCACAGTGAGAGGTTTTAATATTTAGCATTGTTATCCTTTTCCTGGGTGTTTGTTAAAAAAATAGTTTTTATCTCTTTCACTTTCTTCCCAGGAAAATTCTTTTTTCCCGAAGCTGGTGGGGGAGGGCTGGGTGTAACCTGCCTTCTATCAGAGGATATTTTCCTCCACATTTGTCCAAACCGGCACAGCCTGTCCTTTCCCTGGGTGTCTGTTGCAGATGGAAGCTGCTGGTGCCATTGTCAGCTTGAAGCCCTCTTTTGATGCAAGCAGATGTTGCCAGGTGTGTTCAGCAGCTGTTGCTCAATGCTTATGCCAAGCTATTGTGTTCCTCATGGAACCAAGGAGCCATTGTGACACTGCAGGGGCTGATGGCATCAAGGAGACAATTGTGACAGTACAGAACCTCCTAGAAACAAGGCTCCATTGTGACACCGTGGGGAATCATGGAATCACGGAGCCCATTGTGACACGGCCAGGCCGCATGGAACCAATGGTCCATGGTTCCACTGCGGATTCAAGAAGAGCACGGTGACACCACGCAACATCACGGAACCATGCGTCCATTGTGACACAGCCTGGCCTCATGGAAACAAGGGGACCATTGTGGCAAAGCAGGGCCTAATGGAAGCATGGAGAGCATTGTGACATTGTGGGGAATCATGGAAGCATGGAGAGCATTGTGACACTAAGGAAACTCCTGGAACCAAGATGACCACTGGCACATAATGGAACCTCATGGAAGCAAGCCTCCATGATGACTTTGGAGGGCCTCGGGGACCACAGGACCCATTGTGACACAGCAGGACCTGGTGGAACCAAGGAGCCTTTGTGATACTCCAGATCCACATGGAAGCCAGGGTGCACTGAGACACAGCGGGGCCTTGTTGGAACCAAAGACACCTCTGCAAAAAGCAGGCTAGCTCATAGAAGCAAGGAGTCCATTGTTACAACATCAAACCTATGGAACCAAGGGACCATTGTGACACTGCGGGGCCTCATGGAACCAATTGTCCATGATCACAGTGCGGATCAAAAGAGACCATGGTGACACTGCGGAACCGCATGGAACCAAGGAGCCATTGTGACACAGTGGGGCCTCATGGAATCAAGGAGACCATTGTGACCCAGGTGTTGCATGTGAAGGCAAGGAGCCATTGTGACACTTTGGGCTTCTTCCCTTGAGCTCTGCAGCTGGCTGTCCCAGCCCAGCGCACCATGTGCCACCTGCTCTCCTCAGGGCTCTGCCTGCACACAGCCCCAGGAGAAGTTTTCCTGTTTGGAAGGAAAGAATGGAAAAGCCTGAGCAGGTTTCCTAAACAACAAACCCCACTCAGGAGCCACATGCTCAGTACAGGCTGCCTGGAACGAGGTCCCCTTTCTACAAGGGTCAGTGTGAGCAGGAATTATCTCTGGGAGCAGAATTCTCGGAGTCTTTCCACTGAATTCTCTGTCCCTGTGTCTTGGGGTGACTTTATCATGTGTATCCCCTATCGCTGCTCTATGCCCAGAAGTGAACTTTGTGCATTTCTGTGCCTTTCAACTGAGCCTGAGAGGGGGAAGAGGGAAAAAAACCGGACAACCTTCTCAGACCATTTGTTCAAGGACACACATACACACTCCTCTGCATCCTGCTTGCAGCAAGAGCAGAGGAAGCAACCTTGTTTCTTTTGAGCCAGTTTTCAGCTCCTTTTCTCTGGAGGGAGATGGAGAGTTGAACTTTGTTTTCCTGGGACTTTGGGGGTTTTTATCCGTTCTTCTCTTCTTGACTGTTTCAACATCAGAGCACATTGGGAGAATTTTCTCCCGAGGTGGGGGCCCTGAATGTGGGCCCATGAGCCAGCTCCAAGGAGGAGGAGAGAGACTGCGCCTACGGAAGTGTTGGGGTTCCTCCCCCGTGCCATGAGGTCATGGGAGAGGGGACCCTGGGGTAGAGGCATGGCCTGGGCACGGGGTCTCCCTGCTCCCTGCTGACATGTGCCCTAATCCTGTTCAGCACTGGTTATTTTGTGTTGCCCTGTGCCAGGAGGGCCCTGGTTGTGCCGTGATTGCTCAGTTCTTTGGCAGTGCCCCGCCCATGTGGCTGGAGAAGAAAGAGCTCTGAAACTTCTCTCAAGAATCGCTCCCTGTTTCTTTGCACGGGCCTCGCTGTCTATGGATGTTTCAGGAGACCCCACCGAAACACGGAAGGACTCTCAAATTATCCCAGGTTTCTCTCCACAGCGAGAGGTTTTAATATTTAGCATTGTTATCCTTTTCCTGTCTGTTTGTTAAAAAAATAGTTTTTATCTCTTTCACTTTCTTCCCAGGAAAATTCTTTTTTCCCGAAGCTGGTGGGGGAGGGCTGGGTGTAACCTGCCTTCTATCAGAGGATATTTTCCTCCACATTTGTCCAAACCGGCACAGCCTGTCCTTTCCCTGGGTGTCTGTTGCAGATGGAAGCTGCTGGTGCCATTGTCAGCTTGAAGCCCTCTTTTGATGCAAGCAGATGTTGCCAGGTGTGTTCAGCAGCTGTTGCTCAATGCTTATGCCAAGCTATTGTGTTCCTCATGGAACCAAGGAGCCATTGTGACACTGCAGGGGCTGATGGCATCAAGGAGACAATTGTGACAGTACAGAACCTCCTAGAAACAAGGCTCCATTGTGACACCGTGGGGAATCATGGAATCACGGAGCCCATTGTGACACGGCCAGGCCGCATGGAACCAATGGTCCATGGTTCCACTGCGGATTCAAGAAGAGCACGGTGACACCACGCAACATCACGGAACCATGCGTCCATTGTGACACAGCGGGGCCTCATGGAAACAAGGGGACCATTGTGGCAAAGCAGGGCCTAATGGAAGCATGGAGAGCATTGTGACATTGTGGGGAATCATGGAAGCATGGAGAGCATTGTGACACTAAGGAAACTCCTGGAACCAAGATGACCACTGGCACATAATGGAACCTCATGGAAGCAAGCCTCCATGATGACTTTGGAGGGCCTCGGGGACCACAGGACCCATTGTGACACAGCAGGACCTGGTGGAACCAAGGAGCCTTTGTGATACTCCAGATCCACATGGAAGCCAGGGTGCACTGAGACACAGCGGGGCCTTGTTGGAATCAAAGACACCTCTGCAAAAAGCAGGCTAGCTCATAGAAGCAAGGAGTCCATTGTTACAACATCAAACCTATGGAAGCAAGGGACCATTGTGACACTGCGGGGCCTCATGGAACCAATTGTCCATGATCACAATGCGGATCAAAAGAGACCATGGTGACACTGCGGAACCGCATGGAACCAAGGAGCCGTTGTGACACAGTGGGGCCTCATGGAATCAAGGAGACCATTGTGACCCAGGTGTTGCATGTGAAGGCAAGGAGCCATTGTGACACTTTGGGCTTCTTCCCTTGAGCTCTGCAGCTGGCTGTCCCAGCCCAGCGCACCATGTGCCACCTGCTCTCCTCAGGGCTCTGCCTGCACACAGCCCCAGGAGAAGTTTTCCTGTTTGGAAGGAAAGAATGGAAAAGCCGGAGCAGGTTTCCCAAACAACAAACCCCACTCAGGAGCCACATGCTCAGTACAGGCTGCCGGGAACGATGTCCCCTTTCTACAAGGGTCAGGGTGAGCAGAATTCTCTGGGAGCAGAATTCTCGGAGTCTTTCCACTGAATTCTCTGTCCCTGTGTCTTGGGGTGACTTTATCATGTGTATCCCCTATCGCTGCTCTATGCCCAGAAGTGAACTTTGTGCATTTCTGTGCCTTTCAACTGAGCCTGAGAGGGGGAAGAGGGAAAAAAAACCGGACAACCTTCTCAGACCATTTGTTCAAGGACACACATACACACTCCTCTGCATCCTGCTTGCAGCAAGAGCAGAGGAAGCAACCTTGTTTCTTTTGAGCCAGTTTTCAGCTCCTTTTCTCTGGAGGGAGATGGAGAGTTGAACTTTGTTTTCCTGGGACTTTGGGGGTTTTTATCCGTTCTTCTCTTCTTGACTGTTTCAACATCAGAGCACATTGGGAGAATTTTCTCCCGAGGTGGGGGCCCTGAATGTGGGCCCATGAGCCAGCTGCAAGGAGGAGGAGAGAGACTGCGCCTACGGAAGTGTTGGGGTTCCTCCCCCGTGCCATGAGGTCATGGGAGGGGGGACCCTGGGGTAGAGGCATGGCCTGGGCACGGGGTCTCCCTGCTCCCTGCTGACATGTGCCCTAATCCTGTTCAGCACTGGTTATTTTGTGTTGCCCTGTGCCAGGAGGGCCCTGGTTGTGCCGTGATTGCTCAGTTCTTTGGCAGTGCCCTGCCCATGTGGCTGGAGAAGAAAGAGCTCTGAAACTTCTCTCAAGAATCGCTCCCTGTTTCTTTGCACGGGCCTCGCTGTCTATGGATGTTTCAGGAGACCCCACCGAAACACGGAAGGACTCTCAAATTATCCCAGGTTTCTCTCCACAGGGAGAGGTTTTAATATTTAGCATTGTTATCCTTTTCCTGGGTGTTTGTTAAAAAAATAGTTTTTATCTCTTTCACTTTCTTCCCAGGAAAATTCTTTTTTCCCGAAGCTGGTGGGGGAGGGCTGGGTGTAACCTGCCTTCTATCAGAGGATATTTTCCTCCACATTTGTCCAAACCGGCACAGCCTGTCCTTTCCCTGGGTGTCTGTTGCAGATGGAAGCTGCTGGTGCCATTGTCAGCTTGAAGCCCTCTTTTGATGCAAGCAGATGTTGCCAGGTGTGTTCAGCAGCTGTTGCTCAATGCTTATGCCAAGCTATTGTGTTCCTCATGGAACCAAGGAGCCATTGTGACACTGCAGGGGCTGATGGCATCAAGGAGACAATTGTGACAGTACAGAACCTCCTAGAAACAAGGCTCCATTGTGACACCGTGGGGAATCATGGAATCACGGAGCCCATTGTGACACGGCCAGGCCGCATGGAACCAATGGTCCATGGTTCCACTGCGGATTCAAGAAGAGCACGGTGACACCACGCAACATCACGGAACCATGCGTCCATTGTGACACAGCGGGGCCTCATGGAAACAAGGGGACCATTGTGGCAAAGCAGGGCCTAATGGAAGCATGGAGAGCATTGTGACATTGTGGGGAATCATGGAAGCATGGAGAGCATTGTGACACTAAGGAAACTCCTGGAACCAAGATGACCACTGGCACATAATGGAACCTCATGGAAGCAAGCCTCCATGATGACTTTGGAGGGCCTCGGGGACCACAGGACCCATTGTGACACAGCAGGACCTGGTGGAACCAAGGAGCCTTTGTGATACTCCAGATCCACATGGAAGCCAGGGTGCACTGAGACACAGCGGGGCCTTGTTGGAACCAAAGACACCTCTGCAAAAAGCAGGCTAGCTCATAGAAGCAAGGAGTCCATTGTTACAACATCAAACCTATGGAAGCAAGGGACCATTGTGACACTGCGGGGCCTCATGGAACCAATTGTCCATGATGACAGTGCGGATCAAAAGAGACCATGGTGACACTGCGGAACCGCATGGAACCAAGGAGCCATTGTGACACAGTGGGGCCTCATGGAATCAAGGAGACCATTGTGACCCAGGTGTTGCATGTGAAGGCAAGGAGCCATTGTGACACTTTGGGCTTCTTCCCTTGAGCTCTGCAGCTGGCTGTCCCAGCCCAGCGCACCATGTGCCACCTGCTCTCCTCAGGGCTCTGCCTGCACACAGCCCCAGGAGAAGTTTTCCTGTTTGGAAGGAAAGAATGGAAAAGCCTGAGCAGGTTTCCTAAACAACAAACCCCACTCAGGAGCCACATGCTCAGTACAGGCTGCCTGGAACGAGGTCCCCTTTCTACAAGGGTCAGTGTGAGCAGGAATTATCTCTGGGAGCAGAATTCTCGGAGTCTTTCCACTGAATTCTCTGTCCCTGTGTCTTGGGGTGACTTTATCATGTGTATCCCCTATCGCTGCTCTATGCCCAGAAGTGAACTTTGTGCATTTCTGTGCCTTTCAACTGAGCCTGAGAGGGGGAAGAGGGAAAAAAAACCGGACAACCTTCTCAGACCATTTGTTCAAGGACACACATACACACTCCTCTGCATCCTGCTTGCAGCAAGAGCAGAGGAAGCAACCTTGTTTCTTTTGAGCCAGTTTTCAGCTCCTTTTCTCTGGAGGGAGATGGAGAGTTGAACTTTGTTTTCCTGGGACTTTGGGGGTTTTTATCCGTTCTTCTCTTCTTGACTGTTTCAACATCAGAGCACATTGGGAGAATTTTCTCCCGAGGTGGGGGCCCTGAATGTGGGCCCATGAGCCAGCTGCAAGGAGGAGGAGAGAGACTGCGCCTACGGAAGTGTTGGGGTTCCTCCCCCGTGCCATGAGGTCATGGGAGGGGGGACCCTGGGGTAGAGGCATGGCCTGGGCACGGGGTCTCCCTGCTCCCTGCTGACATGTGCCCTAATCCTGTTCAGCACTGGTTATTTTGTGTTGCCCTGTGCCAGGAGGGCCCTGGTTGTGCCGTGATTGCTCAGTTCTTTGGCAGTGCCCCGCCCATGTGGCTGGAGAAGAAAGAGCTCTGAAACTTCTCTCAAGAATCGCTCCCTGTTTCTTTGCACGGGCCTCGCTGTCTATGGATGTTTCAGGAGACCCCACCGAAACACGGAAGGACTCTCAAATTATCCCAGGTTTCTCTCCACAGTGAGAGGTTTTAATATTTAGCATTGTTATCCTTTTCCTGGGTGTTTGTTAAAAAAATAGTTTTTATCTCTTTCACTTTCTTCCCAGGAAAATTCTTTTTTCCCGAAGCTGGTGGGGGAGGGCTGGGTGTAACCTGCCTTCTATCAGAGGATATTTTCCTCCACATTTGTCCAAACCGGCACAGCCTGTCCTTTCCCTGGGTGTCTGTTGCAGATGGAAGCTGCTGGTGCCATTGTCAGCTTGAAGCCCTCTTTTGATGCAAGCAGATGTTGCCAGGTGTGTTCAGCAGCTGTTGCTCAATGCTTATGCCAAGCTATTGTGTTCCTCATGGAACCAAGGAGCCATTGTGACACTGCAGGGGCTGATGGCATCAAGGAGACAATTGTGACAGTACAGAACCTCCTAGAAACAAGGCTCCATTGTGACACCGTGGGGAATCATGGAATCACGGAGCCCATTGTGACACGGCCAGGCCGCATGGAACCAATGGTCCATGGTTCCACTGCGGATTCAAGAAGAGCACGGTGACACCACGCAACATCACGGAACCATGCGTCCATTGTGACACAGCGGGGCCTCATGGAAACAAGGGGACCATTGTGGCAAAGCAGGGCCTAATGGAAGCATGGAGAGCATTGTGACATTGTGGGGAATCATGGAAGCATGGAGAGCATTGTGACACTAAGGAAACTCCTGGAACCAAGATGACCACTGGCACATAATGGAACCTCATGGAAGCAAGCCTCCATGATGACTTTGGAGGGCCTCGGGGACCACAGGACCCATTGTGACACAGCAGGACCTGGTGGAACCAAGGAGCCTTTGTGATACTCCAGATCCACATGGAAGCCAGGGTGCACTGAGACACAGCGGGGCCTTGTTGGAACCAAAGACACCTCTGCAAAAAGCAGGCTAGCTCATAGAAGCAAGGAGTCCATTGTTACAACATCAAACCTATGGAAGCAAGGGACCATTGTGACACTGCGGGGCCTCATGGAACCAATTGTCCATGATGACAGTGCGGATCAAAAGAGACCATGGTGACACTGCGGAACCGCATGGAACCAAGGAGCCATTGTGACACAGTGGGGCCTCATGGAATCAAGGAGACCATTGTGACCCAGGTGTTGCATGTGAAGGCAAGGAGCCATTGTGACACTTTGGGCTTCTTCCCTTGAGCTCTGCAGCTGGCTGTCCCAGCCCAGCGCACCATGTGCCACCTGCTCTCCTCAGGGCTCTGCCTGCACACAGCCCCAGGAGAAGTTTTCCTGTTTGGAAGGAAAGAATGGAAAAGCCTGAGCAGGTTTCCTAAACAACAAACCCCACTCAGGAGCCACATGCTCAGTACAGGCTGCCTGGAACGAGGTCCCCTTTCTACAAGGGTCAGTGTGAGCAGGAATTATCTCTGGGAGCAGAATTCTCGGAGTCTTTCCACTGAATTCTCTGTCCCTGTGTCTTGGGGTGACTTTATCATGTGTATCCCCTATCGCTGCTCTATGCCCAGAAGTGAACTTTGTGCATTTCTGTGCCTTTCAACTGAGCCTGAGAGGGGGAAGAGGGAAAAAAAACCGGACAACCTTCTCAGACCATTTGTTCAAGGACACACATACACACTCCTCTGCATCCTGCTTGCAGCAAGAGCAGAGGAAGCAACCTTGTTTCTTTTGAGCCAGTTTTCAGCTCCTTTTCTCTGGAGGGAGATGGAGAGTTGAACTTTGTTTTCCTGGGACTTTGGGGGTTTTTATCCGTTCTTCTCTTCTTGACTGTTTCAACATCAGAGCACATTGGGAGAATTTTCTCCCGAGGTGGGGGCCCTGAATGTGGGCCCATGAGCCAGCTGCAAGGAGGAGGAGAGAGACTGCGCCTACGGAAGTGTTGGGGTTCCTCCCCCCTGCCATGAGGTCATGGGAGAGGGGACCCTGGGGTAGAGGCATGGCCTGGGCACGGGGTCTCCCTGCTGACATGTGCCCTAATCCTGTTCAGCACTGGTTATTTTGTGTTGCCCTGTGCCAGGAGGGCCCTGGTTGTGCCGTGATTGCTCAGTTCTTTGGCAGTGCCCCGCCCATGTGGCTGGAGAAGAAAGAGCTCTGAAACTTCTCTCAAGAATCGCTCCCTGTTTCTTTGCACGGGCCTCGCTGTCTATGGATGTTTCAGGAGACCCCACCGAAACACGGAAGGACTCTCAAATTATCCCAGGTTTCTCTCCACAGCGAGAGGTTTTAATATTTAGCATTGTTATCCTTTTCCTGGGTGTTTGTTAAAAAAATAGTTTTTATCTCTTTCACTTTCTTCCCAGGAAAATTCTTTTTTCCCGAAGCTGGTGGGGGAGGGCTGGGTGTAACCTGCCTTCTATCAGAGGATATTTTCCTCCACATTTGTCCAAACCGGCACAGCCTGTCCTTTCCCTGGGTGTCTGTTGCAGATGGAAGCTGCTGGTGCCATTGTCAGCTTGAAGCCCTCTTTTGATGCAAGCAGATGTTGCCAGGTGTGTTCAGCAGCTGTTGCTCAATGCTTATGCCAAGCTATTGTGTTCCTCATGGAACCAAGGAGCCATTGTGACACTGCAGGGGCTGATGGCATCAAGGAGACAATTGTGACAGTACAGAACCTCCTAGAAACAAGGCTCCATTGTGACACCGTGGGGAATCATGGAATCACGGAGCCCATTGTGACACGGCCAGGCCGCATGGAACCAATGGTCCATGGTTCCACTGCGGATTCAAGAAGAGCACGGTGACACCACGCAACATCACGGAACCATGCGTCCATTGTGACACAGCGGGGCCTCATGGAAACAAGGGGACCATTGTGGCAAAGCAGGGCCTAATGGAAGCATGGAGAGCATTGTGACATTGTGGGGAATCATGGAAGCATGGAGAGCATTGTGACACTAAGGAAACTCCTGGAACCAAGATGACCACTGGCACATAATGGAACCTCATGGAAGCAAGCCTCCATGATGACTTTGGAGGGCCTCGGGGACCACAGGACCCATTGTGACACAGCAGGACCTGGTGGAACCAAGGAGCCTTTGTGATACTCCAGATCCACATGGAAGCCAGGGTGCACTGAGACACAGCGGGGCCTTGTTGGAACCAAAGACACCTCTGCAAAAAGCAGGCTAGCTCATAGAAGCAAGGAGTCCATTGTTACAACATCAAACCTATGGAAGCAAGGGACCATTGTGACACTGCGGGGCCTCATGGAACCAATTGTCCATGATCACAGTGCGGATCAAAAGAGACCATGGTGACACTGCGGAACCGCATGGAACCAAGGAGCCGTTGTGACACAGTGGGGCCTCATGGAATCAAGGAGACCATTGTGACCCAGGTGTTGCATGTGAAGGCAAGGAGCCATTGTGACACTTTGGGCTTCTTCCCTTGAGCTCTGCAGCTGGCTGTCCCAGCCCAGCGCACCATGTGCCACCTGCTCTCCTCAGGGCTCTGCCTGCACACAGCCCCAGGAGAAGTTTTCCTGTTTGGAAGGAAAGAATGGAAAAGCCGGAGCAGGTTTCCCAAACAACAAACCCCACTCAGGAGCCACATGCTCAGTACAGGCTGCCGGGAACGATGTCCCCTTTCTACAAGGGTCAGGGTGAGCAGAATTCTCTGGGAGCAGAATTCTCGGAGTCTTTCCACTGAATTCTCTGTCCCTGTGTCTTGGGGTGACTTTATCATGTGTATCCCCTATCGCTGCTCTATGCCCAGAAGTGAACTTTGTGCATTTCTGTGCCTTTCAACTGAGCCTGAGAGGGGGAAGAGGGAAAAAAAACCGGACAACCTTCTCAGACCATTTGTTCAAGGACACACATACACACTCCTCTGCATCCTGCTTGCAGCAAGAGCAGAGGAAGCAACCTTGTTTCTTTTGAGCCAGTTTTCAGCTCCTTTTCTCTGGAGGGAGATGGAGAGTTGAACTTTGTTTTCCTGGGACTTTGGGGGTTTTTATCCGTTCTTCTCTTCTTGACTGTTTCAACATCAGAGCACATTGGGAGAATTTTCTCCCGAGGTGGGGGCCCTGAATGTGGGCCCATGAGCCAGCTGCAAGGAGGAGGAGAGAGACTGCGCCTACGGAAGTGTTGGGGTTCCTCCCCCGTGCCATGAGGTCATGGGAGGGGGGACCCTGGGGTAGAGGCATGGCCTGGGCACGGGGTCTCCCTGCTCCCTGCTGACATGTGCCCTAATCCTGTTCAGCACTGGTTATTTTGTGTTGCCCTGTGCCAGGAGGGCCCTGGTTGTGCCGTGATTGCTCAGTTCTTTGGCAGTGCCCTGCCCATGTGGCTGGAGAAGAAAGAGCTCTGAAACTTCTCTCAAGAATCGCTCCCTGTTTCTTTGCACGGGCCTCGCTGTCTATGGATGTTTCAGGAGACCCCACCGAAACACGGAAGGACTCTCAAATTATCCCAGGTTTCTCTCCACAGGGAGAGGTTTTAATATTTAGCATTGTTATCCTTTTCCTGGGTGTTTGTTAAAAAAATAGTTTTTATCTCTTTCACTTTCTTCCCAGGAAAATTCTTTTTTCCCGAAGCTGGTGGGGGAGGGCTGGGTGTAACCTGCCTTCTATCAGAGGATATTTTCCTCCACATTTGTCCAAACCGGCACAGCCTGTCCTTTCCCTGGGTGTCTGTTGCAGATGGAAGCTGCTGGTGCCATTGTCAGCTTGAAGCCCTCTTTTGATGCAAGCAGATGTTGCCAGGTGTGTTCAGCAGCTGTTGCTCAATGCTTATGCCAAGCTATTGTGTTCCTCATGGAACCAAGGAGCCATTGTGACACTGCAGGGGCTGATGGCATCAAGGAGACAATTGTGACAGTACAGAACCTCCTAGAAACAAGGCTCCATTGTGACACCGTGGGGAATCATGGAATCACGGAGCCCATTGTGACACGGCCAGGCCGCATGGAACCAATGGTCCATGGTTCCACTGCGGATTCAAGAAGAGCACGGTGACACCACGCAACATCACGGAACCATGCGTCCATTGTGACACAGCGGGGCCTCATGGAAACAAGGGGACCATTGTGGCAAAGCAGGGCCTAATGGAAGCATGGAGAGCATTGTGACATTGTGGGGAATCATGGAAGCATGGAGAGCATTGTGACACTAAGGAAACTCCTGGAACCAAGATGACCACTGGCACATAATGGAACCTCATGGAAGCAAGCCTCCATGATGACTTTGGAGGGCCTCGGGGACCACAGGACCCATTGTGACACAGCAGGACCTGGTGGAACCAAGGAGCCTTTGTGATACTCCAGATCCACATGGAAGCCAGGGTGCACTGAGACACAGCGGGGCCTTGTTGGAACCAAAGACACCTCTGCAAAAAGCAGGCTAGCTCATAGAAGCAAGGAGTCCATTGTTACAACATCAAACCTATGGAAGCAAGGGACCATTGTGACACTGCGGGGCCTCATGGAACCAATTGTCCATGATGACAGTGCGGATCAAAAGAGACCATGGTGACACTGCGGAACCGCATGGAACCAAGGAGCCATTGTGACACAGTGGGGCCTCATGGAATCAAGGAGACCATTGTGACCCAGGTGTTGCATGTGAAGGCAAGGAGCCATTGTGACACTTTGGGCTTCTTCCCTTGAGCTCTGCAGCTGGCTGTCCCAGCCCAGCGCACCATGTGCCACCTGCTCTCCTCAGGGCTCTGCCTGCACACAGCCCCAGGAGAAGTTTTCCTGTTTGGAAGGAAAGAATGGAAAAGCCTGAGCAGGTTTCCTAAACAACAAACCCCACTCAGGAGCCACATGCTCAGTACAGGCTGCCTGGAACGAGGTCCCCTTTCTACAAGGGTCAGTGTGAGCAGGAATTATCTCTGGGAGCAGAATTCTCGGAGTCTTTCCACTGAATTCTCTGTCCCTGTGTCTTGGGGTGACTTTATCATGTGTATCCCCTATCGCTGCTCTATGCCCAGAAGTGAACTTTGTGCATTTCTGTGCCTTTCAACTGAGCCTGAGAGGGGGAAGAGGGAAAAAAAACCGGACAACCTTCTCAGACCATTTGTTCAAGGACACACATACACACTCCTCTGCATCCTGCTTGCAGCAAGAGCAGAGGAAGCAACCTTGTTTCTTTTGAGCCAGTTTTCAGCTCCTTTTCTCTGGAGGGAGATGGAGAGTTGAACTTTGTTTTCCTGGGACTTTGGGGGTTTTTATCCGTTCTTCTCTTCTTGACTGTTTCAACATCAGAGCACATTGGGAGAATTTTCTCCCGAGGTGGGGGCCCTGAATGTGGGCCCATGAGCCAGCTGCAAGGAGGAGGAGAGAGACTGCGCCTACGGAAGTGTTGGGGTTCCTCCCCCGTGCCATGAGGTCATGGGAGGGGGGACCCTGGGGTAGAGGCATGGCCTGGGCACGGGGTCTCCCTGCTCCCTGCTGACATGTGCCCTAATCCTGTTCAGCACTGGTTATTTTGTGTTGCCCTGTGCCAGGAGGGCCCTGGTTGTGCCGTGATTGCTCAGTTCTTTGGCAGTGCCCCGCCCATGTGGCTGGAGAAGAAAGAGCTCTGAAACTTCTCTCAAGAATGGCTCCCTGTTTCTTTGCACGGGCCTCGCTGTCTATGGATGTTTCAGGAGACCCCACCGAAACACGGAAGGACTCTCAAATTATCCCAGGTTTCTCTCCACAGTGAGAGGTTTTAATATTTAGCATTGTTATCCTTTTCCTGGGTGTTTGTTAAAAAAATAGTTTTTATCTCTTTCACTTTCTTCCCAGGAAAATTCTTTTTTCCCGAAGCTGGTGGGGGAGGGCTGGGTGTAACCTGCCTTCTATCAGAGGATATTTTCCTCCACATTTGTCCAAACCGGCACAGCCTGTCCTTTCCCTGGGTGTCTGTTGCAGATGGAAGCTGCTGGTGCCATTGTCAGCTTGAAGCCCTCTTTTGATGCAAGCAGATGTTGCCAGGTGTGTTCAGCAGCTGTTGCTCAATGCTTATGCCAAGCTATTGTGTTCCTCATGGAACCAAGGAGCCATTGTGACACTGCAGGGGCTGATGGCATCAAGGAGACAATTGTGACAGTACAGAACCTCCTAGAAACAAGGCTCCATTGTGACACCGTGGGGAATCATGGAATCACGGAGCCCATTGTGACACGGCCAGGCCGCATGGAACCAATGGTCCATGGTTCCACTGCGGATTCAAGAAGAGCACGGTGACACCACGCAACATCACGGAACCATGCGTCCATTGTGACACAGCGGGGCCTCATGGAAACAAGGGGACCATTGTGGCAAAGCAGGGCCTAATGGAAGCATGGAGAGCATTGTGACATTGTGGGGAATCATGGAAGCATGGAGAGCATTGTGACACTAAGGAAACTCCTGGAACCAAGATGACCACTGGCACATAATGGAACCTCATGGAAGCAAGCCTCCATGATGACTTTGGAGGGCCTCGGGGACCACAGGACCCATTGTGACACAGCAGGACCTGGTGGAACCAAGGAGCCTTTGTGATACTCCAGATCCACATGGAAGCCAGGGTGCACTGAGACACAGCGGGGCCTTGTTGGAACCAAAGACACCTCTGCAAAAAGCAGGCTAGCTCATAGAAGCAAGGAGTCCATTGTTACAACATCAAACCTATGGAAGCAAGGGACCATTGTGACACTGCGGGGCCTCATGGAACCAATTGTCCATGATCACAGTGCGGATCAAAAGAGACCATGGTGACACTGCGGAACCGCATGGAACCAAGGAGCCGTTGTGACACAGTGGGGCCTCATGGAATCAAGGAGACCATTGTGACCCAGGTGTTGCATGTGAAGGCAAGGAGCCATTGTGACACTTTGGGCTTCTTCCCTTGAGCTCTGCAGCTGGCTGTCCCAGCCCAGCGCACCATGTGCCACCTGCTCTCCTCAGGGCTCTGCCTGCACACAGCCCCAGGAGAAGTTTTCCTGTTTGGAAGGAAAGAATGGAAAAGCCTGAGCAGGTTTCCTAAACAACAAACCCCACTCAGGAGCCACATGCTCAGTACAGGCTGCCTGGAACGAGGTCCCCTTTCTACAAGGGTCAGTGTGAGCAGGAATTATCTCTGGGAGCAGAATTCTCGGAGTCTTTCCACTGAATTCTCTGTCCCTGTGTCTTGGGGTGACTTTATCATGTGTATCCCCTATCGCTGCTCTATGCCCAGAAGTGAACTTTGTGCATTTCTGTGCCTTTCAACTGAGCCTGAGAGGGGGAAGAGGGAAAAAAAACCGGACAACCTTCTCAGACCATTTGTTCAAGGACACACATACACACTCCTCTGCATCCTGCTTGCAGCAAGAGCAGAGGAAGCAACCTTGTTTCTTTTGAGCCAGTTTTCAGCTCCTTTTCTCTGGAGGGAGATGGAGAGTTGAACTTTGTTTTCCTGGGACTTTGGGGGTTTTTATCCGTTCTTCTCTTCTTGACTGTTTCAACATCAGAGCACATTGGGAGAATTTTCTCCCGAGGTGGGGGCCCTGAATGTGGGCCCATGAGCCAGCTGCAAGGAGGAGGAGAGAGACTGCGCCTACGGAAGTGTTGGGGTTCCTCCCCCCTGCCATGAGGTCATGGGAGAGGGGACCCTGGGGTAGAGGCATGGCCTGGGCACGGGGTCTCCCTGCTGACATGTGCCCTAATCCTGTTCAGCACTGGTTATTTTGTGTTGCCCTGTGCCAGGAGGGCCCTGCTTGTGCCGTGATTGCTCAGTTCTTTGGCAGTGCCCCGCCCATGTGGCTGGAGAAGAAAGAGCTCTGAAACTTCTCTCAAGAATCGCTCCCTGTTTCTTTGCACGGGCCTCGCTGTCTATGGATGTTTCAGGAGACCCCACCGAAACACGGAAGGACTCTCAAATTATCCCAGGTTTCTCTCCACAGCGAGAGGTTTTAATATTTAGCATTGTTATCCTTTTCCTGGGTGTTTGTTAAAAAAATAGTTTTTATCTCTTTCACTTTCTTCCCAGGAAAATTCTTTTTTCCCGAAGCTGGTGGGGGAGGGCTGGGTGTAACCTGCCTTCTATCAGAGGATATTTTCCTCCACATTTGTCCAAACCGGCACAGCCTGTCCTTTCCCTGGGTGTCTGTTGCAGATGGAAGCTGCTGGTGCCATTGTCAGCTTGAAGCCCTCTTTTGATGCAAGCAGATGTTGCCAGGTGTGTTCAGCAGCTGTTGCTCAATGCTTATGCCAAGCTATTGTGTTCCTCATGGAACCAAGGAGCCATTGTGACACTGCAGGGGCTGATGGCATCAAGGAGACAATTGTGACAGTACAGAACCTCCTAGAAACAAGGCTCCATTGTGACACCGTGGGGAATCATGGAATCACGGAGCCCATTGTGACACGGCCAGGCCGCATGGAACCAATGGTCCATGGTTCCACTGCGGATTCAAGAAGAGCACGGTGACACCACGCAACATCACGGAACCATGCGTCCATTGTGACACAGCGGGGCCTCATGGAAACAAGGGGACCATTGTGGCAAAGCAGGGCCTAATGGAAGCATGGAGAGCATTGTGACATTGTGGGGAATCATGGAAGCATGGAGAGCATTGTGACACTAAGGAAACTCCTGGAACCAAGATGACCACTGGCACATAATGGAACCTCATGGAAGCAAGCCTCCATGATGACTTTGGAGGGCCTCGGGGACCACAGGACCCATTGTGACACAGCAGGACCTGGTGGAACCAAGGAGCCTTTGTGATACTCCAGATCCACATGGAAGCCAGGGTGCACTGAGACACAGCGGGGCCTTGTTGGAACCAAAGACACCTCTGCAAAAAGCAGGCTAGCTCATAGAAGCAAGGAGTCCATTGTTACAACATCAAACCTATGGAAGCAAGGGACCATTGTGACACTGCGGGGCCTCATGGAACCAATTGTCCATGATCACAGTGCGGATCAAAAGAGACCATGGTGACACTGCGGAACCGCATGGAACCAAGGAGCCGTTGTGACACAGTGGGGCCTCATGGAATCAAGGAGACCATTGTGACCCAGGTGTTGCATGTGAAGGCAAGGAGCCATTGTGACACTTTGGGCTTCTTCCCTTGAGCTCTGCAGCTGGCTGTCCCAGCCCAGCGCACCATGTGCCACCTGCTCTCCTCAGGGCTCTGCCTGCACACAGCCCCAGGAGAAGTTTTCCTGTTTGGAAGGAAAGAATGGAAAAGCCGGAGCAGGTTTCCCAAACAACAAACCCCACTCAGGAGCCACATGCTCAGTACAGGCTGCCGGGAACGATGTCCCCTTTCTACAAGGGTCAGGGTGAGCAGAATTCTCTGGGAGCAGAATTCTCGGAGTCTTTCCACTGAATTCTCTGTCCCTGTGTCTTGGGGTGACTTTATCATGTGTATCCCCTATCGCTGCTCTATGCCCAGAAGTGAACTTTGTGCATTTCTGTGCCTTTCAACTGAGCCTGAGAGGGGGAAGAGGGAAAAAAAACCGGACAACCTTCTCAGACCATTTGTTCAAGGACACACATACACACTCCTCTGCATCCTGCTTGCAGCAAGAGCAGAGGAAGCAACCTTGTTTCTTTTGAGCCAGTTTTCAGCTCCTTTTCTCTGGAGGGAGATGGAGAGTTGAACTTTGTTTTCCTGGGACTTTGGGGGTTTTTATCCGTTCTTCTCTTCTTGACTGTTTCAACATCAGAGCACATTGGGAGAATTTTCTCCCGAGGTGGGGGCCCTGAATGTGGGCCCATGAGCCAGCTGCAAGGAGGAGGAGAGAGACTGCGCCTACGGAAGTGTTGGGGTTCCTCCCCCGTGCCATGAGGTCATGGGAGGGGGGACCCTGGGGTAGAGGCATGGCCTGGGCACGGGGTCTCCCTGCTCCCTGCTGACATGTGCCCTAATCCTGTTCAGCACTGGTTATTTTGTGTTGCCCTGTGCCAGGAGGGCCCTGGTTGTGCCGTGATTGCTCAGTTCTTTGGCAGTGCCCTGCCCATGTGGCTGGAGAAGAAAGAGCTCTGAAACTTCTCTCAAGAATCGCTCCCTGTTTCTTTGCACGGGCCTCGCTGTCTATGGATGTTTCAGGAGACCCCACCGAAACACGGAAGGACTCTCAAATTATCCCAGGTTTCTCTCCACAGGGAGAGGTTTTAATATTTAGCATTGTTATCCTTTTCCTGGGTGTTTGTTAAAAAAATAGTTTTTATCTCTTTCACTTTCTTCCCAGGAAAATTCTTTTTTCCCGAAGCTGGTGGGGGAGGGCTGGGTGTAACCTGCCTTCTATCAGAGGATATTTTCCTCCACATTTGTCCAAACCGGCACAGCCTGTCCTTTCCCTGGGTGTCTGTTGCAGATGGAAGCTGCTGGTGCCATTGTCAGCTTGAAGCCCTCTTTTGATGCAAGCAGATGTTGCCAGGTGTGTTCAGCAGCTGTTGCTCAATGCTTATGCCAAGCTATTGTGTTCCTCATGGAACCAAGGAGCCATTGTGACACTGCAGGGGCTGATGGCATCAAGGAGACAATTGTGACAGTACAGAACCTCCTAGAAACAAGGCTCCATTGTGACACCGTGGGGAATCATGGAATCACGGAGCCCATTGTGACACGGCCAGGCCGCATGGAACCAATGGTCCATGGTTCCACTGCGGATTCAAGAAGAGCACGGTGACACCACGCAACATCACGGAACCATGCGTCCATTGTGACACAGCGGGGCCTCATGGAAACAAGGGGACCATTGTGGCAAAGCAGGGCCTAATGGAAGCATGGAGAGCATTGTGACATTGTGGGGAATCATGGAAGCATGGAGAGCATTGTGACACTAAGGAAACTCCTGGAACCAAGATGACCACTGGCACATAATGGAACCTCATGGAAGCAAGCCTCCATGATGACTTTGGAGGGCCTCGGGGACCACAGGACCCATTGTGACACAGCAGGACCTGGTGGAACCAAGGAGCCTTTGTGATACTCCAGATCCACATGGAAGCCAGGGTGCACTGAGACACAGCGGGGCCTTGTTGGAACCAAAGACACCTCTGCAAAAAGCAGGCTAGCTCATAGAAGCAAGGAGTCCATTGTTACAACATCAAACCTATGGAAGCAAGGGACCATTGTGACACTGCGGGGCCTCATGGAACCAATTGTCCATGATGACAGTGCGGATCAAAAGAGACCATGGTGACACTGCGGAACCGCATGGAACCAAGGAGCCATTGTGACACAGTGGGGCCTCATGGAATCAAGGAGACCATTGTGACCCAGGTGTTGCATGTGAAGGCAAGGAGCCATTGTGACACTTTGGGCTTCTTCCCTTGAGCTCTGCAGCTGGCTGTCCCAGCCCAGCGCACCATGTGCCACCTGCTCTCCTCAGGGCTCTGCCTGCACACAGCCCCAGGAGAAGTTTTCCTGTTTGGAAGGAAAGAATGGAAAAGCCTGAGCAGGTTTCCTAAACAACAAACCCCACTCAGGAGCCACATGCTCAGTACAGGCTGCCTGGAACGAGGTCCCCTTTCTACAAGGGTCAGTGTGAGCAGGAATTATCTCTGGGAGCAGAATTCTCGGAGTCTTTCCACTGAATTCTCTGTCCCTGTGTCTTGGGGTGACTTTATCATGTGTATCCCCTATCGCTGCTCTATGCCCAGAAGTGAACTTTGTGCATTTCTGTGCCTTTCAACTGAGCCTGAGAGGGGGAAGAGGGAAAAAAAACCGGACAACCTTCTCAGACCATTTGTTCAAGGACACACATACACACTCCTCTGCATCCTGCTTGCAGCAAGAGCAGAGGAAGCAACCTTGTTTCTTTTGAGCCAGTTTTCAGCTCCTTTTCTCTGGAGGGAGATGGAGAGTTGAACTTTGTTTTCCTGGGACTTTGGGGGTTTTTATCCGTTCTTCTCTTCTTGACTGTTTCAACATCAGAGCACATTGGGAGAATTTTCTCCCGAGGTGGGGGCCCTGAATGTGGGCCCATGAGCCAGCTGCAAGGAGGAGGAGAGAGACTGCGCCTACGGAAGTGTTGGGGTTCCTCCCCCGTGCCATGAGGTCATGGGAGGGGGGACCCTGGGGTAGAGGCATGGCCTGGGCACGGGGTCTCCCTGCTCCCTGCTGACATGTGCCCTAATCCTGTTCAGCACTGGTTATTTTGTGTTGCCCTGTGCCAGGAGGGCCCTGGTTGTGCCGTGATTGCTCAGTTCTTTGGCAGTGCCCCGCCCATGTGGCTGGAGAAGAAAGAGCTCTGAAACTTCTCTCAAGAATGGCTCCCTGTTTCTTTGCACGGGCCTCGCTGTCTATGGATGTTTCAGGAGACCCCACCGAAACACGGAAGGACTCTCAAATTATCCCAGGTTTCTCTCCACAGTGAGAGGTTTTAATATTTAGCATTGTTATCCTTTTCCTGGGTGTTTGTTAAAAAAATAGTTTTTATCTCTTTCACTTTCTTCCCAGGAAAATTCTTTTTTCCCGAAGCTGGTGGGGGAGGGCTGGGTGTAACCTGCCTTCTATCAGAGGATATTTTCCTCCACATTTGTCCAAACCGGCACAGCCTGTCCTTTCCCTGGGTGTCTGTTGCAGATGGAAGCTGCTGGTGCCATTGTCAGCTTGAAGCCCTCTTTTGATGCAAGCAGATGTTGCCAGGTGTGTTCAGCAGCTGTTGCTCAATGCTTATGCCAAGCTATTGTGTTCCTCATGGAACCAAGGAGCCATTGTGACACTGCAGGGGCTGATGGCATCAAGGAGACAATTGTGACAGTACAGAACCTCCTAGAAACAAGGCTCCATTGTGACACCGTGGGGAATCATGGAATCACGGAGCCCATTGTGACACGGCCAGGCCGCATGGAACCAATGGTCCATGGTTCCACTGCGGATTCAAGAAGAGCACGGTGACACCACGCAACATCACGGAACCATGCGTCCATTGTGACACAGCGGGGCCTCATGGAAACAAGGGGACCATTGTGGCAAAGCAGGGCCTAATGGAAGCATGGAGAGCATTGTGACATTGTGGGGAATCATGGAAGCATGGAGAGCATTGTGACACTAAGGAAACTCCTGGAACCAAGATGACCACTGGCACATAATGGAACCTCATGGAAGCAAGCCTCCATGATGACTTTGGAGGGCCTCGGGGACCACAGGACCCATTGTGACACAGCAGGACCTGGTGGAACCAAGGAGCCTTTGTGATACTCCAGATCCACATGGAAGCCAGGGTGCACTGAGACACAGCGGGGCCTTGTTGGAACCAAAGACACCTCTGCAAAAAGCAGGCTAGCTCATAGAAGCAAGGAGTCCATTGTTACAACATCAAACCTATGGAAGCAAGGGACCATTGTGACACTGCGGGGCCTCATGGAACCAATTGTCCATGATCACAGTGCGGATCAAAAAAGACCATGGTGACACTGCGGAACCTGATGGAACCAAGGAGCCATTGTGACACAGTGGGGCCTCATGGAATCAAGGAGACCATTGTGACCCAGGTGTTGCATGTGAAGGCAAGGAGCCATTGTGACACTTTGGGCTTCTTCCCTTGAGCTCTGCAGCTGGCTGTCCCAGCCCAGCGCACCATGTGCCACCTGCTCTCCTCAGGGCTCTGCCTGCACACAGCCCCAGGAGAAGTTTTCCTGTTTGGAAGGAAAGAATGGAAAAGCCTGAGCAGGTTTCCTAAACAACAAACCCCACTCAGGAGCCACATGCTCAGTACAGGCTGCCTGGAACGAGGTCCCCTTTCTACAAGGGTCAGTGTGAGCAGGAATTATCTCTGGGAGCAGAATTCTCGGAGTCTTTCCACTGAATTCTCTGTCCCTGTGTCTTGGGGTGACTTTATCATGTGTATCCCCTATCGCTGCTCTATGCCCAGAAGTGAACTTTGTGCATTTCTGTGCCTTTCAACTGAGCCTGAGAGGGGGAAGAGGGAAAAAAAACCGGACAACCTTCTCAGACCATTTGTTCAAGGACACACATACACACTCCTCTGCATCCTGCTTGCAGCAAGAGCAGAGGAAGCAACCTTGTTTCTTTTGAGCCAGTTTTCAGCTCCTTTTCTCTGGAGGGAGATGGAGAGTTGAACTTTGTTTTCCTGGGACTTTGGGGGTTTTTATCCGTTCTTCTCTTCTTGACTGTTTCAACATCAGAGCACATTGGGAGAATTTTCTCCCGAGGTGGGGGCCCTGAATGTGGGCCCATGAGCCAGCTGCAAGGAGGAGGAGAGAGACTGCGCCTACGGAAGTGTTGGGGTTCCTCCCCCCTGCCATGAGGTCATGGGAGAGGGGACCCTGGGGTAGAGGCATGGCCTGGGCACGGGGTCTCCCTGCTGACATGTGCCCTAATCCTGTTCAGCACTGGTTATTTTGTGTTGCCCTGTGCCAGGAGGGCCCTGGTTGTGCCGTGATTGCTCAGTTCTTTGGCAGTGCCCCGCCCATGTGGCTGGAGAAGAAAGAGCTCTGAAACTTCTCTCAAGAATCGCTCCCTGTTTCTTTGCACGGGCCTCGCTGTCTATGGATGTTTCAGGAGACCCCACCGAAACACGGAAGGACTCTCAAATTATCCCAGGTTTCTCTCCACAGCGAGAGGTTTTAATATTTAGCATTGTTATCCTTTTCCTGGGTGTTTGTTAAAAAAATAGTTTTTATCTCTTTCACTTTCTTCCCAGGAAAATTCTTTTTTCCCGAAGCTGGTGGGGGAGGGCTGGGTGTAACCTGCCTTCTATCAGAGGATATTTTCCTCCACATTTGTCCAAACCGGCACAGCCTGTCCTTTCCCTGGGTGTCTGTTGCAGATGGAAGCTGCTGGTGCCATTGTCAGCTTGAAGCCCTCTTTTGATGCAAGCAGATGTTGCCAGGTGTGTTCAGCAGCTGTTGCTCAATGCTTATGCCAAGCTATTGTGTTCCTCATGGAACCAAGGAGCCATTGTGACACTGCAGGGGCTGATGGCATCAAGGAGACAATTGTGACAGTACAGAACCTCCTAGAAACAAGGCTCCATTGTGACACCGTGGGGAATCATGGAATCACGGAGCCCATTGTGACACGGCCAGGCCGCATGGAACCAATGGTCCATGGTTCCACTGCGGATTCAAGAAGAGCACGGTGACACCACGCAACATCACGGAACCATGCGTCCATTGTGACACAGCGGGGCCTCATGGAAACAAGGGGACCATTGTGGCAAAGCAGGGCCTAATGGAAGCATGGAGAGCATTGGGACATTGTGGGGAATCATGGAAGCATGGAGAGCATTGTGACACTAAGGAAACTCCTGGAACCAAGATGACCACTGGCACATAATGGAACCTCATGGAAGCAAGCCTCCATGATGACTTTGGAGGGCCTCGGGGACCACAGGACCCATTGTGACACAGCAGGACCTGGTGGAACCAAGGAGCCTTTGTGATACTCCAGATCCACATGGAAGCCAGGGTGCACTGAGACACAGCGGGGCCTTGTTGGAACCAAAGACACCTCTGCAAAAAGCAGGCTAGCTCATAGAAGCAAGGAGTCCATTGTTACAACATCAAACCTATGGAAGCAAGGGACCATTGTGACACTGCGGGGCCTCATGGAACCAATTGTCCATGATCACAGTGCGGATCAAAAGAGACCATGGTGACACTGCGGAACCGCATGGAACCAAGGAGCCGTTGTGACACAGTGGGGCCTCATGGAATCAAGGAGACCATTGTGACCCAGGTGTTGCATGTGAAGGCAAGGAGCCATTGTGACACTTTGGGCTTCTTCCCTTGAGCTCTGCAGCTGGCTGTCCCAGCCCAGCGCACCATGTGCCACCTGCTCTCCTCAGGGCTCTGCCTGCACACAGCCCCAGGAGAAGTTTTCCTGTTTGGAAGGAAAGAATGGAAAAGCCGGAGCAGGTTTCCCAAACAACAAACCCCACTCAGGAGCCACATGCTCAGTACAGGCTGCCGGGAACGATGTCCCCTTTCTACAAGGGTCAGGGTGAGCAGAATTCTCTGGGAGCAGAATTCTCGGAGTCTTTCCACTGAATTCTCTGTCCCCGTGTCTTGGGGTGACTTTATCATGTGTATCCCCTATTGCTGCTCTATGCCCAGAAGTGAACTTTGTGCATTTCTGTGCCTTTCAACTGAGCCTGAGAGGGGGGAGAGGAAAAAAAACCGGACAAACTTCTCAGAGCGTTTGTTCAAGGACACACATACACACTCCTCTGCATCCTGCTTGCAGCAAGAGCAGAGGAAGCAACTTTGTTTCTTTTTAGCCAGTTTTCAGCTCCTTTTCTCTGGGGAGAGATGGAGAGTTGAACTTTGTTTTCCTGGGACTTTGGGGGTTTTTTTCCCTTCTTCTCTTCTTGACTCTTTCAACATCAGACCACATTGGGAGAATTTTCTCCCGAGGTGGGGGCCCTGAATGTGGGCCCATGAGCCAGCTGCAAGGAGGAGGAGAGAGACTGCACCTCCGGAAGTGTTGGGGTTCCTCCCCCCTGCCATGAGGTCATGGGAGAGGGGACCCTGGGGTAGAGGCATGGCCTGGGCACGGGGGTCTCCCTGCTCCCTGCTGACATGTGCCCTAATCCTGTTCAGCACTGCTTATTTTGTGTTGCCTTGTGCCAGGAGGGCCCTGGTTGTGCCGTGATTGCTCAGTTCTTTGGCAGTGCCCCGCCCATGTGGCTGGAGAAGAAAGAGCTCTGAAACTTCTCTCAAGAATGGCTCCCTATTTCTTTGCACGGGCCTCGCTGTCTATGGATGTTTCAGGAGACCCCACCGAAACACGGAAGGACTCTCAAATTATCCCAGCTTTCTCTGCACAGCGAGAGCTTTTAATATTTAGCATTGTTCTCCTTTTCCTGGGTGTTTGTTAAAAAATTGTTTTTATCTCTTTCACTTTCGTCCCAGGAAAATTCTTTTTTCCCGAAGCTGGTGGGGGAGGGCTGGGTGTAACCTGCCTTCTATCAGAGGATATTTTCCTCCACATTTGTCCAAACCGGCACAGCCTGTCCTTTCCTGGGTGTCTGTTGCAGATGGAAGCTGCTGGTGCCATTGTCAGCTTGAAGCCCTCTTTTGATGCAAGCAGATGTTGCCAGGTGTGTTCAGCAGCTGTTGCTCAATGCTTATGCCAAGCTATTGTGTTCCTCATGGAACCAAGGAGCCATTGTGACACTGCAGGGGCTGATGGCATCAAGGAGGCAATTGTGACAGTACAGAACCTCCTAGAAACAAGGCTCCATTGTGACACCGTGGGGAATCATGGAATCAAGGAGCCCATTGTGACACGGCCAGGCCGCATGGAACCAATGGTCCATGGTTACACGGCGGATTCAAGAAGAGCACGGTGACACCACGCAACATCATGGAACCATAGGTCCATTGTGACACAGCGGGGCCTCATGGAAACAAGGGGACCATTGTGGCAAAGCAGGGCCTAATGGAAGCATGGAGAGCATTGTGACATTGTGGGGAATCATGGAAGCATGGAGAGCATTGTGACACTAAGGAAACTCCTGGAACCAAGATGACCACTGGCACATAATGGAACCTCATGGAAGCAAGCCTCCATGATGACTTTGGAGGGCCTCAGGGACCACAGGACCCATTGTGACACAGCAGGACCTGGTGGAACCAAGGAGCCTTTGTGATGCTCCAGATCCACATGGAAGCCAGGGTGCACTGAGACACAGCGGGGCCTTGTTGGAACCAAAGACACCTCTGCAAAAAGCAGGCTAGCTCATAGAAGCAAGGAGTCCATTGTTACAACATCAAACCTATGGAAGCAAGGGACCATTGTGACACTGCGGGGCCTCATGGAACCAATTGTCCATGATGACAGTGCGGATCAAAAGAGACCATGGTGACACTGCGGAACCCGATGGAACCAAGGAGCCATTGTGACACAGTGGGGCCTCATGGAATCAAGGAGACCATTGTGACCCAGGTGTTGCATGTGAAGGCAAGGAGCCATTGTGACACTTTGGGCTTCTTCCCTTGAGCTCTGCAGCTGGCTGTCCCAGCCCAGCGCACCATGTGCCACCTGCTCTCCTCAGGGCTCTGCCTGCACACAGCCCCAGGAGAAGTTTTCCTGTTTGGAAGGAAAGAATGGAAAAGCCGGAGCAGGTTTCCTAAACAACAAACCCCACTCAGGAGCCACATGCTCAGTACAGGCTGCCGGGAACGATGTCCCCTTTCTACAAGGGTCAGGGTGAGCAGAATTCTCTGGGAGCAGAATTCTCGGAGTCTTTCCACTGAATTCTCTGTCCCTGTGTCTTGGGGTGACTTTATCATGTGTATCCCCTATCGCTGCTCTATGCCCAGAAGTGAACTTTGTGCATTTCTGTGCCTTTCAACTGAGCCTGAGAGGGGGGAGAGGAAAAAAAAGCCAGACAAACTTCTCAGAGCGTTTGTTCAAGGACACACATACACACTCCTCTGCATCCTGCTTGCAGCAAGAGCAGAGGAAGCAACTTTGTTTCTTTTTAGCCAGTTTTCAGCTCCTTTTCTCTGGGGGGAGATGGAGAGTTGAACTTTGTTTTCCTGGGACTTTGGGGTTTTTTTTCCCTTCTTCTCTTCTTGACTCTTTCAACATCAGACCACATTGGGAGAATTTTCTCCCGAGGTGGGGGCCCTGAATGTGGGCCCATGAGCCAGCTGCAAGGAGGAGGAGAGAGACTACACCTCCGGAAGTGTTGGGGTTCCTCCCCCCTGCCATGAGGTCATGGGAGAGGGGACCCTGGGGTAGAGGCATGGCCTGGGCACGGGGGTCTCCCTGCTCCCTGCTGACATGTGCCCTACTCCTGTTCAGCACTGCTTATTTTGTGTTGCCCTGTGCCAGGAGGGCCCTGGTTGTGCCGTGATTGCTCAGTTCTTTGGCAGTGCCCCGCCCATGTGGCTGGAGAAGAAAGAGCTCTGAAACTTCTCTCAAGAATGGCTCCCTATTTCTTTGCACGGGCCTCGCTGTCTATGGATGTTTCAGGAGACCCCACCGAAACACGGAAGGACTCTCAAATTATCCCAGCTTTCTCTGCACAGCGAGAGCTTTTAATATTTAGCATTGTTCTCCTTTTCCTGTCTGTTTGTTAAAAAAATAGTTTTTATCTCTTTCACTTTCTTCCCAGGAAAATTCTTTTTTCCCGAAGCTGGTGGGGGAGGGCTGGGTGTAACCTGCCTTCTATCAGAGGATATTTTCCTCCACATTTGTCCAAACCGGCACAGCCTGTCCTTTCCCTGGGTGTCTGTTGCAGATGGAAGCTGCTGGTGCCATTGTCAGCTTGAAGCCCTCTTTTGATGCAAGCAGATGTTGCCAGGTGTGTTCAGCAGCTGTTGCTCAATGCTTATGCCAAGCTATTGTGTTCCTCATGGAACCAAGGAGCCATTGTGACACTGCAGGGGCTGATGGCATCAAGGAGACAATTGTGACAGTACAGAACCTCCTAGAAACAAGGCTCCATTGTGACACCGTGGGGAATCATGGAATCACGGAGCCCATTGTGACACGGCCAGGCCGCAT
The DNA here is from genome assembly GCF_041296385.1 of Aphelocoma coerulescens. NCBI lineage: Eukaryota > Metazoa > Chordata > Aves > Passeriformes > Corvidae > Aphelocoma > Aphelocoma coerulescens. Next base: position 625,926 of record NW_027183960.1, on the reverse strand, counting down.
GGAACCAATGGTCCATGGTTACTTGGCGGATTCAAGAAGAGCACGGTGACACCACGCAACATCCTGGAACCATAGGTCCATTGTGACACAGCGGGGCCTCATGGAAACAAGGGGACCATTGTGGCAAAGCAGGGCCTAATGGAAGCATGGAGAGCATTGTGACATTGTGGGGAATCATGGAAGCATGGAGAGCATTGTGACACTAAGGAAACTCCTGGAACCAAGATGACCACTGGCACATAATGGAACCTCATGGAAGCAAGCCTCCATGATGACTTTGGAGGGCCTCGGGGACCACAGGACCCATTGTGACACAGCAGGACCTGGTGGAACCAAGGAGCCTTTGTGATACTCCAGATCCACATGGAAGCCAGGGTGCACTGAGACACAGCGGGGCCTTGTTGGAACCAAAGACACCTCTGCAAAAAGCAGGCTAGCTCATAGAAGCAAGGAGTCCATTGTTACAACATCAAACCTATGGAAGCAAGGGACCATTGTGACACTGCGGGGCCTCATGGAACCAATTGTCCATGATGACAATGCGGATCAAAAGAGACCATGGTGACACTGCGGAACCGCATGGAACCAAGGAGCCATTGTGACACAGTGGGGCCTCATGGAATCAAGGAGACCATTGTGACCCAGGTGTTGCATGTGAAGGCAAGGAGCCATTGTGACACTTTGGGCTTCTTCCCTTGAGCTCTGCAGCTGGCTGTCCCAGCCCAGCGCACCATGTGCCACCTGCTCTCCTCAGGGCTCTGCCTGCACACAGCCCCAGGAGAAGTTTTCCTGTTTGGAAGGAAAGAATGGAAAAGCCGGAGCAGGTTTCCTAAACAACAAACCCCACTCAGGAGCCACATGCTCAGTACAGGCTGCCTGGAACGATGTCCCCTTTCTACAAGGGTCAGGGTGAGCAGAATTCTCTGGGAGCAGAATTCTCGGAGTCTTTCCACTGAATTCTCTGTCCCCGTGTCTTGGGGTGACTTTATCATGTGTATCCCCTATCGCTGCTCTATGCCCAGAAGTGAACTTTGTGCATTTCTGTGCCTTTCAACTGAGCCTGAGAGGGGGGAGAGGAAAAAAAACCGGACAAACTTCTCAGAGCGTTTGTTCAAGGACACACATACACACACTCCTCTGCATCCTGCTTGCAGCAAGAGCAGAGGAGGCAACTTTGTTTCTTTTTAGCCAGTTTTCAGCTCCTTTTCTCTGGGGGGAGATGGAGAGTTGAACTTTGTTTTCCTGGGACTTTGGGGTTTTTTATCCCTTCTTCTCTTCTTGACTCTTTCAACATCAGAGCACATTGGGAGAATTTTCTCCCGAGGTGGGGGCCCTGAATGTGGGCCCATGAGCCAGCTGCAAGGAGGAGGAGAGAGACTACACCTCCGGAAGTGTTGGGGTTCCTCCCCCCTGCCATGAGGTCATGGGAGAGGGGACCCTGGGGTAGAGGCATGGCCTGGGCACGGGGGTCTCCCTGCTCCCTGCTGACATGTGCCCTAATCCTGTTCAGCACTGCTTATTTTGTGTTGCCCTGTGCCAGGAGGGCCCTGGTTGTGCCGTGATTGCTCAGTTCTTTGGCAGTGCCCCGCCCATGTGGCTGGAGAAGAAAGAGCTCTGAAACTTCTCTCAAGAATGGCTCCCTATTTCTTTGCACGGGCCTCGCTGTCTATGGATGTTTCAGGAGACCCCACCGAAACACGGAAGGACTCTCAAATTATCCCAGCTTTCTCTGCACAGCGAGAGCTTTTAATATTTAGCATTGTTCTCCTTTTCCTGTCTGTTTGTTAAAAAAATAGTTTTTATCTCTTTCACTTTCTTCCCAGGAAAATTCTTTTTTCCCGAAGCTGGTGGGGGAGGGCTGGGTGTAACCTGCCTTCTATCAGAGGATATTTTCCTCCACATTTGTCCAAACCGGCACAGCCTGTCCTTTCCTGGGTCTCTGTTGCAGATGGAAGCTGCTGGTGCCATTGTCAGCTTGAAGCCCTCTTTTGATGCAAGCAGATGTTGCCAGGTGTGTTCAGCAGCTGTTGCTCAATGCTTATGCCAAGCTATTGTGTTCCTCATGGAACCAAGGAGCCATTGTGACACTGCAGGGGCTGATGGCATCAAGGAGACAATTGTGACAGTACAGAACCTCCTAGAAACAAGGCTCCATTGTGACACCGTGGGGAATCATGGAATCACGGAGCCCATTGTGACACGGCCAGGCCGCATGGAACCAATGGTCCATGGTTACTTGGCGGATTCAAGAAGAGCACGGTGACACCACGCAACATCATGGAACCATAGGTCCATTGTGACACAGCGGGGCCTCATGGAAACAAGGGGACCATTGTGGCAAAGCAGGGCCTAATGGAAGCATGGAGAGCATTGTGACATTGTGGGGAATCATGGAAGCATGGAGAGCATTGTGACACTAAGGAAACTCCTGGAACCAAGATGACCACTGGCACATAATGGAACCTCATGGAAGCAAGCCTCCATGATGACTTTGGAGGGCCTCAGGGACCACAGGACCCATTGTGACACAGCAGGACCTGGTGGAACCAAGGAGCCTTTGTGATGCTCCAGATCCACATGGAAGCCAGGGTGCACTGAGACACAGCGGGGCCTTGTTGGAACCAAAGACACCTCTGCAAAAAGCAGGCTAGCTCATAGAAGCAAGGAGTCCATTGTTACAACATCAAACCTATGGAAGCAAGGGACCATTGTGACACTGCGGGGCCTCATGGAACCAATTGTCCATGATGACAATGCGGATCAAAAGAGACCATGGTGACACTGCGGAACCCGATGGAACCAAGGAGCCATTGTGACACAGTGGGGCCTCATGGAATCAAGGAGACCATTGTGACCCAGGTGTTGCATGTGAAGGCAAGGAGCCATTGTGACACTTTGGGCTTCTTCCCTTGAGCTCTGCAGCTGGCTGTCCCAGCCCAGCGCACCATGTGCCACCTGCTCTCCTCAGGGCTCTGCCTGCACACAGCCCCAGGAGAAGTTTTCCTGTTTGGAAGGAAAGAATGGAAAAGCCGGAGCAGGTTTCCTAAACAACAAACCCCACTCAGGAGCCACATGCTCAGTACAGGCTGCCGGGAACGATGTCCCCTTTCTACAAGGGTCAGGGTGAGCAGAATTCTCTGGGAGCAGAATTCTCGGAGTCTTTCCACTGAATTCTCTGTCCCCGTGTCTTGGGGTGACTTTATCATGTGTATCCCCTATCGCTGCTCTATGCCCAGAAGTGAACTTTGTGCATTTCTGTGCCTTTCAACTGAGCCTGAGAGGGGGGAGAGGAAAAAAAACCGGACAAACTTCTCAGAGCGTTTGTTCAAGGACACACATACACACACTCCTTTGCATCCTGCTTGCAGCAAGAGCAGAGGAAGCAACTTTGTTTCTTTTTAGCCAGTTTTCAGCTCCTTTTCTCTGGGGGGAGATGGAGAGTTGAACTTTGTTTTCCTGGGACTTTGGGGTTTTTTTTCCCTTCTTCTCTTCTTGACTCTTTCAACATCAGACCACATTGGGAGAATTTTCTCCCGAGGTGGGGGCCCTGAATGTGGGCCCATGAGCCAGCTGCAAGGAGGAGGAGAGAGACTACACCTCCGGAAGTGTTGGGGTTCCTCCCCCCTGCCATGAGGTCATGGGAGAGGGGACCCTGGGGTAGAGGCATGGCCTGGGCACGGGGGTCTCCCTGCTCCCTGCTGACATGTGCCCTAATCCTGTTCAGCACTGCTTATTTTGTGTTGCCCTGTGCCAGGAGGGCCCTGGTTGTGCCGTGATTGCTCAGTTCTTTGGCAGTGCCCCGCCCATGTGGCTGGAGAAGAAAGAGCTCTGAAACTTCTCTCAAGAATGGCTCCCTATTTCTTTGCACGGGCCTCGCTGTCTATGGATGTTTCAGGAGACCCCACCGAAACACGGAAGGACTCTCAAATTATCCCAGCTTTCTCTGCACAGCGAGAGCTTTTAATATTTAGCATTGTTCTCCTTTTCCTGGGTGTTTGTTAAAAAAATAGTTTTTATCTCTTTCACTTTCTTCCCAGGAAAATTCTTTTTTCCCAAAGCTGGTGGGGGAGGGCTGGGTGTAACCTGCCTTCTATCAGAGGATATTTTCCTCCACATTTGTCCAAACCGGCACAGCCTGTCCTTTCCTGGGTCTCTGTTGCAGATGGAAGCTGCTGGTGCCATTGTCAGCTTGAAGCCCTCTTTTGATGCAAGCAGATGTTGCCAGGTGTGTTCAGCAGCTGTTGCTCAATGCTTATGCCAAGCTATTGTGTTCCTCATGGAACCAAGGAGCCATTGTGACACTGCAGGGGCTGATGGCATCAAGGAGACAATTGTGACAGTACAGAACCTCCTAGAAACAAGGCTCCATTGTGACACCGTGGGGAATCATGGAATCACGGAGCCCATTGTGACACGGCCAGGCCGCATGGAACCAATGGTCCATGGTTACTTGGCGGATTCAAGAAGAGCACGGTGACACCACGCAACATCATGGAACCATAGGTCCATTGTGACACAGCGGGGCCTCATGGAAACAAGGGGACCATTGTGGCAAAGCAGGGCCTAATGGAAGCATGGAGAGCATTGGGACATTGTGGGGAATCATGGAAGCATGGAGAGCATTGTGACACTAAGGAAACTCCTGGAACCAAGATGACCACTGGCACATAATGGAACCTCATGGAAGCAAGCCTCCATGATGACTTTGGAGGGCCTCAGGGACCACAGGACCCATTGTGACACAGCAGGACCTGGTGGAACCAAGGAGCCTTTGTGATGCTCCAGATCCACATGGAAGCCAGGGTGCACTGAGACACAGCGGGGCCTTGTTGGAACCAAAGACACCTCTGCAAAAAGCAGGCTAGCTCATAGAAGCAAGGAGTCCATTGTTACAACATCAAACCTATGGAAGCAAGGGACCATTGTGACACTGCGGGGCCTCATGGAACCAATTGTCCATGATGACAGTGCGGATCAAAAGAGACCATGGTGACACTGCGGAACCCGATGGAACCAAGGAGCCATTGTGACACAGTGGGGCCTCATGGAATCAAGGAGACCATTGTGACCCAGGTGTTGCATGTGAAGGCAAGGAGCCATTGTGACACTTTGGGCTTCTTCCCTTGAGCTCTGCAGCTGGCTGTCCCAGCCCAGCGCACCATGTGCCACCTGCTCTCCTCAGGGCTCTGCCTGCACACAGCCCCAGGAGAAGTTTTCCTGTTTGGAAGGAAAGAATGGAAAAGCCGGAGCAGGTTTCCTAAACAACAAACCCCACTCAGGAGCCACATGCTCAGTACAGGCTGCCGGGAACGATGTCCCCTTTCTACAAGGGTCAGGGTGAGCAGAATTCTCTGGGAGCAGAATTCTCGGAGTCTTTCCACTGAATTCTCTGTCCCTGTGTCTTGGGGTGACTTTATCATGTGTATCCCCTATCGCTGCTCTATGCCCAGAAGTGAACTTTGTGCATTTCTGTGCCTTTCAACTGAGCCTGAGAGGGGGGAGAGGAAAAAAAAGCCAGACAAACTTCTCAGAGCGTTTGTTCAAGGACACACATACACACTCCTCTGCATCCTGCTTGCAGCAAGAGCAGAGGAAGCAACTTTGTTTCTTTTTAGCCAGTTTTCAGCTCCTTTTCTCTGGGGGGAGATGGAGAGTTGAACTTTGTTTTCCTGGGACTTTGGGGTTTTTTTTCCCTTCTTCTCTTCTTGACTCTTTCAACATCAGACCACATTGGGAGAATTTTCTCCCGAGGTGGGGGCCCTGAATGTGGGCCCATGAGCCAGCTGCAAGGAGGAGGAGAGAGACTACACCTCCGGAAGTGTTGGGGTTCCTCCCCCCTGCCATGAGGTCATGGGAGAGGGGACCCTGGGGTAGAGGCATGGCCTGGGCACGGGGGTCTCCCTGCTCCCTGCTGACATGTGCCCTACTCCTGTTCAGCACTGCTTATTTTGTGTTGCCCTGTGCCAGGAGGGCCCTGGTTGTGCCGTGATTGCTCAGTTCTTTGGCAGTGCCCCGCCCATGTGGCTGGAGAAGAAAGAGCTCTGAAACTTCTCTCAAGAATGGCTCCCTATTTCTTTGCACGGGCCTCGCTGTCTATGGATGTTTCAGGAGACCCCACCGAAACACGGAAGGACTCTCAAATTATCCCAGCTTTCTCTGCACAGCGAGAGCTTTTAATATTTAGCATTGTTCTCCTTTTCCTGTCTGTTTGTTAAAAAAATAGTTTTTATCTCTTTCACTTTCTTCCCAGGAAAATTCTTTTTTCCCGAAGCTGGTGGGGGAGGGCTGGGTGTAACCTGCCTTCTATCAGAGGATATTTTCCTCCACATTTGTCCAAACCGGCACAGCCTGTCCTTTCCCTGGGTGTCTGTTGCAGATGGAAGCTGCTGGTGCCATTGTCAGCTTGAAGCCCTCTTTTGATGCAAGCAGATGTTGCCAGGTGTGTTCAGCAGCTGTTGCTCAATGCTTATGCCAAGCTATTGTGTTCCTCATGGAACCAAGGAGCCATTGTGACACTGCAGGGGCTGATGGCATCAAGGAGACAATTGTGACAGTACAGAACCTCCTAGAAACAAGGCTCCATTGTGACACCGTGGGGAATCATGGAATCACGGAGCCCATTGTGACACGGCCAGGCCGCATGGAACCAATGGTCCATGGTTACTTGGCGGATTCAAGAAGAGCACGGTGACACCACGCAACATCCTGGAACCATAGGTCCATTGTGACACAGCGGGGCCTCATGGAAACAAGGGGACCATTGTGGCAAAGCAGGGCCTAATGGAAGCATGGAGAGCATTGTGACATTGTGGGGAATCATGGAAGCATGGAGAGCATTGTGACACTAAGGAAACTCCTGGAACCAAGATGACCACTGGCACATAATGGAACCTCATGGAAGCAAGCCTCCATGATGACTTTGGAGGGCCTCGGGGACCACAGGACCCATTGTGACACAGCAGGACCTGGTGGAACCAAGGAGCCTTTGTGATACTCCAGATCCACATGGAAGCCAGGGTGCACTGAGACACAGCGGGGCCTTGTTGGAACCAAAGACACCTCTGCAAAAAGCAGGCTAGCTCATAGAAGCAAGGAGTCCATTGTTACAACATCAAACCTATGGAAGCAAGGGACCATTGTGACACTGCGGGGCCTCATGGAACCAATTGTCCATGATGACAATGCGGATCAAAAGAGACCATGGTGACACTGCGGAACCGCATGGAACCAAGGAGCCATTGTGACACAGTGGGGCCTCATGGAATCAAGGAGACCATTGTGACCCAGGTGTTGCATGTGAAGGCAAGGAGCCATTGTGACACTTTGGGCTTCTTCCCTTGAGCTCTGCAGCTGGCTGTCCCAGCCCAGCGCACCATGTGCCACCTGCTCTCCTCAGGGCTCTGCCTGCACACAGCCCCAGGAGAAGTTTTCCTGTTTGGAAGGAAAGAATGGAAAAGCCGGAGCAGGTTTCCTAAACAACAAACCCCACTCAGGAGCCACATGCTCAGTACAGGCTGCCTGGAACGATGTCCCCTTTCTACAAGGGTCAGGGTGAGCAGAATTCTCTGGGAGCAGAATTCTCGGAGTCTTTCCACTGAATTCTCTGTCCCCGTGTCTTGGGGTGACTTTATCATGTGTATCCCCTATCGCTGCTCTATGCCCAGAAGTGAACTTTGTGCATTTCTGTGCCTTTCAACTGAGCCTGAGAGGGGGGAGAGGAAAAAAAACCGGACAAACTTCTCAGAGCGTTTGTTCAAGGACACACATACACACACTCCTCTGCATCCTGCTTGCAGCAAGAGCAGAGGAGGCAACTTTGTTTCTTTTTAGCCAGTTTTCAGCTCCTTTTCTCTGGGGGGAGATGGAGAGTTGAACTTTGTTTTCCTGGGACTTTGGGGTTTTTTATCCCTTCTTCTCTTCTTGACTCTTTCAACATCAGAGCACATTGGGAGAATTTTCTCCCGAGGTGGGGGCCCTGAATGTGGGCCCATGAGCCAGCTGCAAGGAGGAGGAGAGAGACTACACCTCCGGAAGTGTTGGGGTTCCTCCCCCCTGCCATGAGGTCATGGGAGAGGGGACCCTGGGGTAGAGGCATGGCCTGGGCACGGGGGTCTCCCTGCTCCCTGCTGACATGTGCCCTAATCCTGTTCAGCACTGCTTATTTTGTGTTGCCCTGTGCCAGGAGGGCCCTGGTTGTGCCGTGATTGCTCAGTTCTTTGGCAGTGCCCCGCCCATGTGGCTGGAGAAGAAAGAGCTCTGAAACTTCTCTCAAGAATGGCTCCCTATTTCTTTGCACGGGCCTCGCTGTCTATGGATGTTTCAGGAGACCCCACCGAAACACGGAAGGACTCTCAAATTATCCCAGCTTTCTCTGCACAGCGAGAGCTTTTAATATTTAGCATTGTTCTCCTTTTCCTGTCTGTTTGTTAAAAAAATAGTTTTTATCTCTTTCACTTTCTTCCCAGGAAAATTCTTTTTTCCCGAAGCTGGTGGGGGAGGGCTGGGTGTAACCTGCCTTCTATCAGAGGATATTTTCCTCCACATTTGTCCAAACCGGCACAGCCTGTCCTTTCCTGGGTCTCTGTTGCAGATGGAAGCTGCTGGTGCCATTGTCAGCTTGAAGCCCTCTTTTGATGCAAGCAGATGTTGCCAGGTGTGTTCAGCAGCTGTTGCTCAATGCTTATGCCAAGCTATTGTGTTCCTCATGGAACCAAGGAGCCATTGTGACACTGCAGGGGCTGATGGCATCAAGGAGACAATTGTGACAGTACAGAACCTCCTAGAAACAAGGCTCCATTGTGACACCGTGGGGAATCATGGAATCACGGAGCCCATTGTGACACGGCCAGGCCGCATGGAACCAATGGTCCATGGTTACTTGGCGGATTCAAGAAGAGCACGGTGACACCACGCAACATCATGGAACCATAGGTCCATTGTGACACAGCGGGGCCTCATGGAAACAAGGGGACCATTGTGGCAAAGCAGGGCCTAATGGAAGCATGGAGAGCATTGTGACATTGTGGGGAATCATGGAAGCATGGAGAGCATTGTGACACTAAGGAAACTCCTGGAACCAAGATGACCACTGGCACATAATGGAACCTCATGGAAGCAAGCCTCCATGATGACTTTGGAGGGCCTCAGGGACCACAGGACCCATTGTGACACAGCAGGACCTGGTGGAACCAAGGAGCCTTTGTGATGCTCCAGATCCACATGGAAGCCAGGGTGCACTGAGACACAGCGGGGCCTTGTTGGAACCAAAGACACCTCTGCAAAAAGCAGGCTAGCTCATAGAAGCAAGGAGTCCATTGTTACAACATCAAACCTATGGAACCAAGGGACCATTGTGACACTGCGGGGCCTCATGGAACCAATTGTCCATGATGACAATGCGGATCAAAAGAGACCATGGTGACACTGCGGAACCCGATGGAACCAAGGAGCCATTGTGACACAGTGGGGCCTCATGGAATCAAGGAGACCATTGTGACCCAGGTGTTGCATGTGAAGGCAAGGAGCCATTGTGACACTTTGGGCTTCTTCCCTTGAGCTCTGCAGCTGGCTGTCCCAGCCCAGCGCACCATGTGCCACCTGCTCTCCTCAGGGCTCTGCCTGCACACAGCCCCAGGAGAAGTTTTCCTGTTTGGAAGGAAAGAATGGAAAAGCCGGAGCAGGTTTCCTAAACAACAAACCCCACTCAGGAGCCACATGCTCAGTACAGGCTGCCGGGAACGATGTCCCCTTTCTACAAGGGTCAGGGTGAGCAGAATTCTCTGGGAGCAGAATTCTCGGAGTCTTTCCACTGAATTCTCTGTCCCCGTGTCTTGGGGTGACTTTATCATGTGTATCCCCTATCGCTGCTCTATGCCCAGAAGTGAACTTTGTGCATTTCTGTGCCTTTCAACTGAGCCTGAGAGGGGGGAGAGGAAAAAAAACCGGACAAACTTCTCAGAGCGTTTGTTCAAGGACACACATACACACACTCCTCTGCATCCTGCTTGCAGCAAGAGCAGAGGAAGCAACTTTGTTTCTTTTTAGCCAGTTTTCAGCTCCTTTTCTCTGGGGGGAGATGGAGAGTTGAACTTTGTTTTCCTGGGACTTTGGGGTTTTTTTTCCCTTCTTCTCTTCTTGACTCTTTCAACATCAGACCACATTGGGAGAATTTTCTCCCGAGGTGGGGGCCCTGAATGTGGGCCCATGAGCCAGCTGCAAGGAGGAGGAGAGAGACTACACCTCCGGAAGTGTTGGGGTTCCTCCCCCCTGCCATGAGGTCATGGGAGAGGGGACCCTGGGGTAGAGGCATGGCCTGGGCACGGGGGTCTCCCTGCTCCCTGCTGACATGTGCCCTAATCCTGTTCAGCACTGCTTATTTTGTGTTGCCCTGTGCCAGGAGGGCCCTGGTTGTGCCGTGATTGCTCAGTTCTTTGGCAGTGCCCCGCCCATGTGGCTGGAGAAGAAAGAGCTCTGAAACTTCTCTCAAGAATGGCTCCCTATTTCTTTGCACGGGCCTCGCTGTCTATGGATGTTTCAGGAGACCCCACCGAAACACGGAAGGACTCTCAAATTATCCCAGCTTTCTCTGCACAGCGAGAGCTTTTAATATTTAGCATTGTTCTCCTTTTCCTGGGTGTTTGTTAAAAAAATAGTTTTTATCTCTTTCACTTTCTTCCCAGGAAAATTCTTTTTTCCCAAAGCTGGTGGGGGAGGGCTGGGTGTAACCTGCCTTCTATCAGAGGATATTTTCCTCCACATTTGTCCAAACCGGCACAGCCTGTCCTTTCCTGGGTCTCTGTTGCAGATGGAAGCTGCTGGTGCCATTGTCAGCTTGAAGCCCTCTTTTGATGCAAGCAGATGTTGCCAGGTGTGTTCAGCAGCTGTTGCTCAATGCTTATGCCAAGCTATTGTGTTCCTCATGGAACCAAGGAGCCATTGTGACACTGCAGGGGCTGATGGCATCAAGGAGACAATTGTGACAGTACAGAACCTCCTAGAAACAAGGCTCCATTGTGACACCGTGGGGAATCATGGAATCACGGAGCCCATTGTGACACGGCCAGGCCGCATGGAACCAATGGTCCATGGTTACTTGGCGGATTCAAGAAGAGCACGGTGACACCACGCAACATCATGGAACCATAGGTCCATTGTGACACAGCGGGGCCTCATGGAAACAAGGGGACCATTGTGGCAAAGCAGGGCCTAATGGAAGCATGGAGAGCATTGTGACATTGTGGGGAATCATGGAAGCATGGAGAGCATTGTGACACTAAGGAAACTCCTGGAACCAAGATGAGCACTGGCACATAATGGAACCTCATGGAAGCAAGCCTCCATGATGACTTTGGAGGGCCTCAGGGACCACAGGACCCATTGTGACACAGCAGGACCTGGTGGAACCAAGGAGCCTTTGTGATGCTCCAGATCCACATGGAAGCCAGGGTGCACTGAGACACAGCGGGGCCTTGTTGGAACCAAAGACACCTCTGCAAAAAGCAGGCTAGCTCATAGAAGCAAGGAGTCCATTGTTACAACATCAAACCTATGGAAGCAAGGGACCATTGTGACACTGCGGGGCCTCATGGAACCAATTGTCCATGATGACAATGCGGATCAAAAGAGACCATGGTGACACTGCGGAACCCGATGGAACCAAGGAGCCATTGTGACACAGTGGGGCCTCATGGAATCAAGGAGACCATTGTGACCCAGGTGTTGCATGTGAAGGCAAGGAGCCATTGTGACACTTTGGGCTTCTTCCCTTGAGCTCTGCAGCTGGCTGTCCCAGCCCAGCGCACCATGTGCCACCTGCTCTCCTCAGGGCTCTGCCTGCACACAGCCCCAGGAGAAGTTTTCCTGTTTGGAAGGAAAGAATGGAAAAGCCGGAGCAGGTTTCCCAAACAACAAACCCCACTCAGGAGCCACATGCTCAGTACAGGCTGCCGGGAACGATGTCCCCTTTCTACAAGGGTCAGGGTGAGCAGAATTCTCTGGGAGCAGAATTCTCGGAGTCTTTCCACTGAATTCTCTGTCCCCGTGTCTTGGGGTGACTTTATCATGTGTATCCCCTATCGCTGCTCTATGCCCAGAAGTGAACTTTGTGCATTTCTGTGCCTTTCAACTGAGCCTGAGAGGGGGGAGAGGAAAAAAAACCGGACAAACTTCTCAGAGCGTTTGTTCAAGGACACACATACACACACTCCTCTGCATCCTGCTTGCAGCAAGAGCAGAGGAAGCAACTTTGTTTCTTTTTAGCCAGTTTTCAGCTCCTTTTCTCTGGGGGGAGATGGAGAGTTGAACTTTGTTTTCCTGGGACTTTGGGGTTTTTTTTCCCTTCTTCTCTTCTTGACTCTTTCAACATCAGACTACATTGGGAGAATTTTCTCCCGAGGTGGGGGCCCTGAATGTGGGCCCATGAGCCAGCTGCAAGGAGGAGGAGAGAGACTACACCTCCGGAAGTGTTGGGGTTCCTCCCCCCTGCCATGAGGTCATGGGAGAGGGGACCCTGGGGTAGAGGCATGGCCTGGGCACGGGGTCTCCCTGCTCCCTGCTGACATGTGCCCTAATCCTGTTCAGCACTGCTTATTTTGTGTTGCCCTGTGCCAGGAGGGCCCTGGTTGTGCCGTGATTGCTCAGTTCTTTGGCAGTGCCCCGCCCATGTGGCTGGAGAAGAAAGAGCTCTGAAACTTCTCTCAAGAATGGCTCCCTATTTCTTTGCACGGGCCTCGCTGTCTATGGATGTTTCAGGAGACCCCACCGAAACACGGAAGGACTCTCAAATTATCCCAGCTTTCTCTGCACAGCGAGAGCTTTTAATATTTAGCATTGTTCTCCTTTTCCTGGGTGTTTGTTAAAAAATTGTTTTTATCTCTTTCACTTTCGTCCCAGGAAAATTCTTTTTTCCCGAAGCTGGTGGGGGAGGGCTGGGTGTAACCTGCCTTCTATCAGAGGATATTTTCCTCCACATTTGTCCAAACCGGCACAGCCTGTCCTTTCCTGGGTCTCTGTTGCAGATGGAAGCTGCTGGTGCCATTGTCAGCTTGAAGCCCTCTTTTGATGCAAGCAGATGTTGCCAGGTGTGTTCAGCAGCTGTTGCTCAATGCTTATGCCAAGCTATTGTGTTCCTCATGGAACCAAGGAGCCATTGTGACACTGCAGGGGCTGATGGCATCAAGGAGGCAATTGTGACAGTACAGAACCTCCTAGAAACAAGGCTCCATTGTGACACCGTGGGGAATCATGGAATCACGGAGCCCATTGTGACACGGCCAGGCCGCATGGAACCAATGGTCCATGGTTACACGGCGGATTCAAGAAGAGCACGGTGACACCACGCAACATCATGGAACCATAGGTCCATTGTGACACAGCGGGGCCTCATGGAAACAAGGGGACCATTGTGGCAAAGCAGGGCCTAATGGAAGCATGGAGAGCATTGTGACATTGTGGGGAATCATGGAAGCATGGAGAGCATTGTGACACTAAGGAAACTCCTGGAACCAAGATGACCACTGGCACATAATGGAACCTCATGGAAGCAAGCCTCCATGATGACTTTGGAGGGCCTCAGGGACCACAGGACCCATTGTGACACAGCAGGACCTGGTGGAACCAAGGAGCCTTTGTGATGCTCCAGATCCACATGGAAGCCAGGGTGCACTGAGACACAGCGGGGCCTTGTTGGAACCAAAGACATCTCTGCAAAAAGCAGGCTAGCTCATAGAAGCAAGGAGTCCATTGTTACAACATCAAACCTATGGAAGCAAGGGACCATTGTGACACTGCGGGGCCTCATGGAACCAATTGTCCATGATGACAATGCGGATCAAAAGAGACCATGGTGACACTGCGGAACCCGATGGAACCAAGGAGCCATTGTGACACAGTGGGGCCTCATGGAATCAAGGAGACCATTGTGACCCAGGTGTTGCATGTGAAGGCAAGGAGCCATTGTGACACTTTGGGCTTCTTCCCTTGAGCTCTGCAGCTGGCTGTCCCAGCCCAGCGCACCATGTGCCACCTGCTCTCCTCAGGGCTCTGCCTGCACACAGCCCCAGGAGAAGTTTTCCTGTTTGGAAGGAAAGAATGGAAAAGCCGGAGCAGGTTTCCTAAACAACAAACCCCACTCAGGAGCCACATGCTCAGTACAGGCTGCCGGGAACGATGTCCCCTTTCTACAAGGGTCAGGGTGAGCAGAATTCTCTGGGAGCAGAATTCTCGGAGTCTTTCCACTGAATTCTCTGTCCCTGTGTCTTGGGGTGACGTTATCATGTGTATCCCCTATTGCTGCTCTATGCCCAGAAGTGAACTTTGTGCATTTCTGTGCCTTTCAACTGAGCCTGAGAGGGGGGAGAGGAAAAAAAAACCGGACAAACTTCTCAGAGCGTTTGTTCAAGGACACACATACACACTCCTCTGCATCCTGCTTGCAGCAAGAGCAGAGGAAGCAACTTTGTTTCTTTTTAGCCAGTTTTCAGCTCCTTTTCTCTGGGGGGAGATGGAGAGTTGAACTTTGTTTTCCTGGGACTTTGGGGTTTTTTTTCCCTTCTTCTCTTCTTGACTCTTTCAACATCAGACCACATTGGGAGAATTTTCTACCCAGGTGGGGGCCCTGAATGTGGGCCCATGAGCCAGCTGCAAGGAGGAGGAGAGAGACTACACCTCCGGAAGTGTTGGGGTTCCTCCCCCCTGCCATGAGGTCATGGGAGAGGGGACCCTGGGGTAGAGGCATGGCCTGGGCACGGGGGTCTCCCTGCTCCCTGCTGACATGTGCCCTAATCCTGTTCAGCACTGCTTATTTTGTGTTGCCTTGTGCCAGGAGGGCCCTGGTTGTGCCGTGATTGCTCAGTTCTTTGGCAGTGCCCCGCCCATGTGGCTGGAGAAGAAAGAGCTCTGAAACTTCTCTCAAGAATGGCTCCCTATTTCTTTGCACGGGCCTCGCTGTCTATGGATGTTTCAGGAGACCCCACCGAAACACGGAAGGACTCTCAAATTATCCCAGCTTTCTCTGCACAGCGAGATCTTTTAATATTTAGCATTGTTCTCCTTTTCCTGGGTGTTTGTTAAAAAAATAGTTTTTATCTCTTTCACTTTCTTCCCAGGAAAATTCTTTTTTCCCAAAGCTGGTGGGGGAGGGCTGGGTGTAACCTGCCTTCTATCAGAGGATATTTTCCTCCACATTTGTCCAAACCGGCACAGCCTGTCCTTTCCTGGGTCTCTGTTGCAGATGGAAGCTGCTGGTGCCATTGTCAGCTTGAAGCCCTCTTTTGATGCAAGCAGATGTTGCCAGGTGTGTTCAGCAGCTGTTGCTCAATGCTTATGCCAAGCTATTGTGTTCCTCATGGAACCAAGGAGCCATTGTGACACTGCAGGGGCTGATGGCATCAAGGAGACAATTGTGACAGTACAGAACCTCCTAGAAACAAGGCTCCATTGTGACACCGTGGGGAATCATGGAATCACGGAGCCCATTGTGACACGGCCAGGCTGCATGGAACCAATGGTCCATGGTTACACTGCGGATTCAAGAAGAGCACGGTGACACCACGCAACATCCTGGAACCATAGGTCCATTGTGACACAGCGGGGCCTCATGGAAACAAGGGGACCATTGTGGCAAAGCAGGGCCTAATGGAAGCATGGAGAGCATTGTGACATTGTGGGGAATCATGGAAGCATGGAGAGCATTGTGACACTAAGGAAACTCCTGGAACCAAGATGACCACTGGCACATAATGGAACCTCATGGAAGCAAGCCTCCATGATGACTTTGGAGGGCCTCAGGGACCACAGGACCCATTGTGACACAGCAGGACCTGGTGGAACCAAGGAGCCTTTGTGATACTCCAGATCCACATGGAAGCCAGGGTGCACTGAGACACAGCGGGGCCTTGTTGGAACCAAAGACACCTCTGCAAAAAGCAGGCTAGCTCATAGAAGCAAGGAGTCCATTGTTACAACATCAAACCTATGGAAGCAAGGGACCATTGTGACACTGCGGGGCCTCATGGAACCAATTGTCCATGATGACAATGCGGATCAAAAGAGACCATGGTGACACTGCGGAACCGCATGGAACCAAGGAGCCATTGTGACACAGTGGGGCCTCATGGAATCAAGGAGACCATTGTGACCCAGGTGTTGCATGTGAAGGCAAGGAGCCATTGTGACACTTTGGGCTTCTTCCCTTGAGCTCTGCAGCTGGCTGTCCCAGCCCAGCGCACCATGTGCCACCTGCTCTCCTCAGGGCTCTGCCTGCACACAGCCCCAGGAGAAGTTTTCCTGTTTGGAAGGAAAGAATGGAAAAGCCGGAGCAGGTTTCCTAAACAACAAACCCCACTCAGGAGCCACATGCTCAGTACAGGCTGCCTGGAACGATGTCCCCTTTCTACAAGGGTCAGGGTGAGCAGAATTCTCTGGGAGCAGAATTCTCGGAGTCTTTCCACTGAATTCTCTGTCCCCGTGTCTTGGGGTGACTTTATCATGTGTATCCCCTATCGCTGCTCTATGCCCAGAAGTGAACTTTGTGCATTTCTGTGCCTTTCAACTGAGCCTGAGAGGGGGGAGAGGAAAAAAAACCGGACAAACTTCTCAGAGCGTTTGTTCAAGGACACACATACACACACTCCTCTGCATCCTGCTTGCAGCAAGAGCAGAGGAGGCAACTTTGTTTCTTTTTAGCCAGTTTTCAGCTCCTTTTCTCTGGGGGGAGATGGAGAGTTGAACTTTGTTTTCCTGGGACTTTGGGGTTTTTTATCCCTTCTTCTCTTCTTGACTCTTTCAACATCAGAGCACATTGGGAGAATTTTCTCCCGAGGTGGGGGCCCTGAATGTGGGCCCATGAGCCAGCTGCAAGGAGGAGGAGAGAGACTACACCTCCGGAAGTGTTGGGGTTCCTCCCCCCTGCCATGAGGTCATGGGAGAGGGGACCCTGGG
Organism: Aphelocoma coerulescens; assembly: GCF_041296385.1. Classification (NCBI taxonomy): domain Eukaryota; kingdom Metazoa; phylum Chordata; class Aves; order Passeriformes; family Corvidae; genus Aphelocoma; species Aphelocoma coerulescens. The sequence continues at coordinate 608,988 of NW_027183960.1, read as the reverse complement.
GTAGAGGCATGGCCTGGGCACGGGGGTCTCCCTGCTCCCTGCTGACATGTGCCCTAATCCTGTTCAGCACTGCTTATTTTGTGTTGCCCTGTGCCAGGAGGGCCCTGGTTGTGCCGTGATTGCTCAGTTCTTTGGCAGTGCCCCGCCCATGTGGCTGGAGAAGAAAGAGCTCTGAAACTTCTCTCAAGAATGGCTCCCTATTTCTTTGCACGGGCCTCGCTGTCTATGGATGTTTCAGGAGACCCCACCGAAACACGGAAGGACTCTCAAATTATCCCAGCTTTCTCTGCACAGCGAGAGCTTTTAATATTTAGCATTGTTATCCTTTTCCTGGGTGTTTGTTAAAAAAATAGTTTTTATCTCTTTCACTTTCTTCCCAGGAAAATTCTTTTTTCCCGAAGCTGGTGGGGGAGGGCTGGGTGTAACCTGCCTTCTATCAGAGGATATTTTCCTCCACATTTGTCCAAACCGGCACAGCCTGTCCTTTCCTGGGTCTCTGTTGCAGATGGAAGCTGCTGGTGCCATTGTCAGCTTGAAGCCCTCTTTTGATGCAAGCAGATGTTGCCAGGTGTGTTCAGCAGCTGTTGCTCAATGCTTATGCCAAGCTATTGTGTTCCTCATGGAACCAAGGAGCCATTGTGACACTGCAGGGGCTGATGGCATCAAGGAGACAATTGTGACAGTACAGAACCTCCTAGAAACAAGGCTCCATTGTGACACCGTGGGGAATCATGGAATCACGGAGCCCATTGTGACACGGCCAGGCCGCATGGAACCAATGGTCCATGGTTACTTGGCGGATTCAAGAAGAGCACGGTGACACCACGCAACATCATGGAACCATAGGTCCATTGTGACACAGCGGGGCCTCATGGAAACAAGGGGACCATTGTGGCAAAGCAGGGCCTAATGGAAGCATGGAGAGCATTGTGACATTGTGGGGAATCATGGAAGCATGGAGAGCATTGTGACACTAAGGAAACTCCTGGAACCAAGATGAGCACTGGCACATAATGGAACCTCATGGAAGCAAGCCTCCATGATGACTTTGGAGGGCCTCAGGGACCACAGGACCCATTGTGACACAGCAGGACCTGGTGGAACCAAGGAGCCTTTGTGATGCTCCAGATCCACATGGAAGCCAGGGTGCACTGAGACACAGCGGGGCCTTGTTGGAACCAAAGACACCTCTGCAAAAAGCAGGCTAGCTCATAGAAGCAAGGAGTCCATTGTTACAACATCAAACCTATGGAACCAAGGGACCATTGTGACACTGCGGGGCCTCATGGAACCAATTGTCCATGATGACAATGCGGATCAAAAGAGACCATGGTGACACTGCGGAACCCGATGGAACCAAGGAGCCATTGTGACACAGTGGGGCCTCATGGAATCAAGGAGACCATTGTGACCCAGGTGTTGCATGTGAAGGCAAGGAGCCATTGTGACACTTTGGGCTTCTTCCCTTGAGCTCTGCAGCTGGCTGTCCCAGCCCAGCGCACCATGTGCCACCTGCTCTCCTCAGGGCTCTGCCTGCACACAGCCCCAGGAGAAGTTTTCCTGTTTGGAAGGAAAGAATGGAAAAGCCGGAGCAGGTTTCCTAAACAACAAACCCCACTCAGGAGCCACATGCTCAGTACAGGCTGCCGGGAACGATGTCCCCTTTCTACAAGGGTCAGGGTGAGCAGAATTCTCTGGGAGCAGAATTCTCGGAGTCTTTCCACTGAATTCTCTGTCCCCGTGTCTTGGGGTGACTTTATCATGTGTATCCCCTATCGCTGCTCTATGCCCAGAAGTGAACTTTGTGCATTTCTGTGCCTTTCAACTGAGCCTGAGAGGGGGGAGAGGAAAAAAAACCGGACAAACTTCTCAGAGCGTTTGTTCAAGGACACACATACACACACTCCTTTGCATCCTGCTTGCAGCAAGAGCAGAGGAAGCAACTTTGTTTCTTTTTAGCCAGTTTTCAGCTCCTTTTCTCTGGGGGGAGATGGAGAGTTGAACTTTGTTTTCCTGGGACTTTGGGGTTTTTTTTCCCTTCTTCTCTTCTTGACTCTTTCAACATCAGACCACATTGGGAGAATTTTCTCCCGAGGTGGGGGCCCTGAATGTGGGCCCATGAGCCAGCTGCAAGGAGGAGGAGAGAGACTACACCTCCGGAAGTGTTGGGGTTCCTCCCCCCTGCCATGAGGTCATGGGAGAGGGGACCCTGGGGTAGAGGCATGGCCTGGGCACGGGGGTCTCCCTGCTCCCTGCTGACATGTGCCCTAATCCTGTTCAGCACTGCTTATTTTGTGTTGCCCTGTGCCAGGAGGGCCCTGGTTGTGCCGTGATTGCTCAGTTCTTTGGCAGTGCCCCGCCCATGTGGCTGGAGAAGAAAGAGCTCTGAAACTTCTCTCAAGAATCGCTCCCTATTTCTTTGCACGGGCCTCGCTGTCTATGGATGTTTCAGGAGACCCCACCGAAACACGGAAGGACTCTCAAATTATCCCAGCTTTCTCTGCACAGCGAGAGCTTTTAATATTTAGCATTGTTCTCCTTTTCCTGGGTGTTTGTTAAAAAAATAGTTTTTATCTCTTTCACTTTCTTCCCAGGAAAATTCTTTTTTCCCAAAGCTGGTGGGGGAGGGCTGGGTGTAACCTGCCTTCTATCAGAGGATATTTTCCTCCACATTTGTCCAAACCGGCACAGCCTGTCCTTTCCTGGGTCTCTGTTGCAGATGGAAGCTGCTGGTGCCATTGTCAGCTTGAAGCCCTCTTTTGATGCAAGCAGATGTTGCCAGGTGTGTTCAGCAGCTGTTGCTCAATGCTTATGCCAAGCTATTGTGTTCCTCATGGAACCAAGGAGCCATTGTGACACTGCAGGGGCTGATGGCATCAAGGAGACAATTGTGACAGTACAGAACCTCCTAGAAACAAGGCTCCATTGTGACACCGTGGGGAATCATGGAATCACGGAGCCCATTGTGACACGGCCAGGCCGCATGGAACCAATGGTCCATGGTTACTTGGCGGATTCAAGAAGAGCACGGTGACACCACGCAACATCATGGAACCATAGGTCCATTGTGACACAGCGGGGCCTCATGGAAACAAGGGGACCATTGTGGCAAAGCAGGGCCTAATGGAAGCATGGAGAGCATTGTGACATTGTGGGGAATCATGGAAGCATGGAGAGCATTGTGACACTAAGGAAACTCCTGGAACCAAGATGAGCACTGGCACATAATGGAACCTCATGGAAGCAAGCCTCCATGATGACTTTGGAGGGCCTCAGGGACCACAGGACCCATTGTGACACAGCAGGACCTGGTGGAACCAAGGAGCCTTTGTGATGCTCCAGATCCACATGGAAGCCAGGGTGCACTGAGACACAGCGGGGCCTTGTTGGAACCAAAGACACCTCTGCAAAAAGCAGGCTAGCTCATAGAAGCAAGGAGTCCATTGTTACAACATCAAACCTATGGAAGCAAGGGACCATTGTGACACTGCGGGGCCTCATGGAACCAATTGTCCATGATGACAATGCGGATCAAAAGAGACCATGGTGACACTGCGGAACCCGATGGAACCAAGGAGCCATTGTGACACAGTGGGGCCTCATGGAATCAAGGAGACCATTGTGACCCAGGTGTTGCATGTGAAGGCAAGGAGCCATTGTGACACTTTGGGCTTCTTCCCTTGAGCTCTGCAGCTGGCTGTCCCAGCCCAGCGCACCATGTGCCACCTGCTCTCCTCAGGGCTCTGCCTGCACACAGCCCCAGGAGAAGTTTTCCTGTTTGGAAGGAAAGAATGGAAAAGCCTGAGCAGGTTTCCTAAACAACAAACCCCACTCAGGAGCCACATGCTCAGTACAGGCTGCCGGGAACGATGTCCCCTTTCTACAAGGGTCAGGGTGAGCAGAATTCTCTGGGAGCAGAATTCTCGGAGTCTTTCCACTGAATTCTCTGTCCCCGTGTCTTGGGGTGACTTTATCATGTGTATCCCCTATCGCTGCTCTATGCCCAGAAGTGAACTTTGTGCATTTCTGTGCCTTTCAACTGAGCCTGAGAGGGGGGAGAGGAAAAAAAACCGGACAAACTTCTCAGAGCGTTTGTTCAAGGACACACATACACACACTCCTTTGCATCCTGCTTGCAGCAAGAGCAGAGGAAGCAACTTTGTTTCTTTTTAGCCAGTTTTCAGCTCCTTTTCTCTGGGGGGAGATGGAGAGTTGAACTTTGTTTTCCTGGGACTTTGGGGTTTTTTTTCCCTTCTTCTCTTCTTGACTCTTTCAACATCAGACCACATTGGGAGAATTTTCTACTGAGGTGGGGGCCCTGAATGTGGGCCCATGAGCCAGCTGCAAGGAGGAGGAGAGAGACTACACCTCCGGAAGTGTTGGGGTTCCTCCCCCCTGCCATGAGGTCATGGGAGAGGGGACCCTGGGGTAGAGGCATGGCCTGGGCACGGGGTCTCCCTGCTCCCTGCTGACATGTGCCCTAATCCTGTTCAGCACTGCTTATTTTGTGTTGCCCTGTGCCAGGAGGGCCCTGGTTGTGCCGTGATTGCTCAGTTCTTTGGCAGTGCCCCGCCCATGTGGCTGGAGAAGAAAGAGCTCTGAAACTTCTCTCAAGAATGGCTCCCTATTTCTTTGCACGGGCCTCGCTGTCTATGGATGTTTCAGGAGACCCCACCGAAACACGGAAGGACTCTCAAATTATCCCAGCTTTCTCTGCACAGCGAGAGCTTTTAATATTTAGCATTGTTATCCTTTTCCTGGGTGTTTGTTAAAAAAATAGTTTTTATCTCTTTCACTTTCTTCCCAGGAAAATTCTTTTTTCCCGAAGCTGGTGGGGGAGGGCTGGGTGTAACCTGCCTTCTATCAGAGGATATTTTCCTCCACATTTGTCCAAACCGGCACAGCCTGTCCTTTCCTGGGTGTCTGTTGCAGATGGAAGCTGCTGGTGCCATTGTCAGCTTGAAGCCCTCTTTTGATGCAAGCAGATGTTGCCAGGTGTGTTCAGCAGCTGTTGCTCAATGCTTATGCCAAGCTATTGTGTTCCTCATGGAACCAAGGAGCCATTGTGACACTGCAGGGGCTGATGGCATCAAGGAGACAATTGTGACAGTACAGAACCTCCTAGAAACAAGGCTCCATTGTGACACCGTGGGGAATCATGGAATCACGGAGCCCATTGTGACACGGCCAGGCCGCATGGAACCAATGGTCCATGGTTACACGGCGGATTCAAGAAGAGCACGGTGACACCACGCAACATCATGGAACCATAGGTCCATTGTGACACAGCGGGGCCTCATGGAAACAAGGGGACCATTGTGGCAAAGCAGGGCCTAATGGAAGCATGGAGAGCATTGTGACATTGTGGGGAATCATGGAAGCATGGAGAGCATTGTGACACTAAGGAAACTCCTGGAACCAAGATGACCACTGGCACATAATGGAACCTCATGGAACCAAGCCTCCATGATGACTTTGGAGGGCCTCAGGGACCACAGGACCCATTGTGACACAGCAGGACCTGGTGGAACCAAGGAGCCTTTGTGATGCTCCAGATCCACATGGAAGCCAGGGTGCACTGAGACACAGCGGGGCCTTGTTGGAACCAAAGACACCTCTGCAAAAAGCAGGCTAGCTCATAGAAGCAAGGAGTCCATTGTTACAACATCAAACCTATGGAAGCAAGGGACCATTGTGACACTGCGGGGCCTCATGGAACCAATTGTCCATGATGACAATGCGGATCAAAAGAGACCATGGTGACACTGCGGAACCCGATGGAACCAAGGAGCCATTGTGACACAGTGGGGCCTCATGGAATCAAGGAGACCATTGTGACCCAGGTGTTGCATGTGAAGGCAAGGAGCCATTGTGACACTTTGGGCTTCTTCCCTTGAGCTCTGCAGCTGGCTGTCCCAGCCCAGCGCACCATGTGCCACCTGCTCTCCTCAGGGCTCTGCCTGCACACAGCCCCAGGAGAAGTTTTCCTGTTTGGAAGGAAAGAATGGAAAAGCCTGAGCAGGTTTCCTAAACAACAAACCCCACTCAGGAGCCACATGCTCAGTACAGGCTGCCGGGAACGATGTCCCCTTTCTACAAGGGTCAGGGTGAGCAGAATTCTCTGGGAGCAGAATTCTCGGAGTCTTTCCACTGAATTCTCTGTCCCCGTGTCTTGGGGTGACTTTATCATGTGTATCCCCTATCGCTGCTCTATGCCCAGAAGTGAACTTTGTGCATTTCTGTGCCTTTCAACTGAGCCTGAGAGGGGGGAGAGGAAAAAAAACCGGACAAACTTCTCAGAGCGTTTGTTCAAGGACACACATACACACACTCCTCTGCATCCTGCTTGCAGCAAGAGCAGAGGAAGCAACTTTGTTTCTTTTTAGCCAGTTTTCAGCTCCTTTTCTCTGGGGGGAGATGGAGAGTTGAACTTTGTTTTCCTGGGACTTTGGGGTTTTTTTTCCCTTCTTCTCTTCTTGACTCTTTCAACATCAGACCACATTGGGAGAATTTTCTCCCGAGGTGGGGGCCCTGAATGTGGGCCCATGAGCCAGCTGCAAGGAGGAGGAGAGAGACTACACCTCCGGAAGTGTTGGGGTTCCTCCCCCCTGCCATGAGGTCATGGGAGAGGGGACCCTGGGGTAGAGGCATGGCCTGGGCACGGGGTCTCCCTGCTCCCTGCTGACATGTGCCCTAATCCTGTTCAGCACTGCTTATTTTGTGTTGCCCTGTGCCAGGAGGGCCCTGGTTGTGCCGTGATTGCTCAGTTCTTTGGCAGTGCCCCGCCCATGTGGCTGGAGAAGAAAGAGCTCTGAAACTTCTCTCAAGAATGGCTCCCTATTTCTTTGCACGGGCCTCGCTGTCTATGGATGTTTCAGGAGACCCCACCGAAACACGGAAGGACTCTCAAATTATCCCAGCTTTCTCTGCACAGCGAGAGCTTTTAATATTTAGCATTGTTCTCCTTTTCCTGGGTGTTTGTTAAAAAAATAGTTTTTATCTCTTTCACTTTCTTCCCAGGAAAATTCTTTTTTCCCGAAGCTGGTGGGGGAGGGCTGGGTGTAACCTGCCTTCTATCAGAGGATATTTTCCTCCACATTTGTCCAAACCGGCACAGCCTGTCCTTTCCTGGGTGTCTGTTGCAGATGGAAGCTGCTGGTGCCATTGTCAGCTTGAAGCCCTCTTTTGATGCAAGCAGATGTTGCCAGGTGTGTTCAGCAGCTGTTGCTCAATGCTTATGCCAAGCTATTGTGTTCCTCATGGAACCAAGGAGCCATTGTGACACTGCAGGGGCTGATGGCATCAAGGAGACAATTGTGACAGTACAGAACCTCCTAGAAACAAGGCTCCATTGTGACACCGTGGGGAATCATGGAATCACGGAGCCCATTGTGACACGGCCAGGCCGCATGGAACCAATGGTCCATGGTTACACGGCGGATTCAAGAAGAGCACGGTGACACCACGCAACATCATGGAACCATAGGTCCATTGTGACACAGCGGGGCCTCATGGAAACAAGGGGACCATTGTGGCAAAGCAGGGCCTAATGGAAGCATGGAGAGCATTGTGACATTGTGGGGAATCATGGAAGCATGGAGAGCATTGTGACACTAAGGAAACTCCTGGAACCAAGATGACCACTGGCACATAATGGAACCTCATGGAAGCAAGCCTCCATGATGACTTTGGAGGGCCTCAGGGACCACAGGACCCATTGTGACACAGCAGGACCTGGTGGAACCAAGGAGCCTTTGTGATGCTCCAGATCCACATGGAAGCCAGGGTGCACTGAGACACAGCGGGGCCTTGTTGGAACCAAAGACACCTCTGCAAAAAGCAGGCTAGCTCATAGAAGCAAGGAGTCCATTGTTACAACATCAAACCTATGGAAGCAAGGGACCATTGTGACACTGCGGGGCCTCATGGAACCAATTGTCCATGATGACAGTGCGGATCAAAAGAGACCATGGTGACACTGCGGAACCCGATGGAACCAAGGAGCCATTGTGACACAGTGGGGCCTCATGGAATCAAGGAGACCATTGTGACCCAGGTGTTGCATGTGAAGGCAAGGAGCCATTGTGACACTTTGGGCTTCTTCCCTTGAGCTCTGCAGCTGGCTGTCCCAGCCCAGCGCACCATGTGCCACCTGCTCTCCTCAGGGCTCTGCCTGCACACAGCCCCAGGAGAAGTTTTCCTGTTTGGAAGGAAAGAATGGAAAAGCCGGAGCAGGTTTCCTAAACAACAAACCCCACTCAGGAGCCACATGCTCAGTACAGGCTGCCGGGAACGATGTCCCCTTTCTACAAGGGTCAGGGTGAGCAGAATTCTCTGGGAGCAGAATTCTCGGAGTCTTTCCACTGAATTCTCTGTCCCCGTGTCTTGGGGTGACTTTATCATGTGTATCCCCTATCGCTGCTCTATGCCCAGAAGTGAACTTTGTGCATTTCTGTGCCTTTCAACTGAGCCTGAGAGGGGGGAGAGGAAAAAAAACCGGACAAACTTCTCAGAGCGTTTGTTCAAGGACACACATACACACACTCCTCTGCATCCTGCTTGCAGCAAGAGCAGAGGAAGCAACTTTGTTTCTTTTTAGCCAGTTTTCAGCTCCTTTTCTCTGGGGGGAGATGGAGAGTTGAACTTTGTTTTCCTGGGACTTTGGGGTTTTTTTTCCCTTCTTCTCTTCTTGACTCTTTCAACATCAGACCACATTGGGAGAATTTTCTCCCGAGGTGGGGGCCCTGAATGTGGGCCCATGAGCCAGCTGCAAGGAGGAGGAGAGAGACTACACCTCCGGAAGTGTTGGGGTTCCTCCCCCCTGCCATGAGGTCATGGGAGAGGGGACCCTGGGGTAGAGGCATGGCCTGGGCACGGGGTCTCCCTGCTCCCTGCTGACATGTGCCCTAATCCTGTTCAGCACTGCTTATTTTGTGTTGCCCTGTGCCAGGAGGGCCCTGGTTGTGCCGTGATTGCTCAGTTCTTTGG